>NC_079901.1:10932346-11294938 GCF_024868665.1 Triplophysa rosa | reverse complement strand
ATCTCCTCCTCTCTCTCTCTCTCTCTCTCTCTCTCTCTCTCTCTCTCTCTCTCTCTCTCTCTCTCTCTCTCTGACTCTGTCTGCCTCAGTCTGCCTCAGTAAGTAGACCAGTGTAGCTGAAAGAGACTTTCACAGCCCTCAGCAGTACCTGAGCACACACACACACACACGGATACAACCTTTCAGCTTTATTGCATTTGCTGCTGTAATTTTAGAGAAAATCTGGGAAATTTTTGTGGAATTCATTCAGCAGGGTGGATTTAAACATGGTTAAAATAAAATGAAATTAAAAATGTTAAATAAAATAAAATATGAAATATGAAATCAAATTAGAATTAATTGAACAATTAAATTAGAATTAAATGTAAAATTAAATTAAATTAAATAAACAACTAAAAGTTTATAAAATTAAATAAACAAAACGATAAAAATATATATATTTCTTTCTCTTGTGTAGGTGTTCCACTTCCTGTCATCTATTTCAAAATCAATTTGTAGATCCTAATGTCCTGCATCAGAGAAAAAAGAACAATTCAACTTTGAATAGACATTTAGAAAGTGTTAATGTGTTCAAGAATGGTGGTCTCATTATGTTACTGTTTATTCTGTATAAATGTCGCTGCCCCTCTTAGCTACTGTTTTGGGTCGCTCTGTGTATGCCCTGCTGTCCGTTCAGTAAACATTATGTTGTGTTCAGTGGGATCAGCTCACAGATGGTTGAATGTTACTGTCCTGTTTACTCAGCACAGCTCCTCTCTGGAGTCAGATGGCCTTCATTAGTCACCGAACAGCTTCATGCTCACAGATATGCTCGATGAGGCTTTTTACATTATGCTTGTCTTTCTATTGTGATGCTGCAGTTTATGAGGTGCCGTGTGTGTGTGCGTTGTGCTCGAACATTTGCTAGCTCTGTAAATGAGACGCGGGTAATTGTGTTCAGTGCCAGAAGTTTGTGAATTAGTTGTCCCTCCATGATTCAACTTTGCCGGTTGAGTGAGTTAATGAAAGGCAGATATTGCAGTAATTCAGGACGGTCTTGTTTATGCTGGTCAGTGGTGTGGGACGGTGACTTTTAAAAACACATTGTGTAGTGGTTGGCGTATTGAGCAATGGTGCTCAAGTGGATGACCCCAGTCGGGCTTGCAACATTTTCCCTTCTCTTCTCATTTTTTCTGTTCTTTCAATAAAAAGGAATGCAAAATTGTTAATTGTGTGTTGGTGTAAGTTTGCTTGTGTTTTAAAATAACTCGGATGACCCTTCTTCAAAATTAGACCCTCCAAAGACATATCAGCAAAGGATGTTTCGTTGAGCAAGACCCCCTTGACTGAGACCCCCTAAGCAAGCGCAACAATATCTGAAGTGCCATAGAGCCTAGGGTTGGGCGATGTCTACCAAATTGGCATCGGATGATGGCTACAGTGAAACATCGCTATGGGTGATGACATCGCCCATAACGTTCACGTTAGCTAATGTCAGCTACTATAGATAGCTGTGTTCTGCAGCCGTAAGCTAGCTTCCATTCAAGCCAACATTAGATGATAACTAACATTAGCTAAACACAGCTGTCTAGGCGCCAGTAGCTACCTAGCATGAACAAACGCAGAGCTAAGATAGTTAGCTAGCACCACCGAAGTGCGCAGAGCTCAAGCTACACAACACACTACAGAAACATGAAATTAATTTAGCCAACGTTAGTACTTACTTGTTATTGTCTCCTTCACGAGTGACAATGGGGTGCCTCCGTTTCAGATGCTCCAACATTGCCGTTGTGCTGGTGTGGTATGCCAACTCCATTTGGCAAAGAGCGCAAATAACGACACCTTTACGTTTGGGACTAAATTTGAAGTATTCCCATACCTTCGAAGATATAGGGCGAGCTGTTTTTTAGGATTTTTTCTTTCATTGGGGCTTTGTTCGGAATTATGTGAGGAGGTTGCTGTTTAGTCCTCCATTCTGCAATGTTTTGGTCTCCCACGTGTGTGTGGCGAGCTGTGGCGAAGCGTCGACGCAAAAATATGACGTCGACATAATTTTGACGTCGACGACGCGTCGTTACAGGCCTACAATAAACGTTCCTCTGGGAATGCAATGTAAATGAAGTCAATCTGAGCAGTTGGTTGTTTGTGTATTACAAGACCAAACAGAGGTGCAGAACATTACACAATTCTGCTCCTAATGCGTGCCGAGATATTACGTGGAGCACTGATGGATTTTTCCATTGTGTCATGCTGCACGTGCCCTCAGCATGTTCTCACCCTACTGACCTCTACATATGGGAGTTTACACACACACACACACATACACAAAAACAAGGACGCTGCGGCTCAGATGTTGATTTAGCCTTTGTGTCATCATAACCTTGTTAGAAGTAAAAAAGCAATCGTGATGCTTGTGTTGTCTCTGTTCCTATTCAGTTATTCATAACTGCTTCTGTCCTATCAGGGGAGAAGTATTCTTTGTATTTGTTTTGGTCTCTGAGTACATGTGGAGTCCTGGTGAGTGATGGGGTCTTGTTTTATCTCTCCGCGGGGTCGAGATTCATCACGTTTCGTCCACGTTTTCATCTGCTCTTCTCGTGTCCCTCTGAACCCAATGTTACATGGCTGAGATTGAGAGAAGATTCCCTTAGCAAAGTGCTTCATGAAGGATTTGTCAGTCTCTCTCTCTGTCTGTTTGGAGTGTGATGAGTTGTGTGAAGAGAGCTAACAATGTGAGTGTCTTTCTCTCTCTTCCTGGCAGACGGCCATGTTTTCCTGTCAGAGGAAGCAGCCAGTGCAATTGTCATTTTTATCTGGCGGTCGGCGGCGCTAGATCAGCACGCTAAAATTAGCAGCTGACATTGACGGCGTTCAACTCGGGCTGTGCAATAAGCTGTAAAAAATGGTCAGTGACAGATGGGTGTGTTATTGCTTTTCTTCTGGTGGAAAAAACCCTTAAGCCAGCCTTAGCTGGTTTGCTGGTCTTAGCTGGTTTAGGTTGGTCTAGGTTATTTTTCAGTTCGACTAAGCAGGTACTTGGTACTGGATTTAATAGCATATAACTCCTTTAATACCAGTTCTGTGTTTTTTTGTCCGAGCTATTACTTTTTCTTTCAATATCATATCATTTTGTAATATCATTTATTATCCTTTCGTAATAAATAATTTGTCTCTCATTGATTATCAATCTAGTCTTTGCAACAGGAGACCTTCTGTGTTATAAAACACATTTGTACCATCCCTGGTCTGCAGATGGTATCATTTTTGTCCTGTCCAAGGTTTGGGAAGCTCAGAGCGGCGTCCGGGCCCTGCTAGAGCAGATGGCGGATTATCCAAACAAGTGGACAAATTACCCATATTCCTGTTGAGCGATCGGGTCATGGTAAGGGTGGCAGGACGCCCAGACACTGAATCTGAGCCAGTGGGTCAACTGGCAGAGAGCAGAAGTCTTTCATTTTCATTTGTTGCTTCTCTTATTTCTCTGTCTTGGTACTGAAATGTTTGTGATTTATAGCTTTATTCTGTAATGCATCATAATTGATCTAATTTCATATATTTTATGGCATTTTGTGTCGGATTTGGCCAGTGGAATAATGTCTTTTTCTAGAGAGCCAAATAGGGTAGGTGGTATTGGTAAATAAAAATTACAGTGTCTAAAAGCTAAATGAACGTTTAATTTGTTTAAGAAATCAATTTTGATTTATATGTGCTAATTAAATAGTGATTTATAGACCACTGAGTATGTAGTATTATACAGTTTAAGCTGTAATGTTAGAGAAATGCAAATGCAATTATTCTAATGTTATCTAGAATTATTCACGGTATTATAAATTGCACAAGATAACAATTATTGCGCAAAATTATCAATAAACCATATTTTTGAATACCGGCACTCTAGTTCCAGTTTTGGTATGGGTCTGGACAGGACTATAACATACAGCTTTTGCCCTTATTATGAATAAAAAGAGAGTCACAGTGATCACAAAATTGCTGTTTTGCTTTTGAACTTGGCCACCTAAAGTTGCTTAAAAAAAATAGACAACTAATGGAAAAAAAGAGGTTTGTGACTGAGGTATACTGTATCATACTGAATACATGCCAGTGTTTTACTAATACATACTTTTTATTTCCACAAAGTGCAATTCAGTCAAAGCTAAAACTTTTGACATAGAGGATCTTTGTATTCTGTCCGCAGCACACACCCAGTTCTGCTGATGCTGTTGGTTACCGCAATGTGTTTTAGTGCTACTTTAATGTGCAGGAAAAGTGAGCGAGAAAGAATGAGATGCGCTTCAACCTGCATCATCTGTTGGAAGTGTCACCAGGATCACTCAATATCACTAATTTGCCAGTCTGGCAGCAAAGCGAATGGTGATGAATTGGGTCTTTAACCTGCACTACAGTCTCGCACTGATCAAATGCCTTTTTCTCTAATTGAATTGCTCTGTTTGCTGTACGCTGACTGATGTCGGATCATTGTTCTGATGCAAAAGCAGGAGGAAGCGACAGGAGTTTCAGTTTGCTCTTCAGATTGATTGTGAATGCCTAATGAGTGTTATTAACGGAAGCTGTGAACTTGACTACAAAGAAATTCGACCTCCGCAAGCTTAGAAAGTGCAAAGCTTTACACATCGCATCAAAGACTATTGTTATAATACACTTAGACGCTGACAAGCCATAGAAAGAATAGAAGTCTGTATCCTCTGTTTTCTCATAGGGCCATGTGCAGTTTTTGAGCGTGTTCAAAAGTGAATAGAGTTTTAGCTGTGGCCTCTTTCCTTTTTTAGTACCCTTGAGTCCATAGGAATTTTGGGAATGTTGGCAGGAAAGTATTTAAAAGCATCAAAACTAGGGCTGCAACTAACGATTATTTTAATTGTCGACTAATCTAACGATTATTTTTTAGATTGGTCGACTAATCTAACGATTATTATTTTTTATTAATCTAATAAAGATTTTTTGGATTACTTTATTAATACTTTGGCAAAATTTGCAAATAAACAATAAGATCTAGTATTTTCTTACATTATAAAGCAAATCATACTTTTTACTCCACTACATTTTATAAATAAATATTGTTGTTTTAACATTTTAATCCGTGTTTACATTAAAATCACCATCTTCTTTTAATTAAGTAGTTTTAATTTTAAAAGTAAAAAAATACTGATTTTTTATGTACTTAAGTACTTAAGTTTTTGAAGCTTAAGAGTAATTTATGCAGGGTCACAATCTGCAAAGGTTCACATACACTAACTTACACTAGTACAATAGCGTTAATGTATTACAAAAAAGTAAATTACAAAAAAGTAATTTATTATGAAGTCTACATCTACGTGCCCCTCTCCGTCCGTTTGTGATTGCGTGTCCATGCTGTGATGATTCCATTCCGGGGGTAACGTTAGGAATTCCTCCATCCATTCACTAACTTACTGCATCCGAGGCACTCGATCGCTTTTTGTCGGGTGTATTATACTTTCTCTTGTTCTGCTGATTAACTTACACACACCCGGGAACAGAAACTGCTATTACAGCAGATAAACGTAAATAATACGAAGCGTCGAAGCATTTCACGCACGTCGTTGCAGCACTAATCAAAACAGACCAAATGTGTGCTTTGCTATATAGCAATAAAATCAGTTGTGTGTCTGTGTGAATTATCACATGCCCTTTTTCATTTCAGTTTATATATCACTGCGAGAGCTTAAATATCTCAGACACATTTACAGTATATAAAAAAAGAAACAATTGCAGTACTAATAAAAATATCAAAAAGTAACAAATGAACCAATTTACATAACATTTTATTAAAAACTTTGTTCCAAAAGATCAGTACTGTATGTACTGAAAGAGCGGACAGTGAAGGGTAAAATAACACCACAGCTTGCCACGCGTTTCTATTCAGTTTTATGAAGACAAATAAAATGGAGAAAAAATCATTGATTTCTGGCCATGTAAAAGTAGATGAAAGTTGAATAGGACTCCTCCCCTTCTAAACGGGAATCTTGCTATATCCTCAAGAGGAAGATCAAGATATAACGAACTAATGTGCCAAAAGGCCAAAGATTTATTGTTGTCAAATATGTATTCATTTTTATGCCAATTATGCTTTTTCATCATTTTAAATATTTTTGGGATTTTACATAACACTGTTTCTAAATATTCATTTAATTCTCTAATTTGTACAACCTTCTTCAACATTACATCTCAAATGCGTCAACTCTGTTCCAGTATTTGTGACTTTATTCTCAAAACATAAAGGGTTCACCCAAAAGTTCTGTCATCATTTACTCACCCTCAAGTTGTTCCAAATCTGTATAAATTTTGTTGTTCTGCAAACACACCAAAAAAGATATTTGGAACTGTTTGTAATCAAACACACTGTATTCCCGAACGGTATAATCTACTCATCAAAAATAAGCAAACTATACTCAAAACTGTGAAAAAGTTCATTTAACTTACAACTTTTAAGTGTGTTTAACTATTTTGAGTTCCAGGGACACAAAAATAATAAGTCACTTAACTAAAAAAATTAATTATATCTTCCAATGACGTCACAGCGATTCCCAGCATGCTTTGTGTGGACTGGATAATGGAAGTAAATCTTGAAATATAGTGTTATTTTATGTATTTATATCAAAATTACAATGGGAGGAGGCTTATACATGTTTAGTATTCTGTTCTATTCTGTTATTTAAAGAGTTTTTGGACATTAGTGATTTTAATGAGGTAACCATTGTGCAGACGAGTAGAACATTTGCTTAGGAGGAAAACAGACTCATTACAAATTTTATCTAAAGGCATTACATTGATAATGCTACAGGCTGTTGTTCATTCATGACAACATTGATAAATGAAACTCAAGTAAATGTAAAATGAAAAATGAAGTTTATTCAAAAAGAATTATTTTGAGTTTACTATACTTATGTGTTTAGTGTTCTTTACTCAAAATAATTGAGTTATCAACTTAAAAGTTTTGTGGTAATAAGTTACCACAAATGTTTTGAGTTATCTTAACTTATCGGGGTTTACAGTGTTCTGGGGCACCATTGGGTACTATAGTAGGAAAAATAAGTCCTTTGGTAGTCAATGGTGCCCCAGAAGTGTGTAGTTTTCCCACATTCTTTAAAATATCTTCTTTTGTGTTCAACAGAACCAAGAAATGTATACAGGTTTGGAACAACTTGAAGGTGAGATAAATAGCGGCAGAATTTTCAAATCTAAGTGTGTGATTTTATTTAATGTGGCGCTAATACACTCTTGTAGACAGACACACTCTACACGGCACGGTTTCAAACCGAAATAGACAAATTTGTCCATGTGTAGCTTAACACCATTATAAGTGTATTCCAGGTTTCCCAGAAACACAAACTTGTGAAGAGCTGTTACGCTACTTTAACGTGAGCTCTTTTAGATATTTGCCACTTCATCACATTGATATTTTAACAGGCAACCCAGAGACAGCGGATAAGATCTTGGCAGAAGAAACATGGGTGTGAAGAAGAGTATGGAACAGGTGCTGAGGAATTGGCATCCTCGTGTGAGATGGGAGCTGTCAGCACGCAGTGTGCGCTTGACTGTGTACATGTGTGTGGAAGTGTGTGCAGTATTTCATCTGGGAGGGGATGTCCATTGACCTCTGACCCAAGATCCAGAACGGTTGCTGCATCTGTTCACGTGACGTGTCACACATACACAAGCTCTAAATTCCAGTGGCATCTTATCATACGCTCATGTTTCACACATGTCACTTGAAGCAATGGTTATTCAATTAGTAGTATGTAATTGTATTTGCTTTATTAAAGGAACAGTTCACCCAAAGATACAAATTCTGTCATCATTTATTGTCCCTAATGTCATTCGAAACCTGTATATCACTCTTTCTTCTGTTGAACACAAAAGATATTTTGAGAAATGTCTCGGTGGTTTTATGTTCATACAATGTAAGTCAACGGGGCCCATGTTGTTTGGTTAGCAACATTCTTCAAAATATCTTCTTTTGTGTTCTGCAGAAGAAGAAAAAAACATACAGGTTTGGAATGGCATGATTCGGGTGAGAAAATGATGAAAGAATTTTCCTTTTCGGGTGAACTATCCCTTAAATATAACATCTATAAAACATGTACTTAGTTTCTGCATTTCTTTCAATATTTTCAGAGCTCTCATTCACTTAATGGACTCCCAACACTTTGTTTCATTATTAGCTTCATTTTAAAATGTTAGGTTGCATACTGCTAAACATGATCAAAACAAAAAAACAACCTAAATAGACATTTTCATAATTGTAAAAAAAACCCAGCTTCGTATATTCGCTTGTCGAGCCCCTGCGGGACATTAGCAGACCCGTGAATGCTTTAATGGATAAACCGATCTAATTTCATTGATATTCTCCATCCTCCCTTTGTTGCCAAGCCAATAATTTCTAATGAAACACAATTAAAGTTCACAGTTATTTCTATAACTGAAAACATTGTCTTCTGTCTAGACGTTCAATAAAGCAGAAGCAATCCAATCTATTTCTTTTATATTAATACGGTTTCATAAATCTCCATATTGTAGATTCGTCTCTGCTTGTTGTTGTGTTTTTGTGGATCAGCAGCGATGGGGCTCTGCTCCTCTCTGCATGCCGAGCGACTCAATCACAGTGATGGATTTAAACTGGAATGAGCTGATCGATCCTTATGCAGTTTGTCAGCACGGCGCTCTCCTGATTCTGCGTTTTCACAACCATGTGTGCATTTCTCCGCTGGTGACCGTGTGGAACTGAGATCTTTAGCGGGGCGGCTATGTGTGCGTCGTCATGGTCATGGTCTGTGTACGTACCACATATACGTCAAACAAGATTCATAAGTTTGATATATAGTCTAATTAACGTGGATCAGTGATATTTAGTTTGATTATATCATTTATCATTAATGGATTGGCACGTATTAATTAAATTGATGAAATTAAAGGTTTACAAAGCATCCAGAAACAGCTTTGACATTTCTGTTTTAATAACTCTTTATATATATTACGAACAGAAATTTCTTCAGTGTAGTGCTTTGAAAGGAAATGTTTGCTAACTCGCTGTACCCGCCAACACGGTGCTGGCAACAGTTCGCTATTCTACGGGAAGAGATGACTAAAGCTTTACTCATTCAGCATCATCCTTTCATAAAAAGTTTCTTGGCTCACATTAGTTATATTTAGTTGTTAAGCGCAGCAGTCATAACTCTCCCCTCTGACACTCGAGGGCAATCAAAGTCTTTCCCAAACCAAAGTGCCCATAAAGTGGCCTCAGTGGCAAACCTTCACTGTTCTGCTGATCTAAGAACCATCTCCACCAACTAAATCATTTGTACATTTTTTTGAGAATTTTCAGAACCGCTCTGGGTTCAGTATGAAACGCGACCTCCGCCAGCACCCCGTAAAAACCTCCCGCGTGGCCCTTAGCCTTCATTAGCCGTTATTCGGGCAGGTTGGCAGTAAAAGTAAATGGCTTGCTGACTGATGTTTGGCGCAGAGTTTGTTTGCTTCCCGTTGTGAAAAAGGAGCAGAGTTGGAGACTGACGGAGCCCTGAGAACGTGCCAGCGTAGAGCGATGACTGTGCCCCGGCACATACACCGACTTGAGAAGCGAGTTAACAGCTAGCCGGCTAACACACTTTATAAACGCGTTAGCCTTTTGGGTGAAATGTTTATTATTAAATACGCCGCTTTGCAAGATGGGATGTTATCTCTCCATAAATGCACACATTCCAGGATGTTAAATACTCGGGATGCTCATTAAGTTTATGCGAGAACACCTGTTACTAAGTAAACCATTAGCCTGTTTTCTGGATTGATAGCATTTTGATGTAATAGCTGTTTCAGCCTGGGCTAAATGTGATGTTGTTACAATTAACAGTGCAGTTGGTGATTATGTGCTAACGTTGCGGCAGTATAGAGGTTTATTACTAAACAGAGGTTTATTCTAACTATTGAAGGGTAAAGTTAAATATTTAAAGGGATAGTTCACCAAAAAATAAAAATTCAGTCATTATTTACCCACATTCCTGTCATTTCAAACCTGTATGACTTTTTTCGTTCTGCAGAACACAAAAGAAGATAATTTGAAGAATGTGCTGTTGTTTTGTAACCAAACAACGGCAATACCCAATACACCATTCACGTACCGTCAATGTTTGGTTACCGACATTCTTCAAAATATCTTCTTTTGTGTTCTGCAGAAGAAAGAAAGTCATGCAGGTTTGAAATGACTAGAGTAAATGATGACAGAATTTTCATTTTTGGATTATCACTTTAAGTGAGAAGTTTGAAATGTACACATACACGTTATATTTTGATATCTCATTGAAAGCATTGGCATCAAATATTTAATAAGCATACATGCAGTGGGCTACAGTGATCTGTGGGCGCAGAAATGTATTTATATAACCGTGTCCCATTTCATCAGTTCTTTTTTCTAGTGCTGTAGGTTATGACATTGTTTTGCATTTCCATTTAGAAGCTCTACAGCGTATTTCATTTTTATTCCCCCCAACATGTTGTTTTTATTAAAGAAAGTGGTAATTTATGATCATCTCTGAGCATTATTGGCATTGAAACAGTGCTGTTTCGAGTGATATAACCTGTAAACTAAAATCGTTAGTCTTAATCTCTACTAGAGTCACATTAATGCCACATCAATCACTGGGTTAAACTCTCCACACCTGATACGTGTGCTAAATGTTTTTTAGCTTTATCCTAGTAAGCATCTGTATGCTTTAGGTTTTTATTTATTGACTCTCTTAAAGGGCCCACGCAGTGATTTTGCGATCACAGTCACAAGCCCCTCCTGTGTTTCCACTCTACTGTTTCTGACAGACCCTCGGCATGACGTGAAGTTTAATGACTAATCTCCCGAAGCGCTGAACAGATGTGATGTTGTTGAATTTAAATTTCACCTCAGCAGGTGAAGTGTGTGTGTTCTGATTAGACGGCAAACTTGAATTATGAAGCTTGATTGTAAGTGTTTGTGTTGTGTGGGAGTTCTGACTTACCTTAAACATGATTACCAATCAGCTCCATGAATGAATTATATGCATAGTTCACCCAAAAGTTTATGTTTTTGATCATTTGTACACTCTCATGTCATTCCAAACCTGTATGACTTCTGCAGAACACAAAAGAAGATATATTTTGAAGAATGTTGTTAACCAAATTGACTTCTATTGTATGGACTCAAAACAACTGAGACATTCCGCAAAATATCTTCTTTTGTGTTCCACAGAAGAGAAAAAGTTATTTACAGGTGTTGAAAAAACATGAGGGTGAATATACTGTATGAAGTTGTTGTGCAGGGATTAACTGAGTTTATCTTTTGTGTGTAAGAGGCCGTTTCTACAGGACCCCTGCTTAGGATAATGTACTCTATACTTACATTTATTAATTTAGTGAAGCATCTTTTATTTCATTTTATGAATGCAGTGTAGCGTCACGGTGCTTTGTGAGTAATATAAGCCGTTTGAGTATCCATGGATCCACACTTCGAATTTTCACTGGAAACAGTAGACCATCCGGGTACTTTGAGAATACTCATTTCAGCATACTTTGATTTGGGACGTACTAATTCTATGTAAAAAACTATTTAGGGCGGATAGTATGCGAATTGGGACGCACCGTTGCACTTTGAAACCCGTTTTCAAAAGGTTGGTTTTTGTCCCCCAAATGCCGTTGGTGTGCAAACAAACGCTTACAAAAATTTCCGGTTGTAGTTGAAAACGTATAAACGCTCCCTAAATCACAATAGAAGATTACATAGCTTTTTTTCTAAAATGAAAGGAAATTTGGCTGTTATCCCAGGCAACCGGTTACACAGTAGAGGTGGGCGACTTGACAAACGTCTCTACAAGGTCATGTACAATGTACATGTGTATTGCAAAATAAGGTCTTGATCACCCTGTCGGGCTGGTTTTGCAATAATAACTGACTGACTGACTGTACAGTAAATTACCCCCTTATGTAGTGTTCCCCGAAATTAAATCACTTCACCCTATAATACAATGGTAACATCTTTTATTTTATTTTAGGTGGGGCAGGATACCATTTTTCCCAGTTTTCCATTTGTTATTATAAGGATATACATTGAGTGCGTACATATGACTGTGTGATCATGCAGTGATGTGTTTCGTGTGTTCTCACTCTCCCTTCCCTTTGTTCCTCTGTCACTTTTCTTATACATTAACTGAACAAGTATGCTATTTCAGGGCTTTATGTAGCCATACATTGTAGTTTAATGGTATCTGCTGACTGTGCTAAAGTCTCAGAAACACAGTAAAACTGTGTGAACTCAGTCCTCTGGGCTTTTTACTTGGCCATTAAATTCAGAGGCCTATTATTAGACAAGACCAGAGCTCTAGTTTTTAAAAGCAACAATCCTTAGAACAAATCAAGCTTTGTGGTGCTGTCCATGTAATTATAAAAGCTAAAAATACTGTGTTACAAAACTCCGATGGACTCCGTATGAAAAATTATGCGTATTTTCTTTCCCACATAAGATTGGTCAGGGGACGGGTAATTCTTCTCAGATGTCATCCTCAGCGCTTTGGGTTTTGTTAGGCAATATGTACAGGAGATTATCAGATTACCACTTAATAAGCAAAAGCACGCTTTCATTTGCGAGGAAGAAAAATGTCTTTTATCAGCATTCTCGCACTTAAGGAAAATTGGCACCGATTTTCACGCTGGCTTCTTCAAACCGATGTGAATGTCTGATGAGTAATTGTGCAGCTGCTATTCAGCTTCCCGAACCGTTTTTTCACAATTAACGCAGTTGATATCAATTGCCATTTTTTCTTCCCTATTCTTTCTTTAGGATGGGGATTGATAGAAGCGCTCGAGCCCCTCGGGGGACATTAGTAACGGGTGGGGTTGAGTAAAGAAGACGACTGTATGTGTGTGCCCGTCTGTCGCTGGGAGCCATCAGCTCTAATGGGCTGTTGACCCTCAGCAGGCAGGAGGGTCGAGTGGTCATTCATCACAAGACCATCCACGCGCCAGCCCGCATGGCCTCCTCCAGCGTCTGATCGATGGGCTAGATTAGCCATCAAACCTGGCATACGACTCTCAGAGCCAGAAGAAACTTAGCTTCTCTCACTCGCTCGCTCTCATTCTCCTCTTCCTGCTCTGCTTTGGCTGAACTCTGATTGCACCCAGCTCTAGTTTTATCTCTACAGTGGAACAAAAGACACAGTTGCCTACCGCTGCTGGAGGACAGAATGGAATCAAACAGATCCTGCAGCTCTCTGCGCAGTGAGACGGCGCGCGGCTGTATCTCGGCTCTTGTCAAGCTCATCTCTTCATTGTGTAGGTGCTCCAGATCTGTCTAAGATGGCTTAATTTAACTCTGCGTGGTTGCGTAAGACAGCGTTTCAGAGTTTAATGTGTCATAATACTCTACAGTATTGAGAATTCAAATCAAACCTTAGAATAGAAGCGGTATTGAACTGCTCACGGTTAACAGCTAATGCTGCACACTGTATTAAGTTCTAATTGTGATGGAATGGATTTAAAGCAACATTAGAGAACTTTTGCTTATGTTTCCCCCATGTGGTTGATAAGTGCAATTGTCTGTTGTCAGTGTCGTAAACACTGTCGCTGTATAAGCTTACACGTGGGCAGAGCAATACAAGTGAATTTGTTGACTAAGCAGAAACGTTACATCATGTCACTTCATAACTGTGCATGTACTAAAGCACTCCCGCGGGGTATTCAACTGGGCTATACTAATAGCTCAAACTAGATTCTGAGATAACAGCTGGTTGTTAGCCGTTAGCGCATAGCATGCTAGCCACATAGTAGCTAACGTGCTAACGTTACATGGCACATTTGCAGTCACCCAAAACACAATGCATGGACGTGAATGTGTTTAGTAACCAACAAAAATAATTTTCTGTAGTTATATTTTCGGAAACACTCAATCACTAACTTACACTCAACTCTCTATCGCAATGGTGCCTAGCATAGTAACTATAGATACCTATAACATTAGTCTACGTGCATGAACTGAGGAATCAGCAACTTTTGACCATAAAACATTTATTGTGGTTTGGTAGTCATCATTTACAAGCATAACACTAAATTCGTGATGAGGAACGATCATGCTACGTAAGCTATTGAGACCCGGCAACATTACATTATCTCTAGTCTACCTTACGGTAAATTGTGAACCAGCAACGTTAGTGCGCCAATAAACAACCTGAGCACAGCCAAATTACTAATAAGCTCAAACGTACAGGACAGTAAGAAAAAATGTACATATAAAACTTTCAAATCCAGTAGCAGGAAGGCTAACGTTAGGTCTCCATCCGTTTTGCAACCCGTTGCCTCTTGCAGCTTGCATCGCCGACTGTAAGTCCGTCAGATATTGATTCGTGTCCGATCACTCTCTCTCTTTTCCTCTTTGTTTTTTTTGCTGGCTCTGCCATGGTGATGGTTTGGAGACTTGCGTTGAACTAGATAGTTTCGTCTCATTGTTAGCTGTTGGCTGACTTCACCCAGGCTATGAGTAAAACGTGAAGTAAGCCGTAAAGCAGGTGATGGGCGGGGCTTGTGAACCTACCCGCACACCAAAGTTACAAGTGTGATTTCAGCCGATAGAGGGCTGCTTAGGTAGCAGCGGCATTAAAATTAGTCCAGTTAAGAGTTGTCCTACCACTAAAATAATTTTAGAGAGATTATTTCAAGGTCGAAAAACTCTCCAGTGTTGCTTTAAATATAGTAAAGTGTCATTTAAGCGGTAAACAACGATGTGGATGATTTTATTGATAAAAGCGTTATCAGCGTTATCAGATTAGGCAAAACAATAAAGCCAATATACCGTACATGGACATTAGCAACACATTTAACGGGGGCCTGAAGAGGTCATTTTAAAGTTAAATTTTGTACATTTTTAAAAATTACAATTAGTAATTACAATAATTATAAATGATTCATTTTAATTATGTAAACTTTATTTTAAAATGTTCATTGTTAAATAATAATCTTTAAATGCATTACAAAAGTAAAGTGATCATTTTGACTTCAAGTTCATTTCAAAAGTGAAATATGTAACATGTACATGTTTAACATTTTAAATCAGTCCTAAGTATCCTGTTGGTTGAATTTTGTTCTAACATTTATGTTGTGTTAAAACACGGTTTAAAAGTGACAACATAAACAAACGTTACTGCGCATGCGCGCTTTCGTGGGCTGCAGTTAACTTCCGGTACACATTCACAAACAATAGAGTGCCTGTAGATTTTTTCTGATAACAAGCAAAAGAAACCGAGAAGAACCGTCACTTCGTTAAACTTGTCTCTCAATATTTTGAATTTAGACTCCGATGCCAAGCTCAACTGCTAGACGTCAATGTACCATACGGTTTCTTTAAATGCAAGAAAACTACAGGACCCATTCAACAAATTGTTTATTTATTACAATTATTATACAATAAAATAATATTACAAATTAATATTAACATAAATTAGATTAAATAAAATATAAATAGTTATATTATTAGACACTAGCCAAACACAGACTGTAAGTTAACTGGTGGTCAGTTAATATCTTGTTGTTTTTTGCACATTAGACATATTAAATGCATTATTACATAAGCTGCTTTGAAAAAAATTTTTAAAGCGCTATAGAAAATAATTTAAAGCTTTCAGAAAACTTTCTAGATTCCATGCTCATTATACTTGCAAAAAGGTTAACAGATATGTGTTTTTATTTGTTTTCTTTACATTTTTATCTGTTTTTCCCCAACTTTTTTCTTGGCTTGTCACCATCAAGGTGACGCATGGTGGTGGACAGGCCAGATTTCCGACAGGCTTCTCATTAATCTTTGGTTAATGAGCCTTCATGCAGGTTCTAATGAGGTGTAATTGCTGTTTTGTCCTGACTGGAATCAATGCTGCTGTCCAGGCACTGGCCACTGTGGACACACACGCACACATTTGAGCTAACAAACAACCCTACTCATCTTTTTACGTGTCCCACATACTCTCTCTTTCACATACACAAGCATATTTTATAAATTATTCATATTCAAGTCCTTTGTTAGGATTTTTTGCTGTGGATGCAACAGTTGTCAATAAGGGACGATTGATAATGCTAATAAAATTCTCTCTGCTGCTGTTTATATTAAATTTATATTAAAAGCTTTTTTTTGAAGGTTTGAATGATGTTTGTTTTGATGGAATATGCCGTATAGGCATCCAGAGATGTTGGAGCTGTAGTTAAGCAGTTAGTGTGCATGTGTGGTTGCAATGTGGTTTCATATAGGCCAAAAGAGCCAGCCCGCAAGTCTCTGTCTTGGAATTTAAATCAGTGTTTTTTTGTTGCCCACTTTATTGTCTGCCAGGCAAAAATAGTACGTGATATCGCTTAGAAAAGTAACCTGTCTCGGTTGTATCAGATGCACCATTAGAGGAATCGTTCACGTCTGAATTATGAATTATGCATCCAAATGTAGGGGTTTGTTCATGATAAATATAAACAAGCATTACTAAAACAATGTTGTCCGTTCAAGAGATGCTGTGAGCATATATTTGGTGATACTGGTTCAACTGGTGCCTGTTGAAAAACACAGTGATTGATCCAGTCTCTCATCGATTTTCTTTCTTTCCACTATGGTACCTATTCTAACTCCACCCACTTAAACTGTGACTTGTGTCATGGACTCCTCCCACTTTTTATGTCCATCTATTTTTCTTCCTCTTTCTGTCAGTAGCAGCACTGTAGTAGAGTAAATCCATGTCTGTGGTGTGTGAGAAGAGATATTTTTATCTGTCTCAGCCATTGGTCATGCAAACAGACACTGTACACTTACTCTGTCTTATTCTAAAACTCATAGTTTGGAAATATTGACTGTCTGAAATTGCCTGGTTTTGCTCTGTATGTCAGGACTTTGTTATCTTTAGTACCCACAATGCACCGGCTTCACAGAAGTCCTCTTCTAACTGTTAACTTCTTTTCGTTTTTACTCACAGACGTGTTTTAAATGTCTCTGTGCTCACAAATTTCTCATTATACAACTGTCACACACTAAACCAGGTCTTTAAAACACACACATACGCTTGCATAACATGCAGCCACAAAAATGCACGTCCTGGTATGTGACACATGGGCAATTTAAAATACCATGAATCACCTTATGTTGTGAAGAATGTTATGAGTATTTACATGCTAATATCTTTTATGCAATCAATAGATAAAAAGTGCAACGTTGTTGGACCTAGCAAATATCATTACATGACAAATTTATACCGTCACATGCCTAATCACATTAAGTCAATTTATATTAAAGTACTGTTGTGGTCATGTTATTGTAGTTTTTTAAATTGGAAAATAAACCAAACTATGGAGCAACTATTGCATTAAAGGAGCAATGTATAGATTTTGCAGCATCTAGTGGTGAGGTTGCAAATTGAGACCAATGGCTCACTCCCCTCTCACTTTCGAAGCACTACGGTGACTAACACAGAACTATGTTGTCATGTTTCTTTTTTGCCGAAGGAGATAATGTATTTATAAAACGTGTTCTGTAAAGCAGTTTGTCCGTTTAGGGCTACTGTAGAAACAACATGGTGAATTCCATGTAAGGGGACCCGCGGTGTGTGTAGATAGAAATAGCTGATTCTAATAATAATAACAGTAGTAAAAACAAAACGCTTCATTATGTAAGGTCTTTATATACCTTTGAAGACATAGTTATGTATATTGTATTGCATTTCTGTCAATAGATCCTCCTAAATTTGACACACAACACCTTTAATACATTTGGTTTTGAATATATCATAGAGCAGAATCTTTACCAGTTGACATGTTTATATTGTCTCTTTGTATAAACAGTCATACCACCCAGCCTTGGTGCACTTATTTTAACTTACTGAATGGTTCACGTTTTGGGAAGCTGTTAGCAGGGACACACATGCACACCACAAAGAGCCCAGACCGAATATACACTCTGGCTCCAGACCACAGATGCAGCTCTGCTCAGTCACAGGCTGTTTTCTGCGGCGCTGGGCATGGATGTGGATACCACACTAGCTTGGCAAAGCTCACAGTGTATGGGCCAAGAGCCCGAACAGAAGATGGACAGAAGAAATAGATGAGTTGAGTTTGTGTGTGTGTAGGCAGTCCTGGCAGCTGGATGGGTGTGAGAAAAGAGGATGGCTGTCTCAGCTTCGGCTGTTAAAGACAGATAATGTTGATGATCAGATTGAGGCAGATGGGGTGGTAGTGGATGGGCTGTAAATGTTTCAAATGGGGGCTGATTTGAAATAAGAAGATGTGAGATCTACAGTAGCTGTCTCTTGCAGGCCATCATAATCCTGTTTCTCTTGAGACTGTGTCTGATCTTTATAGGCAGCTGTTGGACTCTGAAGTTCACACGGTCAATGTGTGGGATTGATAACCATATTACTACCAGGGCTCTGTGCGTGGTACAGTAGACAGAGCCGTATTGAATCTTGTCTCATTGATTGGGTTAAAGTCAATTCCCTTCTCACAACTAATACATGTAACCATAGTGACCAGTGATGACAGTGACTCAGACATTGTCTTTGAAGCAGCTATGTGACATTTTTTCAGATGTTAAAGTGAAGTTATTTGAAGGTTAAATTCCCTGAATACTGTTGGCTAAATGCTCCCGACAATGGACCTTTTTTTAACGTTTCCGGGTTTCTCAGCAGCGGAAGTTGTCATAGTTGGGTAAACTTCAATAGCGGCGAATGGGAGACTAGCACAACTTAATTTTATGCACTCTCATTTGCTCAAATAGCAAAAGAAAACCTCAACGATAGTGAGTGTGCCCTATTGATTCAGCTGCTACCTCAGAATCTAGTTTGAGCTATTAGTATAGCCCAGTAGTATAACCCGCGGGAGCCAAAAGAGCGCTTTAGTACATGCAAAGTTATGAAGTGACATGATGTAACAGCGGTTTCTGCTTAGTCAACAAATTCACGTGGAAGCTTATACAGCGACAGTATTTAAGACACTGACAACAGACACTTGCGCTTATCAACCACATGGGGGAACCATACAACAAAACGGCTCGTTGTCGCGTTAACTATTTTTTTTTAGTAATTTGATGCAAAGGTAATATAATACAAAGTATAGTGTTATAAACGTACATACATTTTTTTTAATGAAAATATAAAAGGATTTTTAATAGGATTTACGATGCTGATGAATCGCAGAAAAAAACCCGGCGGCAACCGTTTTAAAGTAGCCCAATTCTGCAGGAAACCCAGGGACTTGGCAACCCTGCCCATAGCCCAGCTTATACCAGATAACACTTATTATCTTGTCATTCTTTTCTGCACAAACAGGTCTAAGTGCTATGAAAATTGGACTTACGGTATTATGAAATACACTTTGTGCAAAAGTGAATGCTTTTCACCTGACGCACTTTAACAATGTGGAAGTGAACACAGTGGAGTGAAAACAGGAAGTGAACTATTTAAGAAGAGATGTTTGTGTACATTTCAGAGTTATTATAGTTTTGATTTTAGTTTTATTTAGTTTTACTAATATTCAAAATTAGCATTTATTTTTAGATTTTTTAATGTTAATTTTAGTTAAAGCTTTAGCAATTTTGGTATATGCTTTTGTCATTTTATAATTTATTTGTTTATTTTTTATGTTGCTATAATAATAATATTAATAATATTTTATTTTTGTTTGTTATTATAAATGTAGTGCTTTAAACTTATTTCAGTTTATTTTTAAGGAAACATTTAAATGTGTCCTTTAGTTAAGTTTTTCCCAATCATTTTTAGGTCAATATTTTATTTGATTTCAACGAACAGAAACATTTTCAAAGTTTTAATTTTAGTAAACTAAAATATCCTTGGTACATTTTTAGGTAATTTTCTCCATCAAATGATGGAGAAAAACTTTATAAATGTGCATGTAACCAAATGTCTGCTGCACATGGGCGTTTTAAAGATGGGACTGGGAGGCGGGGCTACCTTTTTCTTTTGCTTATAGGATTGTCACTGTCATTCACAATTTCATTCACAACCGAACTGAGTACAAACAATAACCACATTTAGCATTTCAAACAGACCTGCACAGTATTTTGAAATGCAGATACAAAAAAAAGACTGGATGACTCTTGTCCAAGACACCTGAGATGGCATCGAGACGTCTATAGAACATAACACCATCAAATCAATAGGGCACACGCTACAAATGCATTCACCGTGCACTTTCATTATATTCTGACATGCAGACAAAAAAAAGTTTGTCAATTTTGGAGACCGATTAAGAGTCTAAAGCATTTTCTTTATGTGCCGTCTGCGAAGCCCCCCTTCATTTGAGACCATTGAGACACTCACACAAATACAGACTGCCTCTGACTGTCAGAGATAGCAGTACACCCAAAATTGGAGGCCTCACGGGATCTCATATGTTCTTCCTGAGCCAAGCAGATAACACCAGAAAGACGGCTCGCTTCTGCTCTGCTACAGGTGAAATAAAATGTTTTGTTTATAATTAAAGGAATATAATTGTGTTGTGTTCAAACATATTGGTATTGGACTGGATTTGCAACAGTCGGTATAGAGAGTATATGCAAGAAATGTCATAACTAGAAAACAGAGTGGAAAATAAAATACAATTTATACAACAGTAGATGTGTCATTAACTGAATGTGAATCATGTATTTGTTAGAACTAATCTAATCTTAGCGTCTAAAGAGTTCAAATGAAAAAAAGATCAGATGAAATGGAATGCGTTTTTTAAACTAGTTTCCTCATAATTTTATACATTGCATGTAAAAAGAACTTAATGATCTTAAAGTCACTCAAACCATGAGTTTTTTCAGAAGTGATATAATCTTATCTGAAAGTAAAACTGATTAACTGAAGCGGCCTTCTGCTTTCTTTTCATTGGAGGTATTTTCTTCAAGAAAATACACGACTCATCATCACACAATGGTTCTTCACGCAACATCAATAGCCATGACTTTAATCTGACAGGAAGTATAATGCAACTCTTTCTTCTCAAAACAGCATATAATTAAAGACCAATAAAAAGTGGTTGAAAAAAGTACCTAAACAAAAGAGAAACAACATATTTTATATTATCGAAAGACTGAACTGCTTATTACACTCTTTTGTTATACAAACCGAATTGAAAAGCTCTGAATGACAGTTGTGATTATCAGAACATTTTTTCTGAAGTCAAGTGGAGAATGGTCTTGGGAATTATGAACCTGTTTGTTTCTCACGTTACCTTTAGGGTTATTAAACTGTTTTAATTCTTAACTTGTGCATAATGAATACTCGGTGAGAACCAAATATTTCAATTTCAGATTTCAAGTTCTTTTTACCAGTATTAATGGAAGAATAACTAAATAATGCAACTGTGAGTTGTCATAATATTTTTGTATATTTAAAAATAATGCAAGATGCAATTTATTGGCCTGTATTTGTTCTCCGTTCACCAGCCATTGCCTAGTGCAGGGGTTCCCAAACTTTTCAGCCCGCGACCCCCAAAATAACAGTGCCAGTGACTCGAGACCACCCACTATCCTCAGAGGTGGTTAAAGTATACAAGCGTTTTGCACTTATTAGGTCTATCCAAATGTGCGCATAATGATAACACAAAAGTACAGTCTAACATAATATTATTTTGTAGTTATTTTCTCATAATTTTACTTATTGTTATACTTAAACCATAAACTATTACTACAGATGGTCAAATTTAATCAAACATTCGAGTGCTGATGGATGTCCTCTTTAGGCAAACGTCGGCCTCTTTTCGTACCTGAGGACGGTAGCCTTTCTGACTGCGGTGCTTCTCTGCCCTCCTCTGTTGGCATCTCAGAGTTGTCTTTGGTTGATACGTTTCATTTCAACAAATTAAAATATATGCTAAACTTAAAGCCTGAAAAATATTCTGCGTGCACATATGGGAATGTTTGAGAAGAACTTTGGTAGCCGAACAACATAGGCCCCCATTGACTTCTGTTGGATGGGCACAAACCACTGTGACATTTCTCGAAATATCTACCTTTGTATTCCACATAAGAAAGACTAATATAAAGGTTTTGGACGACATGCATTTAAATAAACAACAGAATGACAGAATTTTGAATGACGTTTCCCTTTAATATCAGTAAATATCAGTAAAACCCTATTGCAGTGCTCAGGTGCAAGAGGAGATATGTTTTATTCCTGCGTTCCCACCCACAATGCCCTGCGAGATAAAAAATAGATGTAGAAGTTTAAAGCAATCATTTATTCAAAGGAAGGGTGGAAAGGTTAGGAGAACAGGTGTGACTTGTCATGCCCAGCTGTAGAGTTTAAACTAATGTATTTAGTTTAATCCAGAGAACACGCACACACACACACACACGCATACAGTACATACACACTGCAGCAGAGGACTTGGCTGACATAGCACAAGATTTCAGAATTTTAAACCAGTAACATCTTATTTTCCCCTCTTTGGGGATTAAGTTGTTTCCGTATGAGCCTGAGGTAACGGAAAGGTTAGCAAGCAGGGGATTCTAGAGGGATGATAAAGAGGAAACGTGGACTTCTGGCATGTAATGGAAAACCTAGAGCATGTACTGTAGTCACGGATGAATAGAGTGTGACTTGAATTAATATTTGATGTCAACGGTGTCTAAGAATGGTATTTTTGGTAATAGGATCTACAAACACAGGAATGAGAGCCAAAAAACAGACCCTGCAGGAAAATCTTACAAGAATGCACATTTTTTTTATGAGGGTGTTGATTGGCTGGTGCATTGCAAATATTTGCTGCCGTGATGTAGGTGGGTTGAAAAGGGTGAAGGTCAACGTTAAGCTTGGATTTCCTCAATGTGTCCCGGCGTGTGACGCCGTAAATCAACAGAAAGCCATCAGACCACCCACACGCATGCATTCACACACCATCTGACACCTGGAGAGGAAGCGGCGCGCTACTGCGGTGGGTGGGCGGTCACGGTGTGGTATATGTACATGTGGAACGGCGGGGTTGTCATTGGACCTTTGACTCCTGAGCTGTTGCAGACGTGTAGGGTTAAAGGGCACAAGCTCCTCTATGCCGGCTTCAGATCAGCTGGATCCGCTAATTATCGTAATGCACTCCGGCAGATGGATACATCCATCTCTCCGAACCGCAACAACGTGCCCAAACGAGTACAGGGAGGCACGGAGAGCGACATCAGTCCCAGCATGAGAGGATGTAAGCTTGTACGTATGATTTCCTAACACACTCCATCTCTTCAGGCAGCCTCTAATGTCTCCTGTTCACGCTGGTTGGCCTTGTTTAAACCTTTCCAGCTGGACGGCGTGTGCGTTTCTGTGCAGGTATAATCTGCCTTTTGTCTTAACCTCGCTGTCTGCCTCCCTATCACTGTCCATCACACAAATCTTTCCTCCCTGTGTTTTTAGCTGTAGCTTTCTCTTTGTGTAGTGGAGGGAAGTTGTTTGGATGTTAACTGGATCTCACTTTGATCACTGGTAATGAGGCGGGATGCTCACAATACGTGTGAGAGGTGCGATGTAATGACAAAAGACGTCTGTTTGAATGTGTGTGATAGGGTGAAATAAAACATGCAGCTTTTTAGGAAGGGTTTTATTATAAATGTTGTCTAAGAGATAAAGAACAACACACTGTTAGCATGCTAGTAAAGCACCAGCTCTAAATGAAAATATAATCATTAAAAAAAGTATAGTTATAAACAATAAGCTGGGGAACCTTACTAATTAACCAACTAGTAGTATGACTTGTTGACTATGTGAAGTGTAATATGTGAGGCTAAGTACTGTAGTAGCACACCAACACACTTAAAGTCCCCATGAACCAGAAGTAGCGAGCGTTTTTACTTCTGTATTTTGATGAATTTCCGTGTGAAATGGAATGTCTGATGAGAAAAATAGTGGGCGCGGCTTTCGTCTTTCTCTGCGATTTGATTGGATGTATAAAAACAGCCGTTGCGATTTAGAAAAGGAACTGTCAACAGACAGTTGAAGGGGAGGAGTTAACGCATGCTCCGCCCAAGCCGTCTAACAAACGTCATTTAAGATGGATAGTCATTACAGGACGGAAGTGCATTTTTCTGATTTTAACTGAAGATTATGAGGGCACATTAATTTTAAAAATAGAATGACCCACATTTATAAACTATTTACAATAAACGCTGTAATATTTCATGAAAAAATAGGCATTGTCATTTTTAATTTCACTGGGACTTTAAACATTTAACATGCTAACTGAGGGCTGTAAAGTCTGTAGAGTCATTTGTAAGGGTTTATTGTAGGAATGCACAATGTTTCAAAATAATTTTTTGCAATAGCAGAATAATTTTAATATTTCAAAGTTATGTACCTGTATAGTCAGCCTTTTAGGTCAACACAAATAGCAGAGACTGGCACATGAATGTTAGTGCATGCGCATGATCACGGAAGATGATCACTGATCAGAAAGAATGTGAAACATACAGTATATGTTGGTTATGGAATGATTTGTTTTGAAATATATTTTAATATAGTTCAAATAGATTTTACAAACTTAAACTTTTGAAAAACTAATTGTATTGTGTATCATGTTGTTTAACAAGTTATTGCATACAGTATATCACAGTTGTTTTTTCAATATGGTGCAGCCATTGTTCTCGTATTTTTGAGCTTGTTCGTGCCTGCATTTTTATAGAAAAGTATAGACTCAACAGGAATATACAGGGTAGAGAGAGGGGAACAGGGTCGGCAAAGCACCTTGAGGCAGGATTCGAACTCTGGTCTCCGGAGACACAGTTGCACCATATATTGGAGCATGAGGCTATAGGATCTGAGGTTTTTGACGATTTCTCTAAGCCTTGCATGGTCTGACCTTGGGGTCAATTTGCTGGAACTGTTTTGAATTTTTCCTCCTGTAAATAATCTTCCTCGCTGTGCAATGATGGACTTCAGATATTTTGGAAATGGGTTTGTAACTCTTCCCGGATTGGTAGGCAGCATCTTGCTTCTCTAAAGCCCTGTTTGATTTCTTCTCTCGTGCGAATCGGATACTTAATATTACAGAAGTCTTTCTTCCTTGCTTTTATGTTAAATCAAACCTGCATGCTGCAAAATGTCAAAACTTCTGCTTTATTAGATGTGCTCACACTTGCTGATGATCAGGAAATCAAGAGCATTTGATTGGCAGCACCTTGCTGTTACTTCCCATTTTACTTCTCATTGAAGCAGTAAGGATTTCACACAGGTTTTTGTTACAGTAAATAATAAATGACACGGTGTAATATATGACGTGTTGTTGTTCTAAGGTGTGTTAGCCTATATTTAAGGACCAGCTGATATTTTTATTATGTCCTGATACGTAAAACCATCTCCACCTCTTTTTGCCTCTCCTACCGTCTCCATTACTCACTACACTTTTCCCATTTTTCCGCAAGAGCTCCCTCGGGCAGAGATGCAATTATGCAGTGGTGCGGTGTTATATTTCATTTCATGAGCGTCTCTGCATTACACTATACCATTAAAACTGACTGTTAACAGCTTCATACCACCCCAGCGTAAGAGATGGTTTTAGGGAGAAAGAGAGACTTTGAATTTTGTATCGGTTTGTTTTGTTTTGTATCTGTTGATCGGATAAATGGGAATGACACTGTGATGTGTTGGAATGATGTTGTGAATGAAGCTTTCATTGTGATGAGTAACAGATACAGTATGTAAGCCCGTAGTACGTAGTAACGTAGTAAAGCTGGAACAGTCACAGGCCACAGCAAACGTTGTAAAGCACAGAAATAGTTGCAATCGTGTAATTTCATCTAAATATGTATACATGTATGTGTTTGTTTTTGTGTTTATAAATACAAAATTATATTATGTAAACACAAACTTTTATTCTGGATGCGATTAATCGTGATTAATTGTTTGACAGCCCTAATTGATGTGTTTATTTATTATATTTTGACTACTTTTCCTTGGAATATTGTGATCGGCCGATCTCTGGCTGATCACTTTCTGTTATCCGTCGTCTTCAGATGAGACTCTCGGGGCTTTTTGTGTGAGATTGCTCTTTTTCCACCCAGCAGGTCTCGCTATTAAACACAATTAGCTTGTTCAGGCTTGTTTAAGCTTTTTAGGAGTAAATTTACTTAAGCCATTAAGCACTTCGTGTAAATAAAGCCTCCACAGAAATGTTAATGAAACTGCCGGAAACTGGTACCCTGGAGCTCAGCAAACTTCAAACTTTTGATTTGGAAATGTTAATATCAAACTATGAATGTGTCACGTACTAATGGTCTCTGTATTTTTTATATCACAGAAATCCGAGGCGGCCGTGGTTCTAAAGACGGTCTGGTACGGCAGCTACCTCTATACGACACCCCTTATGAGCCAGAGGAGAACGGAGGAGAGCTGGATGGAGGCCGGTGCTCTCGGGAGAGCAGATTACCCCAGGACGACGAGAGGCCTCCGGAGGAGTACGACCAGCCCTGGGAGTGGAAAAAAGAACGGATATCGAAAGCCTTCGCAGGTTCGGCTCATGCTTAACTTTTTTTTGCTTAACTTAATTTGATGTTTTAATGTTTTCTAATGGCTTAGAGAGTGAGTGATTAATAAATACTGATGTTAAAGTCATGTGCCTGGTTCTGCGGGAGTGGGTTTCTGGTGGTGGACGGTGGAGTAACTAACAAAAATGATTAACGTTACTAGCTTAACCACATTGTTCAGTGCAGTAGTTGTGTTCATTGATCGTGGTTGACTATAAGATGGTGTCATTCGTATGTTGTTTTAAACGTACACGGGGTGGTGTGGGGTCTCATGCTTTTGTGAGTTGGTGGGAACCTGAATCACACCTGAAGCATTTCCATTGCAAATCATCTTTCTTAATGAGAAAATAAGCCGATTTCAACATGTAGGTTTGACAATCACAGTATCCTCATTTTCCTGGGAATTCTGGGAGATTTTCAGGTCAAAGATTTCTCTTCGTCTCTAATTGTTTACTACTTTGTTCCTCGGTGAACTTCCGGAACAGCCCACTTTCAGTTCCTATCTCTCCGGGTGGCCTACTTTTGACTACGAACGGACGTCCTGTGTGTGTGCATGTGTGGCCTTGCTTTCTCTTTCCGTATATGACCTACAAATCAATCTGGAGGTGCTGATATAAGAAAGGTTTGCAGCCACTTTTCGGGGTGAGAGCAGCTGTTACAGGTGTCTTTAGATTTCTGAACGTCACCTTGATTTGGCACAAGGACTCATGGTTGACTCGGGCATAATCAAACAAGGCTGTACTAAGAGGTTTTTTTTGTAAATGCAAGAGAATAAAATATTGACCAGATGAAAGTTCTTGAAAGGTGTTTCCTTCTTTCCTTTTGTCCGTGTTGTTTGTGGAACAGCTCTGCTTTGTTATAACTGCATTAGTCATGAGGACTCGAGCAGCAGAGGACCAACCAGCAGAGATGCCGACATCTCTAGACCCCTCAAAGGTACTGCGGTGGAAGGGCTGGTTCTCCCTCGCTCTTTTTTTGCACTTTGTCTTTACTGTATGCCTGAATATATTACTGAATTAGTTTTAACATTCAAGGTTGTTTTCCTCGCAGATGAGGAACGGGTCTAATGCTTTCTGGGATAGTTAACCCAAACGTAAACTGTTTGTCATGTTTGAAGAACAAAACGAAGAACTGAAACACATTGCTTTTCTGTCCATAATCTCCAAAAACTCTCATCTTCCAAGATGACTTTTTTTGAGAGTTAACTATCTCTTTGTGTTCTACGTATTAATGTTGTGAGTTGCATTGCATTTTAAAATATATTTTCCGCCTCCGAAGAGAAACCGCAGTGCTGTCGATCAGAGCTTTGTAAGCATTATTTCCCACGTGTCTTTGTCCTACTTTTTCGACTGCTTGTACCCCTCGCTATTGTGCTCCTGTCTAGATAAATCCCACTTTGACACTTTTCGTCCATCAGGAAGGAGAGAAATCGGAAATCAGTCTGAAGGCGTCTGGCTTGGTGCCAGATCCTCTCAGAAATATCCTTCCCGTGGACCTGTTAACACTCTGATTTTTCTGTCTTCGAAAAGAAATGTTCAAGAAACTTCAATCATAGCAGAACACCATTGGGAGCTCCTCTGGTTGTCTACCAGTCAGAAGCTGATTTCCCGAGGTCGGAAGGTCATTCTAAGGTCACGACCTCAGAGAAACGCCGGGGGCTTGACACTCATTAGGGTCTTTTTTATAAATGAAGGCTTTGTGTTATCATCGGTTGTTCGTACATCGCTTGAGGGAGAGGATTTACCTGGCCTGGCTTTTAGATGTATCTGGGTCACTGTCTGTTGGAGAGTTTTACATTGTATTTGCATTTCGCTACTTTTCATTATTACATGAATAATATAATACTCATTGCTCTTATTTCTAGTCCGCCGCGTCCCGCCGTATTTTCGCGTACTAGAATTCGTCTTATTTTCATACCGAGTTTGTCAGCTTGTAAAATGCAAATACTTGATTAGGATAAATGTAGTTGGTTGGGAAGCTAAAGTGACTGCAGGAGACTCATCCGAGCGGGGAAAATATTGCGGTTAGTGTGAATGAGGGGTTTAGTTATTACGGAGCGCTGCGGTTCATGTACATGTGTATTTAATCAATCTTCGTTTGGTCGAACGAAACGCACAGCATTAATATCGCCGTGTTGTGTGCTGTAGTGGATTTCATTCGTGCGTCTTGTGGTATTTATTTAGTGCTAGATTAATCCACTGAAGCATGTGTTATGCTGTGTGTGTGTTATATTCACTCGCAGATTTATCAATGAAGCGTTTTCAGTTATTTGCAGGTATGTGTTAGTGTAGGGCGCTGAGAGGTTATGCACTTGTATGTCACCTAATTAGTCATCCGTTATCTCCGACCTCTCCGCACACACATACATACACACCAGCACAGCAGATAAAGGTAGAGCGTGAATGATGAGCTCAGTGTGAATGCGAGGACACATCAAAAATGTGTGCACGTCTGTGTGTGTGTGTCTGTGTGCGCGTTTGGCTATAAAGATAAACCTACAAGGTGAAAAACACAATGTGCACATACATTTTTGTCAATACAGCTATTTTCTTTCTAAGAGTGTGTAAACTGAAGCCACATATACACGAAGCCAGAGCTTTCCCTATCCGATCTTTTTTTCCTTTTTATTCCATAAACACGGCATCGTCTCAAGAATTATCTGCGTACGAAACCACTGAAACCGACACCATGTGGATTGGCTGTACACACAAAAATGCAAGGGTGTCGTTTTTAGATTTATCCACTCTGGGACCTGGTTTCAAAAAAGAACTGCTTTTATTGGCCGATAGCGTTTATTGCTCGATATATCGGTGCATCTCTAATTTTTACACTAATTTTTCACACACTGACGGATGATGCACTAGTGTCCCCTGCAGAATTCAACTATGCCTCAAAACCCACAAAAGTGCAAGAAATGGGTTTTTGAATACCTTTCCACTGTAGTGATCTCTATGCGTGCGTGAGAGGGTTAAATAGTTTCACTCGTTGATGCCAAAAGCTATGGCAGCAAGCTGGTTTATATCATTTGTTAACTTAGATGCACAGAAATTGTAAAATGGTGCTACGTATTAAAGATACAGTGGCTCCAAAACGCATTATTGTAAGCGTTTGTGTTATTTATCCCCCGTTTTTTCTCACTAACAGTCCTGCATGTCAGATGCTTTTTTCTGTCCATCAGAGTGTCTCATTTCCATGCCAGTGCTATGGTGTGATAACGGGCTTCTGTCATGGAACACACACAGATTGGTCACATGGTGCTTTCATTGGGTTCAAAGCTGCCACTCTTGAGACAGAAATGCCAGAGGGCTTATCTTCTCTTTCTCACACACACACACACACACACACACGCGCGCGCACACACACACACTTTCCATAGATGAAATGATTTTTATACTGAATAAACTGTATATTCAGTCCCCTAACACCCATTATGTCCCTAAACCTAACCACACACAAACCTTTCTGCATTTTTACATTTTCACATAAACAGCATTTAGTTGGATTTAGAAGCTGTTTTCTTCATGGGGACCAAAAAATGTCCCCACAAGGTAAAAAATTACTGTTATTACTAGTTGTGTTGTGACATTTGGTCTCCAGACGTACGATCATACCTGTAACAATGCCCACGCTCTCACACATACATATTGTGCGTGTATACAGCACACATACTAAAATGTTATTCTAAGATCTCTGGGTGTTCAACATGCAGTAACCAAGCCAAACTGATGATTCATTTAGTGTCACGCATACAGAAATTAATCAAAGGCCAGATTTACTAAAGGCTTGCGGCAGCGCAAAAGCCTCTTTTGGCGTAAAAATAAACTACTGTCAGTATTTACTAAGGACATGCATTTCTAACCCGCATCATCTCATCTGCACTCACGCTCTCCATTAAAGCTGCATTGGCAGAAACAGCAAAGACTCTGTTGGTGCATACTGTATGTTGAGTCATTTACATTAGATAAACATCGAGCCACCGACAACTTTCTTGGACCGCTTGTCAAGTCCACACATTCATTTACCTAGACGCAAGCCCTCGTACTGTATAAGCTTTTCTATTTTTTTTAAATCAAACAGAACCAAGCAGCGTGTAAACGTGTTTCCCCTCCACAGGCTTCTCTCAGATAGTTAGCACAAAATTTGTTGACTTATTTATCACAGATGGCGACGATGAAGTGCCACAGTTACTGCTGTGAACTTTTCGAAAACATGCTTGACTTTTCTAATTGCACCCGAGGCGTACATTTCCACAGCGCTATGTGTAATTACCTCGCACCCCCATGTTTTGAATACGCATACAATTTGCCGGCAGCATTAACCAGAACCCGATGAAGACGCTCTCAAAGCACTTCTTCAAGTCACATTCAACTTGTGAATTCAGTGTGACTGACTGCTTCATTAGAAAGAAAGTCTTGGCAACTTCCCGAAGTCGAGTAGATTATTGTGGATGTTATTGAGAGCGACACGTTTCTGAATGCTTCATGGTTAATTCTTTGGATTGCCAGATAACAGATTTTAGCCTTGCAGTGCATATTTACAGATGCTGCAAATGTATCAGGGTTGTCAGATACTACTGTATTACTAACTTTGTCATACGTGTCACCGCGGTGAAACAGCTTTGCGTGAGCTAAGTGCTTCAGTACATCAGGTCCGGAGAGCTTACTATTTCATGTCTGATTTGTCTTATCGTGGAATCTGTTCGGATGGTTCACACTCCATCTAGTCTAAAGCCTGCTTGTGTCTAAATGGCGTGTTGCAAATAGTCATTGGTCTCGAGCTCTTAATTAGGTCTCCGTCAAGCATAAATAAAAGTGTGAAATGGAATCCATTTATTTTGCCCTTTTCAGCGGCCTAGTTCTGGATTATCCAGCCCTCAGCAGCTCCGCTATAAGATTGCTTTCAAATCAGTATGCTGGAACATGAGATAAAACCCTGCTTGCCTGAATGAGTCCTGCCCAAGGGAATTCTGGGAAATTGAGGACATTTTTTCCTCGCCCAGCATGTTCTTTTAAATTTGGTGCCAGCAGGTTCAAGGAAAGGACAAGGAATAGACACTGGGTATTGCTAACTGGTCAACTCAGAACCGTGCCAGATTGGTGAGCTCAGCCAAAGTTCAACACTGTCATTGAGTGTGTGTGTGTGTGTGTGTGTGTGTGTGTGTGTGTGTGTGTTTCTGTCATTGATTGTGTGTGTGTGTTTCTGTAATAGTGTCTAAATATTCATTTGAAGCTGGTGCTCGCAATAATGTAGCCATTTTCCCACTTTTATTAAATTGTCTATTATTTGGTGACAGCAGGTTTATTGAGGAACTCAATGATTGTAATTGGTTGAAGTTTGCCTTGAGATGTGCAGGAGTGTGTCTATTAAAAGAACAGCATGCAATTGTAATTGGTGTTATTGTGCCTTAGCAATCATAAAATAATTTATTTTCAAGAATTGAACTCCAAACGCAAATGGTGATCCAGAGTGATGCACTTCCTACTTCCTGTGTCCGAGTTATACAGCCTAATCTCATGGGAATTCGTAAATATCACGAGGTGGCTAATTTGTAGCAATCCATACAATGCGAGTCACACAAAACCGTACGATTATTAGAAAAATTAATACTGAAGCCCCTCCCCTATCCCCACCCCTAAACCTAACTGGCACGAAAGCAAATCGTTTACGAATTGCAGTGAGATTTCCGTTTTATTGTAGTTTTGTTACATTTTTGAATTAGCTTGTTATTATTTTTATTTATTAAATTATTTTTTTTGTTTTAGTTTTGCTGTTATGCAATGCAATTATAATATTCTTGTGCTATCGTAATTTAATTATTTGTCTCAGTTTTAGTTAAGTAGTTTATTTATTTTCCGTTAATCATTTTAGTGCCTCAACTTCAACATTTTTCAGATTATTGCCAAGGCAACATTTCTCAATTTTATATACTATATTATTTAAAAAATAATATTTAGGCCTGAAGCTAATGTTTCATTAATTTTAGTTTTAGTTAACAATAGTAGCATTGGTGTCTGAGAGTTTTAGACAATGAGTTAAAAGAACCAATCGCAGACCACTTTAAGTGCATCAAATTCAAAAATCAAGTTCTCTTTCTGCATTCACTGCTGACCTTAAATTGACTCTGTTCTCAATTTGGTTTATTTATTTTATCTCCACCTTTCTTCCACACTACCCTCTAAAATGCTCTCGATTTGCGTTTGGTGACTGAATTACCATACAAGACACAATTCTCACAAACGGCTTTCAGATCACCGAAACGAACCAAGTGTGAAAACACCCTGAAATTAAGACAAAAACATCGCCACCTACTCCAGCGCTCGTGTTTACAAACAGGGTAATTTTGCATCAGGGATTCTGCCAAGGCTGTAAAACGCACTAATCCTCGCAATATGCCGTATTACCACAAGGCCAAGGACTTCTCAAAAGAATTCCTCTGCCAACGAAAAATATAAAGGCTTACTAGCTTAACGCAAGAACGGTTTGAGTGACTGCCTCTTAAACAAGTTCACCTTCAATGCGGAAAAGCCGATATACACAATTCATCTCATGTGTGAGTCAGCTTATATGTGTGACCCGGGTGAATTTGCTACTCCGCCATCCTACGGGGACGACAGGCAAAGCTTCTCCCTCCCAAAACAATTACATGCTAATCTACAGCGCCGAATGAGAATTAGCTTTTTAATCGGGCTGCTGGCAGGCCTCTACTTCACCCTTCTGTGGAGGAAGTTATTATATTAGCTGTCAAAGACGCTGACCTCTCTCTCGCCTGCTAGATCGGCTCCATTCAGCAGAAAGCGAGCAGATAATGGCGCTCTGTCAACTGTCACCGTATCTCACTGTTGTTGAACAATAGTTGTCGTGTGACCACTCTTACCAGAGCATTATTCGAAAATTCCGGCAGCCACTAAATATTCAATTTTTCTCTCAGAGATTTTCGTTGTAGCCTTATTCCGTTTATCCGCTGGTAAAGCGCATTGCGGCCTGACAGGGTAGTCAACAAACCGGCAACTTTATTTCAGATGTGGTGGCAGGTTAGGTCGTTCCCTTGTCAAGTAATGAAAGCAGGCAATGCCAAATGAATCACAAGTGCGGTTTAGCCTGCTTTGAAATTCACCAGCACCGCTCCAAGCTTGTGTTTGTATGAAACCGGCCTCTGGGAGACGTTTTGTTTGTGTCTTGTGTTTGTTTTGGCTTGTGTGTCGTGTCGAGCTCGGTTTCTGTCAGAATAGCGATGGCGAGGTGATGCACGGAAAGTGAAATGGTGGGATTTGTTTCTTGTTTCATTCATAACAGATGCAGCTTTGGGGCTTGGGTGACAAGCAACGTCTCATTTCTTGACAATGAACTCCCGGTGTACCTGGACGTTTGTTTTCAATGAGTTAGCAAAGTATGTGTGAATTTGTTAACCAGTTGTTAGGAAGATTCACAAAAGTTTTCATTGTGCCAGTGATGCAATCCTGGTTCATTTTTCATCCTAATAGCCTTTAAGCATCTGCGTCTTGGAGGTGGGGTTTGACTAATTCTGTGCAGCTTATACTGCTAACAGCATTGCACTTTAAGTATGTTTAAGTGATTAGATTTGGTATTAGTGAGTATATTTCCTTGGGCGTCGTAAAAGGTTTTGGTCCTAATGGCACCTTGGGGATCTCACTGTGATGGTGTGTCTTGGTATATTATGACTCTATGATGGAAGGTCTGGCTGTGGTTTGGCTCTCTGTAATGTGGAATTTAACAGGTTAACCCACTATTACGCTCCGTTCAGGCAACAAAGCGAGGCGACGTCATTCATTTCAATGGAGAGCCAGCGACTTCCGGCAGGACAGGAGCGACAGTGACCGTTGGCGACAGGAATTGGGTAGAGAAAAAAGTTGAGATTTGCTCGACTTTCGGGAGCAACTACCAATAGGAGTAAAGCAGTCAGTTACTGCAGGGTTTGTTTATAAATGGTACTAAAGCAACCAAACACCTCCTAACGACCTCGTAGCAAGAGACTAGCGCCACACAGCGACATAGTTGCTGGCGGTCTGAATGCACAGTTACACACTCTTTGATGGCCTACCCTGAAAAGTAGAGTTCAAAGAGTCTATAGTTAAACTCTGGAGGGACTTACTGTATAGCTTCTCACTTGTAATAATATTGAGGACTGTAATACTGCTTGTGTTGTAAGTGAGTGGGGCGGTTCACAGCACTAGATTTGCTGTAACGATATTATTCAATCCATGAATAGACTTCAGTAAAAGGTTGTCTTCAGCCAGTTGAGGGAGCAATAGAGAAGTTCATTTGGAGTGGTGGTCCATTAGATGCTTATAGCAGATAGTTTTTATTGTCTTTGAGTAACATGTTAGACAAGGTCTGAGATAATGAGAAGCAGCATGGAGGAGTATAATGTGTGTATAATGTGTGTTTGTGTTACTAATGACCTGTATTGGACACTGGAGATGGTTGTCATGGTTTTTAAATGCTTTTGATGTTGTCTTGGAATTTCTGAAACCAAACTCAAATTTCACATTTGCCTCTTTATGGTAGGGCTGCATACTAAAGGAAAATGCAGTATGTGATAACTTGTTCAATAATTCTGCATACAGTATGCAATACGATAACTGAAAACGATATAGTTAACATAGGCATACGTGTTTTTCTTTTTGATAATTGATCATCTTCAAACCTTAAACGTTGACTATAGGCCTACATAACTTTGTGAAGTCTTAACATCATTCAGATATTCCAAACCATTGCAATATATACAGTATGTACAGTACAGGGGCAGTCGTGGCTTAATGGTTAGAGAGTCGGACTCGTGAAGGTTGAAGGTTGCCGGTTAGATTCTCAGGTCAGTGGGTAACGACTGAGGTGCCCTTGAGCAAGGCACCTTACCCCTACTTGCTCCCCGGGCGCTGCAGTGATAGCTGCCCACTGCTCCGGGTGTACGTGTGTTCACCACTTGCTGTGCGTGTGTTCACTACTCTCTGGATGGGTTAAATGCAGAGGTCACATTTCGGGTATGGGTCACCATATCTGACTAATAGGTCACTTTCACTTCACTTTCACTTCACTTTCACTTTCGCTTCAGTATGTAATATGTAGTGATGTGCACATTTAGATTATTCCAATATTTTCATTATGTGCAGCCCTACTTTATAGTTACTTGGATAAAACCCTTGTGGCAATGTCTCCGTATGAAAACTAGTTCAGTTTCCTGGGTTTTGAATAGCATAAAGAAATCTTACTGCCACAGTACTGCACAGTTGTCTTTTCTGGAAGTCGACTTGTTGCGCAGCTCACCCGTGGTGTCTGTCATTGAGTGAATGTTATTAGCATTGTATTACTGACACATCTCCCCTGCCTAATCTTGAGGCTTATATCCCACGTGTGTTTGTGTGTGTGAAAGGGGGAAACCTGAATGAGCTGCATTGCTGTTTTTTTCCAGTGTCATTTTCCTGGTTCAGTTCCTTCTTCCCTTGTTTCCTGTTTCAAAGTCTTTGACTGTTTGCACTGTTGACCTAATCCTGCCTCCTTCACTGACACCTATTCTTTCTTTCTTTCTTTCTTTCTTTCTTTCTTTCTTTCTTTCTTTCTTTCTTTCTTTCTTTCTTTCTTTCTTTCTTCTTCTCTTTCTCCTTCTCTCTCCTCTCGATCTCTCTCTCTCTCTCTCTCTCTCTCTCTCTCTCTCTCTCTCTCTCTCTCTCTCTCTCTGCTGGCTCTCTGCAGTAGAGATTAAAGTGATAAAGGATCTCCCATGGCCTCCTCCGGTTGGGCAGCTCAACACCAGTCCTCCTATAATGGAGGGGGTGGAGGCTCTGCCCCAGCCGGCCCAGTCCTCACCAGGACATAACGCCACAGCAACTGCCTGTGACCAGCTCCAACACGGTGGGTTTAACTCTCATCTCATCAAGTATAACTCCATAACTGAGTAAGCAAGTTTTTCTTCTAAGAAAAACAACCCGTGATCTCATTTGTGTCTCCGGTAGCGATTAGAAGATCTCTCAATGATGTTTGCTATGATTCCAAAGTCTGCACTCTAAATGATTTCAATATAAACTACATATAATTACATTTATCATCCATAATTGTACAGCCTACTGTATGTCATACTATTTTTAGAAAAGCATTGATGCGTAACTGAGAATTTAATGGAATCTCCTAAACGCTTACAAAAACATCTGATCAATACGTTTTTCCCATATTAGCTGTTTGTTTTGGAAATAAACAGCCAGAATTGTTCTTAGTAAGCAGCCATTTGGTTACTTTAGATCCAGTGTTTTTTTTCCAAAGATCTGATCTGGCATCTGTTTATTTCACTTTCTCCGTTAAATTTCATCGCTGCATTGTGAATTTAAAACCGCTCAATGTTTTCAAAGAGGTTTTCAACACATGAAGCACATATGCTTAGATAAAGTTAATGGGCTGCTGTGAGATTAATGCTTTTCTCAGGTGGTACTGTCCAAATTTAGCATTTGCTTCCAGTGAAGCAGAAAATCACCAACGGCTTGAGTCCAGCTTTCCAGAAAACACCTCATTGGCTTTTATGGAGCTCGACTTCTGCATGAGTAACTTTAGATCCAGGTTTTACACTCAAAAACAGCTACTCCTAAAATGTCCTGGGGACATTTCGTGGTTTTCACTTAACAGTCGCCACTATCTATGTAACGTGATCGCAAAGTCTTGAACGAGTTCCCCGTTTGCCTTTCATTTCTTTGACATGGAAAGACAATTTTGCAAAGCGATTGTCCCCAAGAGATTACAGATGTTCAGCTCCTCGGGAACACCATTATAACCGATCAGATGGCTAAAATTCTCGTTTCCATTTCAGACTCTTCACAATTCAGCGCCTTGTGATGATCAAGTGATCTCTCATTTCATGTATGTGTTAAAGCGGGGTGCCTCCATAAAAACAAAAATGCTTAAAAGACATATTGCATGTCAGCTCTGAATGCCATTGAAATCCAGATTTATGCATCTGAAGGCATAGTAAAGGTATCTGTTTCTCGGAGTGATGTGTGTAGATTTAAGCGTGTAAGTTAACCTGGATTGATCCGAGCAGGAGGTTTGCTCTGGAGATTAGCCGTAAATTGATACTCGGCCGCTCGGTTTCCTCACAGGAATAAACAGGTTAAAGGGTCATTTCAAAGAGATGGGGGAAATTGAATGGCAAATACTCAGTATGGCCCTCGCTGCTGGATATTCGAAGGCTCCTAAACAGCCTTTAATAAGGGATAATGCGTAGTTGGTTCGAAACACGGTCTTGGTTACACATTTTTCTTTTACTTGAGTGTTAGAGCTTGCACAGTTATTATATATAGTTTAGACTTTTAGCTATTAAAATTCATTGCTTATATAACCCAAAATTGTAAAGGGATAGTTCAAAATATATGCACTCTCATGTCATTCAAAACATGTATATTTGTGGAACACAAAAGAAAAAAAATTCTTCAAAATATCTTCTTCTGTGTTCGGCGAGTAAATGATGACAGAATTTTCATTTTTGGGAGAATCCCTTTATTATTCAATTAAATATGTAAATGTTTATGCATGCTGAAAGTTCAGGGTGTTGTTTAATGGTGTAAACATAAAGCGACATATTCAAAGAACATCTTTTCCGCTTTTCTATAGCAGCTGACAGCCTGTCTTATAAATATGACGCGATTTTAATTTTTGCGTGCTTGTTCATGGGCCAGAAATTACATTTGCATATGAATATCGGCAAATTCTTTTGTTTTTTTTCCTGGAGAAAAGCTGGAGCCATTTGTTTTGGGTTTTGAATTAATTGTCGCTGCTTTCCGGTTCTTTGTCTTATGCTCGAATCCGTCTTATGTCCCCATAGAATACCAAAATAATATGATTAAAAGATATCTAGATTTCATTATGCGTCCACGTCTGTGGAGTAAAAGTCCATGGAGGTCTGCTTTTCTCTGCCTTTGTGAAACACATACAATATATTCCCAGGGTTTAATGAAGGGTTAAAACAAAAAGAAAATCTTTTTTCACGCGCAGAAAGCAGGCAGGCAGCGAACGCCTCGTGACTTGCAGCTGTTGTCTCGTGGCTATATTATTTTATTAGAGATGACTCTTTGAATGAGGTCTTACTGAAATGTGAATGGATGTCTTCATTAGCTGGTTTCACCTGCGTGTTCTGAGCGTGACATTGGATATTTTCGCAGTATGCATTTGGAATATGAATGCGACTGCGACTAGTTAATCATTTCAGAAGTCAGAGCGGAGAACTTAATTGCAGGCCTGTAACACGGCAGTGAATTACGACCGGCCCTCCCCACTGAGCCCTGCACTTATGTGATGGAAGTTCCATTAGTGTATTAGTAAATGAGAATTAATTAGCAGCTTTAATTAGAAAATGTGCTCAGAAGTTACTCTCATTTTGTGTTAGTATGTGCGTATGTCGTCTGTGTGGTTTTAAGACAACCCACTGTGTTTAATGCTTCTGTAACTTGAATGTTAAATATTTCATTCATCAGAAACTCTTTACAACTCTGACAAGATTACAGTTAGATTCTAATTATCGTTTTGAACTCGGGATAAATGCAGAAAGTAGAGAAGAAAGAAACGTCTTTGAATTTCCTTTTTTAGCGGGAAATGACCGGGGATTTTCAGGGTTGCCAGGTATAGTGAAAAATTCCACCCAAATACTCAAACAATTCTCCCAAAGGGAATAAAAGCCGGCCCGTCTGTGCGTGAGTACTGCAACACTGGCAACACTGGGAATTGTTGTGAGCTCAACTGGTAGAAGTGGTATAGAGAACACACACTGATAAAAATGTATATCTTAAATGCACTGTAACAATAACGCATCTGCCAAATGCATAAATGTAAATCAGGCATTTGTTTGGGACGTTAAAGGAATAGTTCACCTAAAATCAGACTTAAGTCATGTCAAACCAATATTTAAAACAAACATTGATAATCAAACAACATTGGACCCCATTGACTTCCGCTGTATGGACACAAAACCACTGAGACATTCTTCAAAATATCCTTTGTGTTCCATAGAGGGAGTCATATACAAGTTTTGAATGACATGATCCTAAATAAATGATGACAGCATTTTTTTTCCGGGTGAACTATCCCTTTAAGTGTGTGTCCTTAAGTCCAAAAAACATCTGTTTGTTTGTTACGTCAAATCCCTTTACATTTCCTGTAGATCTGTCCACAGTTCACCTGAATCCGATCCCTTCCGATGACAAATGCTCTAGTAGGCGGTTACCTTACCCATCCATCAACCTCGAACTGACACTTTCATCTGATAAAGGATTCCACTTAATCCCTTCACATCTACCACACTTCCTTTCTGTCTTTCTTTCAGTCATATATTGTCTTGTTTTGTTCACATTCTTTGTGTATCGGCCTGTTGAGAATGAAGGTGACAAGTTGTGATTTAATGTGATAAATATCTGGCTCTATACTGTTTTATTAAATCAACAAGGGACCTTATAGCAATGGTTATATTACTTGGTTACAAAACTATATCCATTCCACCCTTACGTCATTCCAAACATTTATGACTTTCTTATGCAGTAAACAAATGAAGATATTTTAAATAATGTTGGTAACCAAACAACATTCGCCCATTGACTTCCATTGTATGGAGCCAAATCCACCGAGACATTTCTCAAAGTATCTTCTTTCGTGTTCCACAGAAGAAAGTGTCATATACAGGTTTTGAACGACATGATGGTAAATAAATGATAACAGAAATATATTTTTAGGTGAACTATCCCTTTAACCTTCTATTTAACTTCTAAAAAATGAGATGAGTCGTCCTGTGAGATACAGCACCCGTGAGGCGTTACACATCCAGCATCTTTAACACTGAATGTCTATGAGTGGATGTATTGATAGTCCTAGTGGGTATTTCTACTTCTGAATTCCACATCAATGGACATCTGAAATTTTCAGTGAAGTTCAATGACTTTCGGTAACTGCAACAAAGCGTTTTATGTGTGAACGGCCCTCAATCCCTGTTAGTAAAGGTGCAGTTTGTGGAAAAGCCTGTCAATCATCCTCTCCCTATTTGATATTTTTTGGCATGCCGTTTCGTTTATTCCAAGTGTATTTCATTTCATGAGATTCTGAAAGAGAGAAAAGGGCAACTGTTTAGTATAGCAAAGCAGAGAGACCAACAGAAGCATCCAACGAGAGAGAGAGAGAGAGAGAGAGAGAGATTGACCAGAAACCTCAGGTAAACTGTTACACCAGACTTAAATGTTTAGTCTATTAGACATCAAAAGGTCATCCAGAGTCTGTGTGTTCTTCCACCTCGTGGAATATTGATGTCAGACTCATGACCGCTTCAAAGCGTGGAGCTGAATGCAGATCGGACATGCCGTCGTCAAGGTTACAGCCGTGTTCTGCGGTTCATATGTGTGTAATTAAAGCTTTGGGTTTGAGACAGATGCTGAGGGTCACGCAGGGGTTACGGGCAGTGTTGTGTCTCTGCGGGTCACATTATTATTGTGGACAGCTGTAGGCGATCACTGTCCTTCACTTGCCCTTCTTTCACGCTTTTGAATCCGTTACTGTTACATTGTTTTTATATGTGTGCACTCTCAAAGCTTGTCCTTGACTCACACACACTAGCACACATTCATCTTGGTTCCCAAAGAGTTTTCATATTGTGTTTTGACAGTTATGATAGAGTTGAGAGGGGGCAAGTACTTTTGCATGGCAGGTTTCCATGGTAACAGACTATTTCTCCACAGACATACTGTATATGGCAAGCACTAAACAAAATTTATAGCATTCAGTCTCTGGCTCATGCGCAGTGTTGGGTAAGTTACTCTGAAAAAGTAATTAATTACTAGTTACTAATTACACATTCGATAATGTAATTAAATTACTGTACAAGTTACTCTCTTCAAAAAGTATTTAATTACTTATTACTAATTACTTTCTATATCCTATCAACCTTGATAAGTTAAGTGATTCAAGGATAGACATGAAACGGCTCTTTTCATTCATTCAAATAAATAATATAAAAGTACATAAAGTATTATTATCAATTACAAATGTGAGAATTATACATTAAAGCACGGATTTTAAAGTTAGACTTTGAATTTTGATGTAAATTCCTCTTCTGCACACACATATATTACACAAAGTATTTAGTTTAATTACATCAGAAGTAACTGTAATTAAATTACAGAAAAATAAGAGTAATCCCTTACTTTACTTTTTCAAGGGAAAAGTAATTAAATTACAGTAACTAATTACTTAGTAACTAGTTACACCCAACACTGCTCATGCGATATGAGAAAACAGCAAAGATCGCATCATTGACGTGATGATGACCCTTTCAGTCTTCTTCAACATTAATGAATGATCATAATGCCTTTTATTATCTCAACACACGCATTTTCAGTAATCATTGTCATGTATTTTATTTCACCCTGTTGACAGCAGTACAGTAAAAAAGTTAAGTGGTGTACTCTGTTTACATTAGTAGCGGGCATTTAAATACTGTAGTTTTACTTATGAAAAGCTGACATGGCACCATATTTTTGTAGACATTAAAGGGATGGTTAACCCAAAGATGAAAATTCTCATCATTTGCTCACCCTCCAAAAATCCAAATCCAAAACGATAGGACAGAATGCAAAAGAAGATATTTTGAAGAATGTTGGTAGCCAACATTGGTCCCCATTGACTTCCATTGTATGGACACAAAACCACTAAAACATTTCTTAAAATATCTTCTTTTGTGTTCCGAAAAAATGACATAAATATGTTTTGAATGACATGGGGTTGCAGACTGATGACAGAATTTTAATTTTGGGGTAAACTATCCCTTTTGATGCATCTTTTAAACTATTATGTAGTACCATGATGCACAAATAAGATAATCATTCAGTACAGTACCATTGTATATATTTATGCATATATATATATCATTGTACCTGAATTACAAAGTATATAAGAATATAAATGTGTTAACTGCTAATTTTAAACAGCTTGAACTGCTAGTTATATAGTTTTATACCATATACTATATATACTACTACAGTATGTGGCTCTATTATAAGCATGCTGGTTGTGTATAGGGTAATGTGATTGTTGATAGTCATACTGGCCCCTAGTGGTTGATTCCGCAACAATACATTTTAAAACACTTCATTTCCCCCTTAAAATTTTTTTTTAAATGTTGTTAACCCTAACAAAAAAAATGTGCATATACTTTCCCTGTCGTAGTCCTTTGTTCAGTTTGTTGTCAGACTGTGAACACCTACATACTCCTAAGTGCTTCAGACAAGCACAGTCTTTTGTTTTACTGTAAGCAGAAATTTACTCTGGTGCTTTGTTACAAGAGACTGTGCTTAATTGATCTTTGATGCTGTAAAGAGCCTGTGAGTCAGAGATCAGAATGGCCATTCACAGTACTTACACTTTCACATTGAGACTGACAGACAGACAGAGGGGGGCAGAGTAATAAAAAGAGACTTAAAGTAAGATGCCACACACACAGACCATCTTTCTGTAATGTTTCCATCAACATATCTGCCCACCCACCCTAGCCCCCCCTCTCTCTCTGTCTCTCTCTCTCTGAAATGTATTGATCTTTGAGGCTAGCTGTGTGTCTCCATGTGTGTGTGTGTGGAGTCTGGAGGTCTGAGTGGAGCGAGTCTGGTCACAGATGCCTGAGGCTTCATATGCATCCATCAGAAACATGAGCTCTCTCACTACAGCCACATCCTGTGACCTGTGTGACCTGTGCTCCTGCTCTAGACACCACTGTGACCTGTGAGCGCAGCAGCAGCATCTCATGTGGGGAATGAGGCCTTGCACTGGCCTTGATTTGCTCTTCTTTGTTCTTTTGTTAATAAAAACTTCTGTCTTTAAGGACTAAGATGAAATTTAAGTAAACCGTATTGAGATTTTAGTAAAAAAAAAATGTGTTTTTCACTTACTTTTAAATAAGTAAATATAAACTTGCGATCAAGATATGTGTGTGTGTGTGTGCATGTGCGTGCGTGCGTGCGTGCGTGCGTGCGTGTGTGTATTTGTGACCAGTGGCCGGTTGCATAAACTGCTTAGACTAGTCTTTGAAGTTAGTCATCTAATTTTTTTCTTCAAGACTGGTCCTAACTTCTTTAAATCAGTCACATAAAAAGGTCGATTGGGCTAATTGAAATACGAAAAGTAAAACTGATTAGTCCTAACTAATAGCTAGTCAGTGAGACTAGTTGTTACGACAAGGTCTTAACTTAGAGGCTAAGGTTATGCAACTGGGCCCAGTCTGTGAAAACCTGGCTTAAGTCTAGAAATCACAACAAAAATGACTTTTTGAATTTTGTCATCATTTACTCACGTTTTTGTTGTTGTTCCAAATCTGTATAAATGTCTTTGTTCTGATGAACACAGAGAAAGATATTTGGAAGAATGCTTGTAACCAAACTGTTCTTGGCCACCATTGACAACCATGGTAGGAAAAATGACAATGGTAGTCAAAAGTGCGCCAGAACTGTTTGCTTACATTCTTCAAAATATCTTCTTTTGTGTTGATCAGAACAAAGAAATATATTCAGATTTGGATCAATGAAGACAGATTTTTTTCATTTCTGGGTGAACTGTCCGTTTAAGTAAATGTAGTTCATTAGTATTACTTAGTCGCTTTGGTAGCTTATCTTATGACTTGGATGTCTGTAAATTTTGTAAGTGACTCGGTGGGAAACAAGCAATTTGTTAATCCGCCAGGCCGGCACAGTTATTGGCTAATGCAGAAAATCTCACAATGGCCAAATATCATCAGAAAAATTGGACTCGCTAATGAATAAAAAAACAGCTTTGCCATCCAACTCGAGCCTTAAGCATTTGGGCAAACATGTTGTGAAACAGCAGCAGTCTGCAGAAGTCAAACAGCTGTTCAGAGTTCTCACATCAGCACTGACTGATAACAGTATTTGTTCATTCCTCTGCCTGCATCTGTTCCCATGTCTCTCTTAGATAAAACTGTTTGGATTCCTTCTACACGTCTAGAAGTTTTCAGTCTCAAACGCTGGTCATGGTTCATCCTACGACGAAAAGGCAATATGTTTAGCTGTGCACGGGTTTAAGAGGGACGCTCAGTCTAACCTGTGTTCAGTTCTACACGGGTCCAGCTCAGTTCTTGTCTGCAAGAGTTTTCACTATAGGTGCTTTATGAAGTGTCTCGGTCTGTCTCTTCATAAGCTCGTCTGAAGCTCCTCTAGTTACATGGAGGATGAGCTTCAATCCCACAGGCTTCACATATACTTCATTCCATTGAGTTACGGCCAAGAGGGAGTTTCTACTCAATAAAACACAAAGCTCAATGTATGGATTGCTAGTCTTACAAGGTCATGCAGGGGATTTTCATCAAAAACTATCTTAGAAGAGCATTGACACGCTTGAGGAATTTCCAGAACCCAGGCCATTACTCATTTGTGGATTTCATTTTATTTTCAGCGCATAATAGGTTGCAAATAAATTGCAGCAGTGTTTAGACAAAACAATGTAATTCCAGCGTTATGGATGTGACATTTTCAGTCAGAACTTGAAATATTTTCCAGAGTCCAGACGTCAGAAAAATATCTGTTTATGCATGAGTTTTCTATTTGAAAAGAGAGACAAATGTATGCGTTATGGATGTGACAAAAAAAGTATGCAGGTTTTTGAGAGACAACATACTTTGTAGGATTTCTGTGAAATAAAATGCACAAACCAGGACAAATGGAGAAGGGATGACTTTTTATGAGGTATCCATTTATGAGAAATATGGACCGTTATGGATGTGACAATTCACTTATTGGATTATGGAAAACTTTGCTTTAAAAACACTAAAAAAAAACACCAAATATTGACCTATCAGTGTGGTGAAAACATTTGGTACAAACTAGATTTTTTTCATTTTAAGATTGACATTTGCATGAAATTTTCCAACAGTGCATATTAATTGCCATAGAAACAGTTGTTTTAATGTATTCTGGTCTGTCTCTCGTTACAGTGCAGTTTGACGGTGTGGAAAAGTCCAGAATGTCGCCCACTAAAGACCTGAAGTCCCGCCCCCTCCAGCGGCACTCAAGCGGTTGCCTGGTCAACACTAAGATGAGCTCACTGGATCACACTGCCCCCACAGTAGGAGAGCGTATAGACCCCTCAATGCCCCTGGAAAGCCAGTTGTGAGTCCAACTCATCATCCAACCTAAAAAAAAACAAATTTAATTTGAATTATTCTATTATTTAAAAAAAAACATTTCTTTCAGCTGGTATCACGGAGCGATTAGTCGGACTGACGCCGAGTCTCTACTGAGGCTATGTAAAGAGGCCAGTTATCTGGTGAGAAACAGCGAGACCAGTAAAAGTGACTTCTCCCTGTCACTCAAGTAAGAATATCACTGTCACACACCGTTACACATACACATTAAAAAAATACAATTCTGTCATCATGTACTCACCCTCATGTCATTTTTGTATTGCGTAGTTATACAAGTTTGGAATGACATGAGAGTGGTCAAATAATGACAGAATCTTTATTTTTGGGTGAGAAGTCATCCATCTTGCATAATTTCCCGAATCTGTCCCACCCTTGTATCCGCCGTTTCCCGTCCTCTCTGAATAAAAGCAGCCCAAAATCCCCCAAAAAGCTGTGTGTTTTAATACATCACGCACGTGTCTCGTCATCCATCCTTTGCCACGTTTCAGCATGAGATCATCTCACATAAGTCATTTCCACCCCCTTCGCTGACGTGTCATTTCGTCTAAAAGGAGCCGAGTCACCTCTTAACCCTTTACACCTCCAAGCGCACCGTCTCTCCATCAAACCCTTCACAGCGGTAACCTTCTCACCGCGGTTCACCCGCCGACATGCTGACGTGCCGCAATGCTGAGTTTATCCAGACTGACACATCCTTTCTCTCTGTGACCCGCCGGCTTCCTGCGGCGGCCCGTCTGTGGCTCTTTTCTGTAGGTGAAAGCCCAGGGGAGCAGCGAGGTTATAGGAGCGCTCGTGGAAAGACCTCTGATTGGATTGGTGCGCTCTGACATTTTAGAAAGCCAATGTGACCGTGTAGTGACTTGTTCACCTTTAAGACAATCACCTCACATTAACTCACGGATGAGAAAGAGGGAGTTAGAGACGGAATTTTGAAGTAAAGGCCCATTTACACTAAGAAGTGTTTTTAAGTTAGTTTAGCCAGTGTTCCTGGAGAACGAAGCAGGCGAAATTGTCAGAATGGGTTGTTGTATGGAGAATAGGTGCGTACAGATTCCTCCAAATTTTCCTGGTTTCTTTTGAAAAAAAAAATACCAGAACATGTTATTGTGGATGTAAATTTCTTATGTCCCCTCATGTATGATATGCTAAACCAGACCTGACAGAGTTTACATGCAGTCAGTCTACAGAGACTCATACCTGCAAACTATTCATGTCGGAGTCTACTGAAATTTTAAGGGCACTATGAAACAGTCCATGGTGTGTTCAGCATTACTGATGAGGATTCTGTCTGTTTAAAGTAAATCACTGCTTCAAAATAAGAAATGTGTATGTGAGAAGAGATTGATATGAGTGTTAACAGTCTATGATCTAACTCCTGATTATTTTTTAAAGCTTTTGTTAATCTTTACCTGCAGCATCTTAACTAGGGGTGTCACAATATACTGGTATTGACAGTGACCATGATAATAACAATTTTTTATCAATATCGTGTTAATACTACACATACAGTATGATAACATCCCAAATAATGGAGTACTGCAGGGATGATGTATTTTTGTATGAAAAAGCATTTGAGTAATTCCAGGTCCATCGCCCCAAAATATATGTTTTTTTAATGGGTTTTTGGTTAAAGGGGTCATATGGCGTGAATACGTGTTTTTCTGTGTCTTTGGTGTGTTATAAGTTGCCCATGCATGTATTAGACACGTAAAATTGCAAAAATGAAAGTGTGGGAACAAAAGATGCATTCTATCTAAAAGCGAATGCTCACCCAGACCTGCCTGAAACGCCTCGTGTAACCACACCCCCACAAATCTACGTCAGTTCGTGGTATGATTTGACTAAGACCGCCCAAATGTATACGCAAGTAAGGTGGGCGTACCTGTCAGCACAATTGCTTTGGAACCTGATGTTCCAAATATGTTAAGAGGCGTTACATTTCTGTCACACGCTTGCAGTATTCGACCAATCACTACGCACTGGTTAACTGGCCAATCATAGCACACCTCGCTTTTCAGAGCCATGAGCTTTGTAAAAAATCTGCGCGTTTCAGAGAGGCGGGGCAAAGAGGAGATACTAACTGCAAAATACAGCGTTTTTGAACCTTAAATCGTGTATACACATTGCATTACATCTTAAACAAACAATAATATTTGTTTTAGCCGTGTCATATGACCCCTTTAAATGTCTGAAAGAAGGTGGTTGGTTAAAAAAACCTAAATATTTATTTTATGAATTTTATTCTATGACATAAACACACTAGTTATAACCCACTTGTGAGCTTTTACGTGTCTTAAAAACGACGGTTGCCAACAACTTGCTAAAAGTTTACATGCAGTATATCTTAGTGGTGACATAAACGTCCTCACAAATACTTAAATGTGGGCACAAATCTGTAAAAACATGGATGGGGATTAATTCACGGAGTAATTACTTTACCAGCGAACACGTTTTGAATAAAGTTTGAAAAAGTTGTCAGACGCTTGGTGGTAGTGATGTTGATAGTGAGCAACCGTTGTTTAGTCTGTTATTGTAAACAATAAACATTGTGTTGGTTTGTAAAGATTATCTTGATAGACAAAACATGTATCATAAATCTTTGTTAATCACAGGTCTTATTTTTTGCAATATTCTAAAAATCCATAGGCTTTTGGTCGAGGAATCCAGCGTGGCGGTAACTTTCGGGTTGGCCTACAAAAATACATCATCCCTGTACGCCAACAATGGTTACAGACTCTCTCTCTCTCTCTCTCTTTGTCTCTCCGCCTCCCTACACATATTTATTTATTATAAAATATACTTTCGGAATTGTGAAATATTTGGCCACGATAACTACACTGTAAAACTTTGCTGTAGTTTTGCAGCAGGTTTGCCAGCAACTTACTGTAGGTTTCATTTACAATTTTGTTTTAAACATAAACTTGACTATTTCTTATATTTTCTTTCATGAAACAAGACTAAACATCTTAGGTCACTTTTCTTGTTATGTAAATGTATCGTAACTTAAGAAGTTTTAAATATTTTTACTAGAAAACAAGACATGAATGCTTAGGAAGGATTACAGTTTTTGCAGTATTGCTGTGCTAATGCCAATAATGAGACCCGTCTCTTCTTGCTCATTTTGAATCTCAATAGTCAAAGTGTTTTTAATATTGGTTAAAGTTTAACCATGTAAACCATGAAAACAGTACTAATAGGAATGTAAATAAATCTACAGTAAGTTACCGGCAAACCGCTTTACAATGTATGTAGTAAAAATCTGATGTCTTGACAGCCCTAATCCTAACAACAATAAAAATGGAATTGCGCAATTTTTTTTGTGTTTCATCATCAGAAGGATCAGCAGCAAGGTACAAACCATTCAATGGATTTGCTGTCTTTCACAGCCTCTTTTTGTCTCATTTAGTCAACCTTGACTAAGGTCTTTTGAGACTTTTTGGTAATGAATGAAATTTAAACGATTCTATGGGTCTAAAGGTGTATTCCTCAAAAAACAATCAAAGGGCACATACGTAATTCTTATTCGTGTGTCTGATGTTAGTGTATTGCAACACTCTAAAAAAATGCTGGGTTGTTTCAACCCATGCTTGGGTCAAATATGGACGTTTTCTAGGTTAATTCATCCATATTTGACTGACCCATGGTTTAAAAACAACCCAGCTTTTATGTGTACCTTTAGAAACAGACTTCACATAGGGAATAGGGCTATGCTAGAGTAGTTTTTGGAACAGAGAATTGTTTCAAAGGCAGATTAGTGGGCCGGAGCAGAACATAAGTAATATGAATGAGCCCAGTCTCTTTAAGATCCTAAACGCCAAAGTGGTCTAGCAGTTTCTTTGGTTTATGGATGAAGAAAGCGAGGAAATAGCTGAAGGGTGTGAAATAAATCTCCTCTCAACAGAGGGAGCGTAAAAGTTTATGTATTAACAGCATGCTAATGTGCAACCTCGCCAGGACCACAAGCGCCGCACGGAAACGAAGAACAGGTCTCAAATGAAAGTGCACTCTTTGGGCTTGTAATTCATACACGTGCTATAAAACCAAACTCTCATTTCTGTTTATATCACACGCAATAAAATCATCAGCAGAATATTAGCATTCGCAAGACTTACCTTTCACGTTTACCTTATCAGGTTTAATCTGCCACGTGAGGTTTGGCTTTTTAATGAAGATTGTATTTTACAGAAATGTCCAGAGTTAAATTCAAATTGAGGTGAAATATTTTTTGTTGGAGATCACCGCAACAAATTATTTTTGGTGGTCTTTTCGAGCAGAACAGTACAAATTAGTAATGCACTTACAATGAGAATCTGTTAACATCGACATGACACATGCAAGTCAAAAATATTCTCTGCTTTTGGACGGAAGATACTGGTTAAGCATATCTTACATTAAATCCAGAACAATCCTGTAAAGATGGCTTTTAAAATGCCATAGATATGTATAATCCTATGGGTTGCCATGTGACACTTGACTCTTCAAAAAGGTAAAGATCCACCTGAATGAAGTGATATTCATGTGCATCTATGCATATACTGTACACGCATAACAGCCCCTGAATCATATCAGTTAACACAGCAAGTTATCGTCACGGCCGCAGTGACCCTGTAAAGTGAAATGAATCCGTGGAATAAAATGAGAAAATGATTTAAAGTATTTAGCGATAAGCGCACACATGCATTGGTGTCCTCCGTAATGCCTGACAGCCCCCTCTTTCATCGCCAATCCGTACGTGGTACGCTTTAGCTTTGTTCGCGTGCGCCTGATACAATAAGCGGAAAATCTAATCTTGAAAAGGTAGGCAATAGCAATCTTTTGGTAAAGAAATATCCATATTGATGCTTTTGAGCTTTTACAGCCATCTCCTGTAACCCCCGGGCCTTTCACCCGGTGTGGAGGGATGGGGGATTAATCACAAACACTTTAACGGGGTTTTAGATGCTTTTAGCGGGTTCTTTTGTGCTCGCAGTCATGCTGAAGGGCCTCTCAGGGGTCCGTGGCAGCTGAAATGTTTTCTCATCTCTCCTAATGATGATGAAAGCTCAGGTAATGACAGGCGGCTAATCAGCCGGAGAGCAATGGGAGCCCTAAATGAAGATGGGTAGATGAGATGGAGAGCTTTATTTATATTTAATGATAGCAAAGATGATCTGTTTGATTGTAGGATTGGCTTACTAGAGAGAGTCTTTGTTGCTACGTCAGGTTAGCCGTAATTGCTTGCTGGTGGACTCTTACATAGATGTATTTACAGATCGGAAAGGGTTTCGTTGTATGCATTTTATAGTACTGTATATGCCTTCCTTCAGCTTTGTTTTCTAATTCGAACCCTTTGAGCCCAATATTGTATAGAGCATAGAGATATGCTTATTTGAGGGGTAAAGTATGCACACCTGTACACTACTCACACGCACTAATAATATACATTTTTATTTGGCCCTGTACCAGGCTGATCATCTGGGGGGCAATCAGATATTCTGGTTGGGCAAAAATGTATCTACTAATATAATCATACTTTATTGCATGCATAATTTTCATTTTTTTCTGAATAAATTGACAGATCATTATATAATGCATAATATGTATGCATTAATGTTTACTTTTTTAAAGGCAGGTGGACTTTTTTTGGGGAGGCCCAAGGATAATGGGGGGAAATGTCCCCCCGTTCCCCAAACTCCCCACTCCTGACCTGGCCCTGATTTGCATTTGCGTAATGTACACATGATATACTGTATATTATACTGTACATTAAATGTGTAATTAATATATGTGTGCGTGCGTGTATATAGGTATATATACATACGTACACATACAGTATAATATGATATGTATTGATTCTGTATGTACTAAATCTGCATTATGCAGCAAATCATGTAGGCTAAATTTAAAGTTGCGTTTATGGCATTTACCATACTTCATACAATTCGCTCTGTTATCTCCCACTTTTCCTCACCTAGTTCACCAATAAGATTGCAGCATTTACAAATGCAATTAAGTGATAAGTGAGGTGTGGACTGGTCTCACTGAAGACACCTAGGGTCTGCTCGGACTTTATCTTAGTGTCCATGCCTATGGATAAAAGTCTAAACTTTTGCAAAGGTTGCAGGTTCAGTTACAAACAGCGCTCGCTTCAGGTTGACAGCAATTAATGTGATGTAAGTCTCATTAGGTGAAAAGCTTCCGCTAAATGCCAAACAACTCCCTTGTCCACCTTTTCCCTGCCTACCCTGATGAATAACCATTTCTGTCGTGGGAATAGCACTTTATAGTAGGGTACAGCTGAATGGCTTTTCCACCGTTTCTCATTTAGACAGGCATTACTGTGGAAAGCACTAGGACGAGAATATAAGTAGATTTTTACATTTTCTGAAGGAAGAAGAAGTGGTGCTTGTCTGAGCAGAAGTAGGCACCGAAGGTGTCATGGGTGGTTGCCAGTATGTTGATCTGAGTGGTCTTCTGTGTATTGCTACAGTACGGTGGTTTGGATTGTTAGAAGGTGGTTGCTTACTGGCCAAGTCAAAATGACCAATCGCCAAATCATTTTTTTTCTACATACAGATTGGGTTTTTTTACCAATCAGAAATTTGAGATATTCATGTCTATATGTCAAACAGTGCAGGTTATGCTGTAGATTATTTAGAAAAACTAATTAATAAGAAAACAATTTATTTTAATTTAAACAATATTTTGGCTCTTACACACAATCTGCAACACAGAATCATACGCAATATAGTATCTTAAGTACTTATGTTTATGTGGGTTGTAGTCAAAACTGACATTTCCCACAAAAATGGACCCAACAGCTCCAAAAAAAAGTAATTCATATTTTAACCATTGCGAATCGGGAGACAAACAGTGATTTTTTATGTACAGTACTTGCTCAGTAATGGGTTTTGTTTATTTAAAAAAAAAGTTGGACCTTTGATAAATTTCCCATTTAAAAGCACACAAAACATCATCTTTATTTTAGTTTGAGCTCCCTCTGCCCTTGGTGTGCCACATGAGACGTTTTAATTTGCTTTGCATTCACTAACCCAGTGAAACAACATTTAAAATGCTCTACGGGTGAACTCATTAAAGCTTGTTGGTCTCCAGCCCTACATTTCACCGCTACACGTGATGTGTTTGCCAATGAACAGATTTTCTTCAGACTGTATACCATGAGAGTGCTGCTGTCTGACAATTAATCAAATGTTCTTGTTTTTTTCTCCTCCACTTCTCATTAACCTCTCTGTCTCGCTCTCTGCATCTCTTCCTTTAACTGCTCCCTTCTATCTTTCAATAACTCTCCATCTTTATCATCATTCAATCTATGCCTTTACTTTCTCTCTCTTCTCACTCTCGCTTTCCAGGAGCAGTCAAGGTTTCATGCATATGAAGCTGTCTCGGACCAAAGATAATAAGTATGTACTGGGCCAGAACAGCTGCCTGTTTGACAACGTGCCCGAGATCATCCACTTTTACTCCAGTCGCAAACTGCCAATCAAAGGAGCCGAACACATGTCCCTGCTTTACCCGGTGGCCATACGGACACTATAGTGATAGTGACTATATAGTGTACAGCGAACGCAGCCATTCCTAAATGCTTAACAAACACTGCAGAATGTGTCATTGAATGAGAAACATGATTGCCTTCATCATTTTTCATTGTAGGTCATATAAGCTTGTTATAAACGTGAAGTCTTGGCTCATTTGGCGGATTAAGCATTTATAAATGGCTGCATGAGACCATCAATAATCTAAAGTGCTACTGAAGTCCCAAAGGCAAAAAGGGAGATTTCTGGAAAGCCTAATTCGTCTCGCCCGAGCTCAATGGACTAATGGAGCAGAACTGACCACAGGACGGAAGAAAATGACTTCTCTGCAGCATTACCTACTCGAACATGCCTCCTCCCTGATCCTAGACCTGCTCTCTCTCTCTTTTTTCACATAAGTGGATCTTTAGTCTTCGACCTGCACCCCCACACTTTATCAAATATCTCTGCGGTTACATACTGTATAACACGTCATGTCATCTTCATGAAAATGTCAGTTTCTTTTCATAATTGGATGATGTCTCGCAACTGATTTGTGACCGGTTTGTTTATTCTAACAATTTGTAAATCTCAAAACACAAATTATTAGGGATTCCCAGATAATGGAAAACCTGAAAATTGTTAGGGAGTATGAAAATTGTTTTCCTGACATTTAAGTAAAAATCTGAAATATTTAGTCAATTAAGCATTTTTTTTTCAGATGAGATTTACAAATTGGTCTGAATGATTCATTAACAAATCTCAGTTTCAGTGTTAATTAAAATGATATATCCAGACGACTGGAAAGGTCATGAGAAAATGTTAGGTGTAAAATGTGGGAACCCTTTAAGGAGGTGCAAAACACTTCACAGACCCTTTCTATGGAATTGGACAAGAGACATAGCGACCAAATATCACTTTAATTCTCAGAATCTCATCATTTGGACTTGGTGTCATGTTTTTGAGTCAAAATACAAAGCCATTTGGGTTTGGTAAAATCATCGAACGTCATTATCTTAAAACAATACAGAAAAAGTAAAATAAGACTGAAACTAGGTAACTATTCCAGTTAGACCTACAGTACATTTGTGCATTGAACAGACAGTCCAGACTGAATTTAAGTCATAACTGTTGCTATGCATTTCTGATCTTAGTGAATTTTTTAAAAATAAGTACGACAGAGTTTATATAGACCCTTAAAATCACAAAAAAACAAGAAGAATGTGCTGGTTAAAGACTGTGTGGATGGGAAGAGATGGGATTTAAGTGTATCGTATAATAGACGCTTGATCTATGCCACCCTCCTGGGGAAAACTGGATCGCAGTGTTTCTCAAGCGTGAAAAAGGACCTTTTAATTTAAAGGAAAAAAATGAGTCACTTTATACTCCATCAGAGATGATCTCGAATAAAGGGAATGAGATATGCCTGTATTGTCTACCTCAGAAAATCAATCCATCCACTGATCAATAAGGTACAATAACGTTGCAGATATCGATTCATTTGATTCTGCCCATTCTGTCTCAGATTTCCACCAAATTTCGCCTTTTTGGTTTTAGAATAGCTTCTGTACCCGAACTCGATCAAAAGCTGTCCGTCATTTATATGGAAAGTCACACTGTAATTTTGTGATGCTCGTGACTTTTGTTGGTCAATGCCTTATACTGTTAATGCATGGTTTTAAAAAGAAAAGAAAAAAACAAGTATGTCAAACTGATTTACAAACGTTCTGCTCTCGATGAATGTTTTGTGGCTGTAATTTATTATGGAGAAAAAATACTATTGCTGGTGTTTTAGTCCTAGGCAACTAAGACTATAAAGTTGTTCTCGGCCAGTGGATGTGTGTGTCTGCTGTATGTGTGTGATACTGGTGTGCCATAAATCTGACCTTACTTTGGATTTGTCTCCCGTATAAAGACTGATACTCGGATCGGTGCTCTGTTTGCCATGGAAACCATGATGGACCAATCAGATCCCTGCCTTGTCACCTATCTACTCAACATACCAACGTTTTTTTCCATTTTCAAGCAGTCATCGGTTCTTTTTGGTTTTCGTTTCAGACTCTTTCTTTCTAAACTTCACGATACACTGATGAGCGCATTTGTGGTACAGACCTTCAGATGAAAGCTTTGTGTATTTAATTATTATCCTCATTCTTTTATTCCTGTAGTGTGGACGCTTGCTGTTTTCAGTCCTCTAGACTTTCTTTTCTTGCATTTACTTTTCTTAATGGCTTCCTTTTGGACACATTGTTTTCTTCGCAAAATCTTTAAAGGGACAGTTCACCCCAAAAAGTGTTGTCGTCTTTCACTCATGTCATTCCAAACTATTTGTCTTTTATTAAAAAAGAAACAGTTTTGAAGCTGTAAATAGGACAAAAGAACCACTATAAAGTATAGAAAATTATTCTTTCCAGCTGTGTTGGCTTCATAAAATAAGGGCCATACCAAAATGTATACAATTGTTGATAGCTTATTATTCCTGTATATCGTCGCTGTCCTTCTAAAACCTCGCATGTCCACATTCAGTTTTTCAGGAAATGGAAAAATCCCTGTACTTTTTCTACGATTACATACTGTGTTGACAAAGTTGACTAGCACTTCTGAATACTTTTTATTGATTTTCCAAAACCCAAAGACAAACATAAAGGGTGACTAATAATAATGATTTATGGCAAAAAATCGAGGTTTCACAAAGACAGCAGCGATATTCAAAATACAGCAGACCACCACAAGTGACACAATAGAAAAAATAAAATCAATGGGTTTGGAATGTCATGAGAGTATGCAATAACAGAATTTCTGTTTTATTTAATGTACTGTTCCTTTAAAAGATTCCAAAACCTAAATCTGATTTGCAGTAAACCTGTATAAAGCTCTATTTGTTCTTACTGTAAAATCTGCCAGACATTGTTGAACCACATCATTGGATTATGCAGAAATGTGAAACTATTAATGCTCTTGATAACATCTCATTGTTAATTGCATCTTCCAGTAATTCTGTAATTATTCAAACAAAGCTGAAGATAACAGCTCTCAACTGCTCCAGATCCAATTCCCTCCGTCTCAGGGGTTCAATGAAAAGGAGCATCGTGTACGTGTCTTTCCTGGAAGTGCATTTGTGTTGCTGTAGAAACGGACCCAGAGGAGAGAGAGCGCAGGAGTGACTGTTTTTAGATGGGTCGGTGCGGATGTCTGTCAATAAAAACAAGCAACCTTAAGCTTTAATAAGAAAGCAGAGAGTCCAGGTCATTAGACTGAGGCGGTTGTGTGCTTTTCTGTGGAGGAGAAGGGAATCATTTTTGCCTAAAGAGGGAAGATGAATGTACTGTTTGAGATAAATGAGGAGTGTGTACTGTACTGTATATGATCCAGAAGATAGTTTATGTTTTATAATTTATCAATATGCTAATGGAGGCATGACTGTAATGGCTTTCTTTGAGGGTGAATATAGATGGCTCCGAAAAGTATTTGGACACATTTTTGCCTTAAATGAAAGTGGTGTTTATTTAAAGACAGCACAAGCAAAGTCATCCCAAAACATGACATTTATTACAATGACCTTGCTTGGATTTCAGACATTTCAGAAATTCTTTAAAGAAAAGTTATTTGCAGATGCCACTTTGTTTGATCTTTCTCTATATAATGCAATGACATTCCAGAGATTCTAGGTGAGATGTGAAGTGTCCAAATATTTTCCAAGTTCTCTGTATAAAAGAGATTGCAAATACATAAACAAGCAGTTTTAACGTAACATTTCTAATCATTACAGGCAAAGACATAAGACCAGGCATTTTAGACAGAGAGAAAGAAGAAACCAAAAGGAAATTAGAAGCCATGACATGCTGAGAGATTGAGAAAGTAGGAGGAAAGACGGAACGTTAAAATGAATAGGTACAAGACCGATATGAGGAGAGAAGGATGAGGGATGGGGGGGGGCTAAGACGGAGTGAGAGAGGAGACCAAATCTCTGTTGGCTTCATTGTTGTCAGCACGCTTCATTTCCACTTCACACTGTCTCTTTAGAGATCTGCTTCTGCATCTCTCCACCCGTGTTGACAAGCGTCCTTACAAAGAAGGTGTGTGAATGTGTGCGTGCACTGCCTCTATCTGTTGTGTCTGAGCTGATTCTTTCATACGTTTGACATTTGTGTGATCTGTGTGTATTGAGTACATTTGTGTACATTTTCTTCCCGTGTATGCACTAACATAACATATCTGTACAGTACCTCTTCGCCAAATGTATATACTGAATGTAATGTTTGGGGACGTGGAGTCTTTGAGATTCTGACAAATAAAGTTTATGGGTCTAACTTAGCCAGGTGTTCTGTTTTCTGTGTGATATACGGTGAAGTTTGTATAGTATCTGGGGACGTAAACAAATAATTCTCTCTCATCTCATTAACTCGTGTCTTTTGTTAGGCCGTCTCCTCTGTGTGTGATTTAAAAAAAAAAATATTTAGATGTTTTATTTATTTTTAACAAACAAACAAAAACTATATCATGGGTATTGAAGCTTTTTAAACATCAAAATTTTAGGGTTAAAATGTAGGCTTATGATGTATAATGTAATAAGAGCACGACATACACTGTTAAAAAAGTCCTAAAGGTTCCTGAAAACAATTTAGAATATCCAGTTTCTTTACATGAATTCATAATCATTTTCTTAAAACCTAATAAAATATTGAGCTTATCATGTAATAATTGTTTACAATTTTAACATTGTAAACTTACAGTTGCTACAAAAAAATGTATATCAATGTACAGTCTAAAGGAAGGTACTGTAACTGCTCACTTTTCACCTTTTATGAGGTGTTGCGCAGGTTGCGCAGACCGATCGGAATATGACGTCACAGTGCCGGGAGAGCAGAGCTCCGTGTGCTTTCGAAACGCGGTACTCTGACGTCAGACATTCGCCGATCATGCAGTGATCATGAACATTGCAATGCAAAGTCAGAAGACACATATGCAGTATTTTGTGAGGGATTATCAGTACTATGAACGTGCACTTTTTAAAATTGTCATATGTTAGTTATAATGAAGTTTAATTGAATGGAGGCCTAATGTAAACCTGTAAGTTGTTTATAAGTCATGGAAATAATTTTTTAGAGGCCCAGATGTATGCACTGTTTCGTTTGTTTCACTGTTTTTGCCTTGTCTGTGCACATGTTCTCTTATCGAAGGCACAGAACAATTGATCCCCACAGGGACCATACTGAGACTGTGGACATAAATCAAGTTATTAGTATTGAAGACGTTGAAAGATGTTATAGTTTTTGCAATGGCTCTTTTGCACAAATAAATTAACCAAAACTGGAAAAATGGCTCTTTGGTTAAAAAAGGTTCCCGACCCCTGATCTACAGAATAGCATTTGGCATCAGTGACAGTGACTTTAAACCTTGCAAGATTTGATGAATTTTGGTTTGTTTCCAACATGAAGTCCTGAAATATAATAAAATGCCTGAAATATAGTGAATAAACTAGCCAGACTACTTAAATTGTGTTTTTTATGACATTATATGCCCCAATTGTTTTTTGTTAAATGGAAAAGAACAGCTTAGATTCTGCTTAACCGCCCCTTTTGTGTTCATTGTAATAAAGAGAATCAAACAGGTTTGGAATACAATGAAGGTGAGTATGATATTATTACATTTTTTGACCGTTTTTTCTTCAAGAAACATTGTAGTGAAATCTTGTCCTAATCCAGATAAACTATAGTATTAAAACACTTGCTGGATATTTTCTCACTTTTCCAGTCAAGCATGGGTGCAATACATCAGTAAAAGTAACAGAAATAACCCATCAACAACACTGTGTATATTTAATGTGCATAAAGGCAATACAAGTGCTGAAGACTTAAAGAAATCCAGTCGTACGTGGTGAGTCTGTCTTTCCTTCCTTCTTTCCATCCATACGTATATGCATCCTTTCTTCCTTCACACACAAAATGTTTCATGATACCAGCATAAAAGAACCTGAGTAAAGTACCTTTTACATCCGAAGTACCTTTGTGTTTCTTTGAAACATGTTCTTTAGACTACTAGAAGGCAATAAAGAAAGGGTTCTTATAAGAACCTTTGAGTAAATGGTTCTTCTATGGCATCGCTGTGAAGAACCTTTGTTGCAACTTTTTTAAAGAGTGTTCCTTCATTTCCATTCACTTGTCTTGCTTTATTTTGCATTTTCAACCCCTTCCATCGATCCTTCATTCATCCCGCAAACCTCTCTTCTTTCATTCCTTTCCATTCTCCTTTCTTTCTTTCATTCTTTCTTTCCTTTCTTATTTCTTCTATCCTTCGTCCTTCTTTTTACTTCTTTTCATCCTTCCCATCCGTCAATTCAACCGTAAATACGCATATCGTTAATAATTCAGCACCCATTTAAAAATTTGCCTCATGAGTCACAATGGTTAAAAACTCTCTCCGCTTCCCTGCATCTGTAGTTTGGGTATGATTCATTGACCAAATAAAAGACAAAATACAAAATGTACTTTGTAAAATAAATGTACTGTTTTTTTTTACAGATTTTCCACGTAAAATGTAAAAACTGATTTTTTTATGTGTCTTTGAAATACGGTGTAATTTTATAGGTAAAGACCGTTATTTTGCAGTGTACTTCTGGCACCCCAGCTGCCAGAAAATTTCCGTTTTTTTAAGATTTATTTTTTTTACAGTTTATTTTTGAAATACGGTCAAAACTATAAAATTACAGAAAAAGACATTTACAAGAAAAATGGGGAAAACAATTTCATATATATCCTTAAATCCTATCATTTTACAGGGAAGGTTTTTACGGTATATTTCTGTTTTTCCAGTTTACAGAAAATTTCTGATTCAGACTAAGAGCGTTATTTCTTTCTTTTAGCAAAGCATTCCAACGGACATCGTGATAATATTGCTGCCGTGAATTATTTTGGCCACGATAACCGTGTGCGGAAAATGTAATATTGCGAAAGCCCAACTTCCTTACCTTGATTCCTTTGCTTCCTTCTTCACGTCTATCTACTTTTCTTTTTTGTCTGTCTGTCAGTCTTTTTGTTTCTGTCCTTTGCAGTCTGGTCACGTCTGACTGAAAGCAATTTCAGCGAGTCGACCTGATGCTATTAGCACACACTCTGGCCTATTGCAGTAGACAAAAGAGGCAGCAGTTCCTCCTCGAGACACTGAGCATCAGGATAGAAACAGAGTTGAAGTGGATAGCTTAGACTTGTGCTTAGTTACATTAAGTGGGCTTGTGGACAGCCTGCGGTCCAGTGAAGAGGAAACTGGCAAAGCCAATATGGGCTTCTCCTGCCCAGCAAACCCTGGTTAAGGATTCGTCCTTCATCAACACACGTGATCCATGTTCCTCAATAGAGATGGCAGCATGTCTCTTTCAACAACAACACTGTAAGTGCAATGATAAAACAATAATGTATGATGCTCCAGAACCTCAAACAAATTATTTGTTTTGTTTGTAAACACACAGATTCATGATCATAGATATTGCATGTGTTGTGTCTGATGTTCAGCACAAACACCATCATTATGTCATGCATTCATTATACAGTCTGATTATCTGCCTGTCAAGTGTTTTTGTTGTTGTTGCCAGTAACTCATCTAGATGTTTTAAGGCTAATGATCATGCAGGTTTTAAAGTCGGCATGTAACAGAAGTTGTCGTCTCTAACGTATCATAAATTACCAAATAGCACAGGTACATCTGTAAGATGTCTGCTAAATATCTGGAAACCATTTTCTGTGTAATAACATCTGATAAACGTCTTATAAAAAGCAGTTTTACATACATTCAAAATCATAAACATTTTACAGACATCTTCTACTTCTTTGAGAGTAGATGAGCAATCAATAAAAAAATGACATCTTGTAAATGTAAATGCAGACAATATTCTATAAAAACGAGAGTTGTTAATTTCACAGTGATTTTAGAACTCACTTGGGTGGATATTATACATTTTGTTACAATGTTAGTAACAACAATGTTAGTAAATACTTGTAACGTTTTAATGCTACTAATCATTAGTAACAGTATTTTAATGTTACTAAATCCAGATGTTACTTCCCAGATAGTATGTATGTAAGACGTCTGCTGAAGATCTGGAACACATCTGTTGTGTAATAACATCTGATAAACGTCTTAGAAAAGTCCGTTTGACACATATTATAAATCATAAACATCTAAATGACATCTTTTAGATGTCTGTATGACATCTGACTGGAAACTTCTCAAATACGCATTGTAAAATGTCAATCAAAAAATACGTCTCGCAGATAATGCAGACATCAAATAGACATCTTCCACATGTACTGCACGTGTGCTATAAGAGTTACGGGTTTGTGGAGATAAATATTTACATTAACATTTCTGCATTTGGCAGACGCTTTCATCCAAAGCATTGTACTACACATTTGTTTCTGACTATGTGCAATCCCCTGGGATCAAACCCATGACCTTAGCGTTGTTAACGCCATACCACTGAGCCACAGGAAATCTACAAATAAAATATACCAAATCTGAGATGAAAGCAGCATCAGATAAGGTTAGGCAGGATATGACTAAATACATTTTTCAGTAATTCTTCAATGTTACACCAAAGTCTTCTCAATGAAACAATGTCCTCGGCTAGTTTACATTCAAGTTTTGTGGCTGTCTGGTTTGTTTACAGTTGCATACGATGTACACAAAGTTTCAGGAAAATGCATGCAGGTGTGGTCCAGAATGGAGGCGGGCAGCTGTGTTTAAGGACTCGGCCAGCACAAAAGGTGACATCTGATTTACAAACAGTGTTATAAAAGTGAGGAGGGTAATTAGAGGCTGTTGTGGAGGATTTAGAAAGGATTCGAGAGAAATGGAAGAACAGCATTTGTCTCTCTCAGCTGCCTTTAACAAAACCCAAAACGACTCGACAGATTTATTGCGAGCCTTTGTCAGGTTGACAATAAGATAAGAGCAATGCTTCTAGCTAATAGCCACTTTCATACAGGACAGAGCTGTTCTAGTGCTCCAGTCGAACACAAGCAGGGTGCTACCTTTGTTCCTGCTGAGATGAGCATTTTATAATGTGCATGTTAATCACACAAAATGTTGAGAATATGTCTGGGGGGTATTGTAATATTTTACATTTCTTTTAAACTCAAATTATTTTTTTTAATTTAATCTCAGTTTTAAATAATAGGCTTTGTCTGTGTACTAATTGTAACTTTTTGAATTTGTTTTAGTTTTTCAGAGAAATGTAACCATGGCGTTTTATCCGAAAGCAAAAAATATATGATATTTTTTAAATGTAATCAATAAAGATGGCAGTTTCTGATGTGCATATTGTTTTCCTGACAGTGTAATGCCCAATATCAAATCCATTAAGTGTTCGCATACCGCCACCCTGTGTTCAACTGCTAGAATTACAAGTAAACCCCTAACAAAACCAGTCATTCTTTTATCTACCTCAACACAAAAAATAAATGATCCTTGAAATATTTCACAGCTGAGAAAGGTTTAATCATTGAATCCAGAGTTTATTTGAGTAAAGAGTAAAAAAACAAGGCAGCCCTTTGTGTAAGGCAACAGTAAATGTTTAACAGTCAACTGCTGGCCTTGGTCCTTCCACAGTTTTTCAAGGCTCAGTCCAAACTTTCTCAAACTAGACTCCGCCTCCACCAGCAAATATGAGCTCCAGAGCTGCCTGCAGATTGCCATTTGTGGCTGCTAATGCACGCAGGGCAAGTTCCTCATCCTGGATCCCCATATCCCTCAACTGTTGCATCTGAGACTGCCAGCGCCCCTACAACACATCCGGCAGGAAAAAAACAGAATTTACTAAACAGTAAATTGATTTATCAAGGCATTTATCAAGTATATTTGATCATTAAGTTCAAAGATCATAGGCCTGTGTGTTTCTTTGCAGGTCACCTGTAGTGAGCTCACGCCAGAGGCCTGTAGAGCTTGCTGCAGTGCCTGACTGAGCAGATTGCTTGTGACGGGAGGCCCTGACGGTACTGACGGCCCAGTGGAGGACATTTCCTACATAATACAGGAAAGTATTACAAGACAGGGCATCAAATGTTTATTATATATCGATCTGACCTTTATGTTCTTATTGAGACACAATGATTAACAGGCGTGTGTGTTTGAAAGTGTGTCACCTGAGCGCCAAGTGTGGGTGGGATTCCACTGCTCTCTGGTGTGCTTGCTAAAGCCAATGCCGATGCCAGCTCACTCTGGGTGATGGGCCGGGGTCCCATGGCTCCATTGTGACCCAGTGTCATCGGTCGGGACCCTGTAGATGGCCTATGGGGTCTGGATGAGCCAGCTCTGTTTCCCTGAGTTAAGGAAATATACATAATTGAATTAGGGCTGCTCGATTATGACAATCCTAATCCCGATTATTTTGACCAATATTGAGATCTCGATTATTTTAGACGATTATTCACTAACTTGTGAAAAAACAGAAAAATAGAAAAACTCGGCTTTTAAACTGTGAATTAAACTGAAAAATAAATGTAAAGAAATAACACAGCTGAACCACTATAAAGGAAAGGTGTGAGCTGTGGATTTAAACCACAAGAAAAGAGAGGATCCTTGCAACACAGTAATCGTTTTACCTTGATTATTTTGTTTTTGTAATTGTTGAAGGCCAAAATTGAAGATTACGAAAAATTTTCGATTAATTGCAAGGCCCTAAATTGAATACAGTATATTAAAGGGATAGTTCACCCAAAAATGAAAATTCTGACATTTACTCACCCTCGAGTAATTTCATACCTATATAAATTACTTTGTTCTGATGAACACAGAGAAAGATATATGGAAGAATTTTCAGTTCTGGGACATCATTGACTACCATAGTACTACCATCATAGGTGCCCCAGAACTGTTTGTTTTCCCAAATTCTTCGTTTATGTAATTATTTGATCAACAGAACAAAAAAATATACAATATTTTTTTCAACTATGGTAGTTGATGATGTTCCAGAACTGAAAATTGCAAACATTCCTCCAAATATCTTTCTTTGTGTTCAACAGAACAAAGAAAAGTATACAGGTTTGAAACAATCTGAGTGTAGTAAATGAAGCCAGAATTTTTATTTTTGGGTGAACTATCCCTTTAATTTACAGTTTATAAAGAAAACTACAAAAAGATCGTTTAAAATGTACTGTGCTATTTAGAAAAAGCTGTTTTTCAGTTTTATAGCCACTTTTGAATCAATATTACTCAAAATTTACACAACAAACAGATTAATAATCAGCCAGATACATATGGCAACAATAGCACTACTGCTGTGTTTGTGGTATTAGGATTTTAACACACTGGTTGTATGTGACATGAAAGGTGGACTTAACATTAGACAAACTTACAGAATGAAAGTCTTCATCATCATCAGACATTCCCTCAAAGAGAAAACCTCCTGTCACATGATCAAGACACAAAACCTTTATTATACCATCACATGACTGCATATGCAGGGTCACGACACTTCCATATGAGATACTTACATAACTGCAGTTAATCAAAAATAAACATAATTGCATTTTATCTTTACATAGGATATGAAAGTTATTATTGATCATCTAAGCATTAAACCCCTTTTATATTTGACACAGAATTAAGTAGAATCTAGTTAAAATACTGAGTTTTTAAGGCTTTGTAATGATTTCAGTCATTTCTTGGAATGGCTAAAGGAAAACAAAGCCAGTTTCATTTCTAAATCTGAGAACATAGTATATTTGACACCGAGAGGAATCTGATAGCTTGGTTCTTAAAGGTCCAGACTCTAAAACCATTTGTTTAACCCTTTCATACTTCCTAACTTCCTGTTTCAGTGGAAATGACGTCATTGCATCAACCAAAGCTGTGGATTTCAAGTCACTTCAGTGAGTCTTTTCTGCAAAATATCAAATCAATTATTATGAAATATGTTTGTTGGGTGTACCTGGCATTTCACTGTAAGAACTGGCTGTAACATTACGGGATGAGCTGGCGCTGGATTGGCTGGAGATGCTGCTTGTCACAGAGTGCAGGACCAAGATGATAGCATTGACCAATGCTGGGTGAGAACCGATTAACCTGCGAGTCCATAAAAATCAAGGTAAAAGTAGACACTTACAACTCACAAGTAACTTCTGTTACAAGAAAACGTTAAAAAAAAAAAGATTATCGAAGACTCGCCTGTCCAGAAGGTTTGGGTCTGTAAACTGTACAAAAAGGTCTTTATCCTGAAGCACACCTGTGAAGGAAAGAACTATTGAGAACGCATTTCTCATCTCCCAGGGGTCGGATGTTCTGATTTTTTTTATGTAAACTCACCTAATGCAACAGGGTCTGAACTGAGTCCCGGTGAGGCCACTATAATCTGGTCCAAAGACTCTTTGTTTCTAAGCATCTTAAATACCTAAAAATAAAACAGCCGTAATTTAACGGCATTAACTTAAATAGCTTAACATGTCATTTTCTGCTTTACAGAAAAAAGTACTACTGGTTTGGAATGACATGCGGGGGAGTAAAACAGCTTTTTAGGTGAACTATTACTTAAAAGATATAATATCAGACTACTGTACCGCATCTCTGTAAACTGCATTTGAGTGCAACGCTGCCTGCAGCATCCTGAATTCTCTCGCAGCCGCAGATCTGTTCACTGGCTCTGCATGAGATCAGGAGAAATATTCCAATTCACACCACATTTTTCCCTTTGCAGATAATAAACCAAGTCTCCTTGTTAAGATAAGTTCAGCTCCAAACATACCAGGCTTGACCTCAGGTTCCGGCCACATCTTTTTAATGATATGTAATGTTGATCCACACTTTATACCATAGAAGTCTAACGGAAATTCATCTTTGAGCAGGCAGCCACAATGCACAAATTCTGCAACAGTTGGAAGCAGATTGTGATGTGATGTAGATAAACAACAATGTTCCTGTTGAATGATTGTGTTGTACAAACCTATGAGCTCAGGCTCAGGCAGCGAGTCTGGTAACTGTGCTGAGATCAGCTGTTTGAGTGTGGACACCAGGTACTTGCTTGGATGGACGTCTCCAGGTTCAGTGTCTGGAAACTGGAACACTGACTTTGGTTTGTCACACGGTTTCAGGGAGAGATGCCACGCTGAACTCTCCATTTCCTTAAAGAGAGTGAAGACAGAAAACCTTGTTTATGGGGATTTAAAGCCAGACTCGAATGTGGCTGTCGACTGAATTGTCGTAGTTTTGCTCTCACTTTCTGTTCAACGTTAAATACTGCACATAGAGGATCATACCATTTGAATGTTGTCTGTAAGCTAGTTATTTCGGGATATACTGAGCGATCATTGATCTCAGACACAATAGATTTATCCTTATGTCAGTGACATTTAATATGAGACAATTAAACAAATTGCTTACCAGAATAAATGTGACGGGATCGCAAACCAGCAGCAATCAGCGAGACAGCGCTTTGTCAACAACCGATGCCCGGATGTGACGTCATGTAAGAGTCGTTCTTCCGTAGTGTGGACAGAGACATTATATAACGTAAAATATAATGTAAAATAATGCTATTTTTTAATATTTCAAAACAAAATATGTGTGTTTTGTGTTCGTCTGTAATTTTAAAAGTCGTGATCTTTGTTGTGCTCATTAGATCAAATAATTTAATAATTTCTTCCTTAATACGTTTTGTTAAATTAGCCCTGAATGTAAATAATATATATGTGTCTAATTATATTATTATGTAAAAATAGTTAAAATAATGATTGGGAAAAAATACAACATGCTAGAAGGGCATTTGTGTGCTTTTGGGTGAAGTATCGCAAAATTGCAATTACAACGTAATTCTCATTATTTCTGCACACCTATTTATGTGTTTGTTCGTTTAATTTATTTTGTTAAATGTTGTGACAGATCGACTGTATGAAATTGTACAACAGAGTTTAAACCATGGACTGTGGTTTAAATATGTGAGCCGACTCCCCCCAGTGGCCCACTGTGGTACTGATTGCTTTATTAGTCAGGGGTGCTCGCTCCCACAAGTAATGTGCCTTTGTAGTAGCTTCAGTAACCTACTACAAGAAATAAGAAACATGAAGAGAGTTACAAAATGTAGGTTGCAAAGAAAAAAGAAAGACAATTACAGAATAGTTTGCATATAATAATATATAAATAAATAACCATTTGTTTATATATTTTCTTAGGATGTAACTAGTGTAAGGAGTAAGTCTGGTGACGTTGTGGGGTAAAGCTATGGTTTGGTTCAGTAAATGGTTAATAACTCCAGCAGCAGAACCGCTGGTGTGACGTCATCAGACTGGACTGATCGCAAGAATGATCTAGGAGTGGTTTCACTTTCCGACCATTTTAACATAACGGTTTTATCATTTACCTTTACAAACAAACGCTGCATCTTCAGATATATAGACGCAGTTACGGAATGACAGAATATAAAGTTTCTTGCGTTTCTTACCGGATCTTCTGATAGCCATTTCACAGCTGCTGGATGGCCGGTGCTTTGTCTTTAGTCTAACTTCTCATTGCTGGAATGGTAAGTTCACTAAAACGTGTCTTTGAAAAGGAATCGCTGCGTTCATGCTCGAGTTTGGGAGAAACTAATATCCGGTATATTGGCCGAATGGTTACAGTTGTGGGGAAACAGACACGCAAAACGAATCAATGAACTAACGTTACCGACGTGATTTTAAACTGCTACAGGTTTTATAGTGAGAAAAAATGCTTGAAATTAGATTTAAACTAGACTGTAAGCAAACACCGAGTCTGTTTTTCCTTTTGGGGGGATTTTTGTAGGAGGTCATGCAGCCTACAGTGAAACAATATATCGAGGACATAAATGAATGAGACAAACGTGTTGATAACATCTAAATCACTCTGCCACATACTTCTGCGTGTAATGAAAATAAAATGTTTGCACACGAATTCAAAAGATGATTTATAAAAAGTAGCAACAAAGCCAGGCTTTTAGATAATAGGCTTTACTGAATCCAGCCTTTAAGTTTTTTGTCTATTTGTGGTTTAAGATCCTCCTCCAATCTTTCACAAAATCCCAAAATGAGTCATGTTATTTCAATTGGGTATGCTGTTTTGTTTAAAGTGTCTGATGTGCCTTGTCACCACTGCCCCAAGGCACCACACCCCTGCTTTACCCTGATGACTTGAACAGAGGGTCTGGAATAGTGCTCTCCCTTATTATCTCCCACCTTTATTCTTCCACCATAAACAAATGATCTTAAAAACAAACAAACAAATCAATAAATGAATGAATACATAAATAATTAAAACCTATAATAACCGATTAAAACCTATAATAACTACATCTGTAACACATTAGATCATGTTGGGAAGTTTTATTAGGCAGGGTCTAGACAAACTCTTAAACTTTCAAGACTGTGTGTGTTCCCCCTAATAATACTGTGAAAACTAAATATTTGCTCATTGAACTCCACCAGCACCTGAACTTTCTTTTTCTACCCCCAATCTCCCCAACAGAGGGTTTCAAACTGGGCTTTTGCTTGGTGGGTTGTTTGCATGTGTGTGTGTGTGTCTGTGGGTTGTGTTAATTACCTTTATAACTTAATTAAAGGGATAGTTTTTACCCCAAAATATATGTTATCATTTACTCACCCTCAAGTTGTTCCGAACCTGTATAATTTTTTGTTCTGCTAAACACAAAGGAAGATATTTGGAAGAACGTCTGTAACCAAACAGATCTCATCCCCCATTTGCTGCCATAGTAGGGAAAAAAATACTATGGGAGTCAATGGGGAATGAGATCTGTTTGGTTACTGACATTCTTCCAAATATCCTGTATAAAGACATTCATACAGGTTTGATACAACTTGAGGGTGAGTAAAAAGTTTTCATATTTGAGTGAACTATCCCTTTAAGGAAATGCAAAAATAAATTGTAACTGTTAATTCAGAATTAAGTGTCATTGTTTATATTGTCATTATTGTGTTTCTGTTGCTACATTAATAGTAAAAAGATATTTAGAAAATATATTTCTAAAACACCAGGTGGCTCGATTGATAGGCTCTTTCCTCAAAGTAGTGAATAATAATAAAGAACGAGGAAACCCGCTATTTCTACAGTAGTAAAGATAAACGTGCTTGTGTAAACCTGAGCCTTTAACGGCAAACATTTATGGAATTCATGTATTACGGAGCATTAAAGTGTAAATGAGTCATGGCACACATTACATTACAGTAATTATTCTAGAAAAAGCATTACGTTTTAAAAGCTTTTGATTTATTTTCAAAAAGGGTGTTGAGATCATGTTGACTGTTTTAGATTCATATGTTCAACAGATTGAGCGGTTAATTGTTTGAGTCTAAAAAAAAATATTTTGTACAAATGTAGCAGATGTAAAGTCGGTCATTCTGTCTGGAGCTTTCTATTGTAATAGCAATACAGTGAAGATGACTGCAGGCCAACAAAAACGGTCTTTATCAGATTCCAGACAAAGTTATGAAAGAATAGAGAATGAGAACTGAGAAAGTGTTGAAAGAAGTTTGAAAAAGATTTAAAGCCTTAAGTGCTTTCAGAGTGTTTTGAGTTCATACGGACACAATAGAAGTGTCGAGATGGGTCTAATGGATGTGAGAAGAATCAAAAGCATTTTGCCAAGCCTGACAATTTTTTTTAACTTGGTTTCACACAATGAAAAGACGCAATAAAAAGCTTTTTATTTAGCTGTTTATGTCTGTCAAATAAAATGTGTTTTGATTTCACTCTTCTTATTGGTATTGATTTGATTTGTTGCCAGTTTGCGGCTGCTGTTGGAAGGCTAGAGAGTAGGCTAATAGCCATGCTGGCGTGTTTTTTGCTGAGTGTGGTTAGGCCACTGAAAGTGGTTTGATATTATGACCATTGCAGGGCTGACACAGCCTCTGACTCATATTACACAGTGAGCTAAGATGATCTACTGGAAAGAGTTTAGTCACAGTTCCGATTTATATGACCTGCCTATATTGACTTCCGGATCAGTTCCTTGATTCGTCTGTGGATGTAGCTGAATATAGGGGTGGAAATACCCTTTAGTGTTTAAGCTAAGGAAATATGCTTGTTGTGGCGCATACGCTTAGTTCTTTACCATTTTTTAAAAACATAGTAAGGGAAGGGAGGGGTGGACACAACAGACAGCGGGAGTAGATTCAGCTGTTTTGTCTGTCATAGCAATACTGGCTCAACCCATAAAATGAACGTTAGGCGATACTGTTTGGCCAACCAATGAAAAATGGAGAAGTGGTTAGGAAACTTGTTTTTTCCAATTGGATTTTGGACAGTGGAGCTGAAATTACACACCAAAGCTTTTAAGGGTTTAGACTTTTTCTAAAACGGAGAGAAAAAAGGAAATGAGCGAAGGATGTTGAAGTTTTGACCAGGTGGCAGGATGCACCTGAATGTCAAAAGGCAAAAATTACACATAGGAACATCCTGGTGAGCCAACAAAATGAGCAATGAACAAAAATTTCAGAACAAAAATCGATCCGCAATCTTTTGCGTTTCGGTACGTTTGTGAATGTTCTTTATTGGTTTATTGAGTGTGTTAGAAAACGATGCATGTTCGTCCTTCTTTTTTATATTCGGATCTGTGTTTCTGCATGCAGAGCAGGAGCATCAGGCGACAGCGCCGTCTCGCCAAAGCAAATGAAAATTCTCAGTGTGTAAGCTGAGCCACTCACACAGAAGTGCCCAGAGAGGAATAGAAAAAAAATGCTAGCGCTTTTTTCTGCCAAATGTAAAAGTCCCCTCTTTTTAGGCAGACGAACAGTCTGTGAAGTGGTATAGACCACTTCAGATGACGTAGTTCAACGCTGGTCCAGAACATAAATGTTTGAACAAAATACAACCAACAGAACATTTATAACTGAACCAAAATATTAAATGAATATACTGTATTTAAAGGGATGGTTTACCCAAAATAAAATTCTATCATCATTTACTCAGCCTCTTGTCATTTCAAACCTTTTAACATTTCTTTCTTCCGCAAAGCACAAAAGAAGATATTTTGAAGAAAGTTGGTTACCGAACAACACAGGTATATATGGTATGGACACAAAACCAATGCAAGTGAATGGGTGCCAGTTAACAACATTCTTCAAAATATATTCTTTTGTGTTTTGCGGAAGAAAGAAAGTCATACAGGTTTGGAATGACAAGAGGGTGAGTAAATGATGACAGAATTTTTATTTTTGGGTTAACTGTCACTTTAAGATTTAATTATGTGTCAGATTAAAAAATAAAATAAATACAAATGAACCCGGAAGTGCCTCTGGACCAGTGTTTACAACTTCTGAATAGTCTATAGTGTGTTAAACATAGAAAACACACATTTAAGTGTAAGGCCTAAAACATACTTGACACCGGTGATAGCTTTTGGCGAAGCTGCTTGACCAATGAAATGTTCAGATTAAAGGAAATCCATTAATCGCCCTCATTTCATTCCGAATGTATATGACTTCCTTTCTTCAGCTGAATACACCTATAACCTGAGCCTATATGAAAATATCTGTCAGATATGTTGACACATACTGATCATTTCAAATTTCATTGGTTCTCATGACATCTCATCAAGAAAAATCATATAAATATATGAGATATAAATATTCGAGAAGCAAGAGATTTGAAATGGTCAAGTGTGAATACGATGCTTTATTTGAATGTTTACTTATGCTTGCTTTGGTTTCAGTTTTGCTAGATGAAGGTAATATTAATCTAAATATTAATCATATCTCACACACATTTATCATTTCGCTTCAGAAGACGTGCTTTTGGGAGCTTTAACATTTTGAGACCTATAGACCACTTCGGATAATGTAAAAACAATGCTGGTTCAACGCTGGTCCAGAAGAACTCTCTTTCATTTTTTAACACTACTCAAACGTTTTAACAAAATATAACCAACAGAATATTTATGACCAAAATGCTAAACGAATATCTTTAAAATGTAATTATATATGTAAGAAAATTAAATTATGGATTTTGTAAGAAACGGAAAAAAACTGTGTTCATCTAATTAAAGGAAGTTGTATAATGTGGGAGAGTAATTAATGAGAGAATTTTCATTTTGGATGAACTATTTCTTTAAGTTACTTAAAGTACCTGGTGGGGACATTCAAAACACAACACATGCTGGTCACTGATTCAGTTTTTCCATACGGATATATTTATTCTGCCTTTGAAATTCAGGGCCATTGGCGGTTTGTTTTTAGTTCAAAACTAAATTCTGCCTCATCTTTCAGTAAGCATGCTAAACACACATAAAACACACTTTTTCACTCTATCTCTCTGTCACTCATCTCCAGGTTAATCAGTCTCTTTCGGTTTTTCCCCGCAGTGCCGTGATTGAAGAATCTACCCCGCTGTTACTCTCGCACACTTTGTCGGATCGCACACGTGCTCATCTCACGCTCACCATGTTGGCCCTCCTGTGGTGTTCTCTGCTGGCTGTGAACTCTCTCGGTAGGTGATGTGTTCTCTAGCCTCCATGCTGATTAGCCAAAGATCAAAACCTGTAAACTGGAACCGCACAAACAGTTACACTTTCAGATCACACTGACAGGTGGCCCCATACCCCTGTTAATCCTTCCAGAACAAGCACATAGAAATAAACAAATGAGGTTGGAGTGCAAAACCTTGGAAAATTACACCGCATTTAAATGCATATCATTTTCAGTAATAACTCATTTGCCTCTCATTTGTACAAAAATATAAGTTAGAAAATATACATTACATAAATATGCATAAAGTATGAAAATAACTATATTGATAATTAAAATATATGACAAATAAATTAAATATTCAATAAAAATAGAAATATTGTATGAGGTTGTGTAGTAGGCTACATGTACATGTAAATATGTCAGTGAAATTGACATGACATCATAGATGTTCTCTCTGGAAAGTTTCAGTTTCTTATAAAACACTGTCTTTGTTAAATCTGCGGGATTCTTGCGTGACTATAATAGAAATTAATTCAGAATAAGGCGTCCTATAAGCAGTTAATATCGGTTTCTCTGCGTGTAAAAAATGTAAAACCGCCCCTTTCTAGACCTTATAAAACACACACAGAATACGTTTCATTTACAACTGTGATAAAATGGTGAAGGTCAGGAGTATAATTGGAAAAGTTTCAAACTCTAATCTGTAAATTGTGAAGCTATTCCCCATAGTCTCGTAAACCTGGAGATAAAATGAGAGAAAAAGAGAGTTTTTCACCCTGACTCAGATGTTATTGTGGAAAGTCCTGTTTGGGCATGTGTTCACTTATGTTCGTGTGTGGAGAAAACCAACGTCGGGGTGTGGCGACCTGAATTTAGGCCACAGTTATGGCTCTGTTTTTATAGCCCTAAATTTTGTCCTTAATATAGAATAGGTCTCATTGTACATTGTGCATGCAGTGTCCACGTAAAAGTCCAGTGTAGGGAATTTGGTGGCATCTAGTGGTGAGGTTGCGAATTGCAACCAACGGCTGACTCCACCGCTCACCCTTCCTTTTCGAAGCACTACGGTGGCTGACAGAGGGCTAAGATGTTGTCATGTTTTTGCTCCTTTGCTGAAGGAGACAACGTTTTTACGAAACATGCTCTGCAGAGCAGTTTGTCCGTTTAGGGCTACTGTAGAAACAACATGGTGAATTCCATCTAATGGGACCTGTGGTGTATGTAGATAGAAATAGTATAGTATAATAAAAACATAGCACTTCATGATGTAAGATCTTTATACACATCTGAAGACATAGTTATGCATATTATATTGCATTTTTGTCAAATGAAAAACACTGGACCTTTAATGATAAAACTATTTCTATTTTTTTAAACTGAAAAAGGTTTTCACACTACACTTAACCCTGGCTGAACATCTTTTAAAGTCACAGGTGAAGGTCTAGCCTTCAGACAAGTAATGTTTCACACTTGTATTTTTGAAAGGAGTTTATGCATTTAACCCTGGGTTATGCTGGATTAACCCCACATTGCTGCGGCAACTCGGTGTAAAATAATTTCATTTGAGAATGTATGTTGTTTAGTAACAATTGAATGTGACAATTCATTTATTTCTTAATTTTTTTATACCCATAGGCCCTTATTTAAATCACTGTGTACTGTATTCTATTGTGTTATGGTCTCTGTGTACTGTTGTTGCTGTTTCTGTATACTGGATGCTCCTGTCACCAAAACAAATTCCTTGTACATACTTGGCAATAAAGCTCTTTCTGATTCTGATTCTGATTTACCTGACTATGGACAATCATGCTTGAAAATCAAAACAAAACAAAATGCTTTAAACCTTTGAGAGACTGATCTATCAGTGTGGTGAAAACCTTTGATAAACTAGATTTTCTTATCTTAAGGTTGACATTTGCATGGAATTTATGAAAAGCCTTTGTTAATTTAGATCTAATAACTGTAATGTTGGTTGTCTGACTCTTAAATAGTCCATAGGTGGCGCTGTTCACTCGCTATCTTATTGACTTCTAGCATCGGTCAGGTTACAATTCTCAAGCGCGAGTCACAAATGAGGCGAATGATGTGACATGCACTGAAGAGAGGAAAAGTGTAATTTCCACAAATTTCCATAACTCAGCTGATCTCATCTGGAGGAACCCTTGAGAATGGAGACGTTGTAGTTGGGTGTACATGCGTGTAAATTACCCTCTCAATTTTTCTTTCTCTCCTCGACACACCTTTTCAAGGTCTGCTGACCACAAGCTCTTTTCCATCCTTGACTTTCTCACGATCGATTGCGTTGAGAGGGACATTGTTTTCACTTTGGGGATTATTGCAGTGGTCGTGTTTATGCCGTCCTTTTACAAATGGGAGAAAAGACCACAACCCTAAGCAACAACAAAAGTTTGTGGGGGAGATTTTACAGGCTCTTGCATGTTCACAACAGGGTCACCTCCAGTTGTGGATGTTTGGGGGTAAAAACATCACCCGCCCCCGAAGGCTTGATGGTTATTAAAACCGAGCGCATTACCCAGCATGTGGCTGCTGATTATATCAGCAGATTTTAGATGTAGTCCAGTGGGAATCGACACGAGAACTGATGTACTCAATGTGTCGAGATTGCTGTTTCACAGTGGGAAAGAGAGAGTAAACTGGATGAGCTGATGCTTTCTCGCATCATCTCTCTTTCTCTGTGATTTCTGTCTGCCTCCCTCCATTCCCATCTCCCATTGTCCCATTTTCATATGCAAGCATGTTTATTTGTATTATGTGCATACTAAGCATCAGCCATCATCACTCACCCTCTCATGACATCCCCAGTCAACCACTATTCAGACCAAAAACACGCTTAGTTGTGTTTCTTGTCATCAGAGAGTTTTACAAGCAGGCAGCAGTAATTCAAGGCCCTCAGGTTGTGTTTTCCCTAAGGCTGTTGTCATTGCAAGGACATGATGTACTATCCCCAGCAGAGGCTGAAAGAATACAGAGATACACGCGCGCAACCATGTAACTTCTCTTTGATAATTTAAGGCTCCAGGCAGGATCATCGGCCCTTCACCCAGATTATCCAACCTGAAATGAAGACCATCCTTCATCCTGCGCATCTCTAAAGGGTTTAGTTTGTCAGATAACACCAACAGCTCATAACCTTGCTTCACTAATAACAAAGAAAGTATCAAAGCACGGTTCACTGCCTATAGTATTAACATCATTTTTTCATGAGATAATATTCTGTGGCCTTTATTTCAGGCTTTGTAATTGTAAGCAGGTCGTGTGAGTTAACATCTCTCTGGTTTTTGCAGTGCTTGCATTGTGTTCTATTACTCAAACCATCTGGTTAGTGACTAAGCTGTGGCAGAGAAAAAGTCATTTAAAAAAAAAAAAAATCCCCATTTTCTATCTGGTTCTATTGATCTGAATACGTGCACTTAAAGTAATGTCAAAGCAACAACATAAACAAACGTTACCGCACATGCACGCTTTTGTGGCCCAAACGTAACTTCTGGTACACATCCACAAAGAGTTCTGATAGCAAGCTAAAGAAATTACAAGTAAATGACATTAGCTAGCAAGTTAAAAGCGTGTCTAGCCACTGTAGCCAGTATTGTTTTGGGTTACCAGTAGAAGAACCGTTACTTGGCTAAAGTTACAAGACCCATTCAACAAATTGTTTATAAAAAAAAGATATACAATTGAATTCAACTAATTGTTTATTTAATACCATTTTTATACAATAAAATATTTATATAGATTAATATTAAAATACAAACAGTTATGTTATTAGCCACTAGCCAGACCGAAAAACAAACAGGAGTGAACTTCGGGCCAGGCGCGTGCGTCTTTCGGTTTTTCACCCGTCACAGCTTCATCTATACATCAGCCTATTTACACCAGGAGGGAGAGAGCTGGATATTTATGAAATGATATTTACACAGTGAATGTCATTATGTTTTGACAATATCATCCTATCAGACCAATAAAGCCCTTTCAAACAGAACTTAATCTCAGCCGTAGACAGAAAGAGGAAACGGAAGTTTTGAGAGAAAGATGGAATAGTGCGGGCATGTGACATGGAGAAATGTTATTATGTTTTGACAATGAACTGACATATCATGACCATAAATCTCACAGAAATGGAAATCAATCTCTCACAGTGTGTAAAGGGGAGAGAAGCACGAGAACAATAAGGGCAACCGGAAAGAGCAAGAGAGAGAGAGAGAGAGAGAGAGAGAAAGATATGATTAGATCTTCTCTCTGTCAGTGCACTTATGTATGAATGTGTGGTCTGGTGTTACCCATGATGCATTGTGATGGTAATGTCATGGAGAGTCACAGAGGTAAACCTCTATCTCTCCTTCAGAGACTTGATACGTGCTCTTGCAAATTACTTCTTTTGTACGCAGGTGACAGTGAGAATTGAAAATCCAACAGAGATTTAAAGCCCTCAGAGTTCATGTTTGAGAGTTATTCTCTGTTTTAAAGCTTTATGGCGTAGAGCAGGGGTTCTCAACCTTTTTGACTCCAAGGCCCCCCATTGTATTCAATAATATTCAAAGGCCCCCCTTACACTCACAAAACTTTAACATTTCTACCCAATAAAATGGAAAAAACGATTATTAACTATAAAAATGGCCAAATAATAAGAAATATCTTTCCCCCTTGTTGTCCCCGGCCCCCCTGTTGAGAACCACTGGCGTAGAGTCATGTTTACTGGTTTGTGCTATAGACTCAAATATTGCAGCTTTTGGAAAATATTTTTTAACCAAAGCAATTGTACTTTCAATTGATTTCATTTGACACGTCTAATTTTTAATGTCATTTACATATTATGTCCAAGTAAAGCACCAACCACATTCACTTCAAATAATGTCAAAATCTAATTCGGTTGGACGTTTAAAAAGTGAATGATTTACTTTACCAGTATCGTTTTTCGTCCCGCCACTAGGGGGTGATAATGTCTCACAAGTGCCGTGCCGGCGCTCTGATATTTTGGCTCGCAGCTAACGTCACAAACCGTATTCTTTTCTGTTGCTGTATCATGCATTGCGTTTTCTGTAGACTTTATGAATCTTAGCAGAAAATAAACCTTTAAATTGTGCTACGCCTGTCAGAAAAAGTCTCACGTCTGAGGCCGGTCTGTGTGAATGTGTGTGAATAATTTGAGCGGTGGAGTTCAGAGCTGAACTGATGGTGGTCTGATAAACCTCCAGACTCTTATCGAGCTCTTTAAAATGAACCTGCATGTCTCTCCGCAGGTAGATATTGAGCACTGTGTTTTTCAATGATATTGAGCGATGTTATTCGAAGCTTTGTCTGTAAGTGTGTGCATGTGTTGTGGGTTCTCTTTTGTATGTGTGTGCTTATTGGCCTTTGAGATATGGCAGGGCTGATATTGGTCTGAAGAGTTTGTTGTATTAGCAGAAGAGAGGCAGGACCCTCTGTTATTGAACAGAGCGCATTGAACCTTTACAGCTCGTGTTATGAAAGACAGATAGCGAGCTGTGAGGTAAAAGAGAAGAGAATGAAGGATTGAAAATGGAAAAATGTACAGGCAAGTTCTGCTTAAAGCATCTTTTTGTTGTTTTTAAAGCATAGTCGGGTAACTTTAGGCTCAGTGAATTGTCAAATTAAATTAACTGTTTTGTGGTTTATGAATAGACACTTTTCCATTTGTTAGGTATTATTGCGTCTGGTTTGTACATTTTAATTCACAGAAACCCTAGAAAGTATGTCATACCTTAAAAATGGTATCACAGACTCTTTAAAACCTTGGTATACCTTTAAACCGGTGCCTAGTTTGGACTCTATTAACAGGGTTTAGTCAAATATAAACAGATGATTCAATATATTGGTAATAAATACATTCTTTGAGAATTTATATTTCAAGTTTTGTCTAAAAATGACACCACCATAAAACTGGAATTGCCTTACCATCATTATTATAGTACTTTTTACCAGAATGCAATAATTCCTATTGTTTTTGGCGGCCTGTTTTCATTTTAGTTTTAGTCTAGTCTTTGTGTCAAGCTGTCATTTTAGTTTTTATTCGTTTTAGTCACGTTCATACTCTTTTTAGTCTAGTCAAGTTTAAGTCGACTAAAAGTCTGAGCATTTTAGTCTTATTTTAGTCAGAATTTTCCATGACTATTTTCATCTAGTTTTAAGAAACCAAGAAAAGCACAGACAGTATTAGTTTGTTTATATTAAAGAGACTTTTTCTATTATTAATTTACTATAAAATGGCAGTTTAGTTTTGTTATTTGAAATAAAAGATAATTTTATTATACAAAGAAACGTGAAGCATTTAAGAAATAATGCAAGGGAAGTTGTTCAAATCTAATTTGTTTCAACTCATTTTGTAAAAATAAATCGTGAATAAATCGCATCGTGAGATCAGAATCGTGAATCGCATCGCATCGTGAGCTGAGTGAATCGTTACATCCCTATATACTATAGTATTTACTATAGTAAACTGCAGTAAAAGTCTTAGATACTATCGTGTTTTTGAACTTTACTATAGTATACAGTGTTTATTGATTTACTACAAGGGCACTACAATTTTCAATAGCAAATACTATAGTTCACTAAAGTATTTTTGTCGAGAGTGTTCAATTTAACAGGACTTTTATTTTGACGGGTCTTTGGGAAGACGCTTGAGTTTTTGTGTTTGCCATTAGCTTCACTCAAACAGTAAACGCTCATAAAATAAACTCTCAGAGCAAATATGGAGATGAAGTTCATGTGTTCATATCCTCATACAGTGCAGCGCAGATAAATCCTTGACCATCACTCGTGTTGTATGTTAAACTGTGCACATAATTCACTCAGACACGCAGAACAGCCAGATGACATTTAAATAACAGGATTCCGCTCCGCGTCTAGGTTAAAGCATCAGACGAAATAACGTTATAACATTTCATCTCGTCTCGTTTTGGTCAACGAAAATGAAGAGACATTTTAGCATAGTTTTAATTTTGTAAACCACATTTAGTCTCGTTTTTATTCGTCAACAATATTGCATTATACATTTAATTATAGTCATCGTCACATGACCAGTATTTACGTTGCGTCTCGTCTCGTTTTCGTCACGTGATAAAGGTTCGTTGATGACGATATTTAGTCATAATTTTCATTGACGAAAGCAACACTAATTCCTATTATGGCTACATTAAAAGGTTATAGCTAGATCTGAAGTCAGTTGTGTTTACATTCTTAATGCACATTTCTTGTCTTATTATTTTATAACCTGTGTACATTTTTCCAAAGAAATTTTTTTGGTCTTTGCCGAATTTCTCTGATGAAAATGCAATGACTTGCTGTGCTTTTGAAATGTCTTGGGTCAAGTTTGGATGGTTGGCATGGCCCCACTGGCCCTTGCTGCTAGATGCCGTAACCACACCATATGCTTCGGCTATTTAAAATAACCTATGTCTGTGTTCTGACGCAATACTTTTTTGACTCTTTTTTTGGTTAATATCCTGTTCCTTACGAAAATATGTGACATAAATTGCTGTGAATGCCTTTTCATGACGACCTAAAATAAAATAAAAGATTCTGAAAATGTCTTGTGTAATATGGTACGGTGGATACCATGGTCAGTTTTTAGGGCTACTGTCTTTGACAAGGAGAGCTGGAGAAGGGTGTCAGGGATGCTGACAAATGGAGGGATTGTGAAAGAGAAAAGAGAGCAACAGAACAGCATTATTGAGTGTGTCTGATACAGCTCAGTCTGTCACCTATAACATATACTCACCTCTGATCAGATCCGCGAACACAGAGACACCACAGACTGATAAAGTGAAGCTGAATCTCCCCTGAATATTGTTCAACTTTGTGTAATTGAAATATTATGTTTGTACAGTATTTTGGATGTCTAGACTACATCTAAAGTTAATTTAAATGTAATATACTCCAAGACTATAAGGTAGTGCATTTGGATTCAGAGTATAGCAGTTTACTCATTTCTCATGGGGATGCACAGCCAGTTGTATTCGGACAAAATTTCAAATGAGATATTTTTATTATCAAAATTGCTTTATGTAGTCTACAATAAGATTACAGCAAATGGAGATTTTGGCTTAAGAACTTTAATGTTTTTTTTTCAGAATCCATTTAAACTCACATGTCTCCTCACAGTTTTGGTCGCTGATCAAATTGACATTTAAAGAAGTTATAGATATGAACCTTATTTGCATATTTTATAGCTTTGTATTATTTGTTTATTTTGCTTCATTTGTTTTTACTTCACTTTTCAGAATGTGTATTGTTTTAAAGCAGCTTTACAGAAAAAAGTTTCTACGTCACCATAAAAAATCTGAATGATAAAAAATATAAAATGTCTTTTATAATAGGTGATATCTAAAAGTCCAGTTGTAAGAGTAAAGTATAAATGATGCTTTTTGTTATTGAATTTTAGCAGATTATGAGTCATTATTTTTTAATAAATAAATTAAAGGGACAACACAAGGTAGTGTTTAAAGTAACACAAAATGTGTTGTCTTCCTGAAAGGGGTCATATGGCGTAAGTAGCGTTCCTGTCAGTACAATTGCTTTGGAACCTGATATTCCAAATATGTTAAAAGACGTTACATTTCCGTCACACACTTGCAGTATTCGACCAATCACTACGCACTGGTTAACTGGCCAATCATAGCACACCTCGCTTTTCAGAACAATGAGCTTTGTAAAAAATCAGCGCGTTTCAGAGAGGCGGGGCAAAGAGGAGATACAAACATGCACGGTATGTGGAAAATACAACGTTTTTGAACCGTAAATCGTGTATACACATTGCATTACATCTAAAACATACGATAATAGTTGTTTTAGCCGTGTCATATGACCCCTTCAACTATTCCAGAGTTAAGAAAACATCTGATACTTTAATGGGATTTACATTAAAGGACCATTTCACATATGAAACTTCTGTCATTGCCAGTCTAGCCATAATCCCTGTTCACTTACTGTATGAAAAACACTTTTTAACGAAAAAAGAAAGCCATACTGGTTTTCAGATAGATAAGTGTGCGTAACTATTGACAAAATTTTCATTATTGGGTGAACTTTTCCTTTAAAAGGAACCCAGTGTATAGAGAGATGTATGGCTTAATACGTTGTAAAAGCCTTCCACTACTAGCATTTGTCGTTAGAAACACATAAAATATTTTAATTTCTTTAAAAAAAAACTAAATTTAATACTCATTTTAACCTAAGGAGGCTGCCATGTTCTTTTTCGATGACGTAAAATGGACACACTAATCCGTTCTTCAGTAAATATAAGGTGCTGTACAAAAAAAATTAAAAATAATGCTAAAATAATAAAGTAAGAAAATAAAGACGCTATTTGGCGTATTTTCATACATTTTAATATTGTTGGTCAGAAACAATACAAACACACATATTAATAACTAAAATCATTGCGAATTTAAGACACAATGTTTTTAGCCGTTATAAAATGCATTTTATCCAGATTTGGACTTTTCTGATGTTGATTTACATCAGTAGCCTATTGTCTTCCCTCTCTCGGTCATTAGCTGAAGGGGGCTAACGTTAATATCCACATGTGCTCTAATACAGAATAAATAACCAACTGCAAGCATCTTATTATTGTGTTTATCAGTATATTCTCATAATGTATAAAGTATACGATAATGGTGGATGATGATGTCTTAAATAGTCTTAACTGCCTTAAAGGAGGTAGTTTAAAGCTATGATTTAATGCACGCTCACCTTGAATAGATGTCTAATACTGAACGCATTCTTCTTTCATGGCAGGCTGGCTTGTGTCATGAGGACATATCGCCACCTACTGTCCCCGTGTATTTATATATATGATCTTATGAAGTCTCATATTTTACTGTTATATATGGAAAACGTGTGTGCTTCGCTGTAGCGTTAAGAGAGCGGGTTTAGCCTGCAACCATTTGACGTCACAGATTTTGACGCAAAAAAATGGCGGCCTCCGAGTAAATCTTTTTTCAAAGTTTATGAATACTGTGACAGTTACACTGCTTTTTAATTTCACATTTAGAAAGTCAATGCCATTGTTAATATATTAAGCCATACATCTCTCTATACCCAAGGTTCCTTTAAATCTTCAGAAGTGCAACCTCTGAGGAATAAAACTTTACTCCGGGGATAGACTTCCCCAGCAGGTCTTTCATCTGAGCGAAGTCTACGACAGTTTAACTGCTCTCGATTGCCAGCGTTGATCTCTCTCTCCTTCTCTTTTTATCTCTCTGCTGCTTCACCTTGGTAGCTCTGTTACGTTTTTATTCAATAGCTGGTCTACTGAAAGGCCTGTGGTCTTCAGGACCGGCGCGTGGAGCGGGAGAGGTACCCCTGACTCTCCTGAGTAAAATGCTTCGGTTCAGAGAGGTGGCAGACTGAGGGGAAAACGTTCTGCTCCGCTGAGGGGATTTGAATGTGTGACGTGTCTCTATACACGCTTGTGTTCAAGGCTATAGCGTGTGCAATCAAAAGAGCGACTGAAGGGAGAGAGAGAGAGGCTGAGAAGAGGGTGTCGTTGGATGGGCAAGAGGAGCAATTTAGAAAGACACAGTCAAGTCTTTTTCTGAGCAACAAAGCACTCGCTGAGTGTCGAGGGAGTGTGGGGTAGAGGAAACGACAAAAAGAAAATAGGACATGTAAATAAACAGCATAGAGATGTGTGCCAGCATTTATAAGGGTCTTAATGACTTTATTTGATTCTAATGGCACATGTACTCCTGTTTTATGATTTTTCTTGCATATATTTCTCTCTCTCTCAGCATCTCAAATGTTGCCCAGCACAATTTACATGAAGTGCTGGATGTAAATTCAAATGATCCCACCTTATATTACACCTCTCCAATATTCCAACATACACCTAACGTCTCTATCTCCCCGATATTGTCCTGTTCCTGCTAAAAGCGTTTCTCCAGATCAATCATCTCTGGTATTTAGAATGTTCCAGCACCCTTACATAATTCCTAATCCTGGCATTCACCGCAGACATGGGGCAGATTCACATTTAAAGTGTTTGAATGAGGATTTGGAGCTCTTTTTAATGGTCTTTCAGTCCTTTAGTTAGCAGCTATTGAACCAGACATTCTATGTATTCAGCTGCTGTTTCTGCTGTGGCGCATATTTTAATCTTTTAATTGTTTTCATACCTCGGTCAGCTGCGGGAAATATTGAAATAATGTTTTTGGATGCAGTTTATGTAAATTATTAAGGAACGCTTTAGACATTCTGCAAATAATGTTTGGCAAGAAGTCCATAAACGTGGTCCAAAAAATGTAAATGTAAAGTGATTTTTAAAGGTCAGGTCAGGAAGAACTAGAAATGTTTGTAGAGTTTTACACAGAAAAACCAATTGTGCATGGTATATCAGTGAGATTAGAGATTTCCTTGAGTCCCCCAGTGAATCTCAACCATGTCCAGCGCTGTGTATATCAGTTAAAGGGATAGTTCACCCAAAAATGACAATTCTGTAATCATTTACTCACCCTCTTGAAAAAAACCTGCATGAATTTTTTCCTCGCAGAACACAAAAGAAGATATTTCGAAGAAAGTTGGTAACAGAACAGAGCCTGCACCCATTCACTTCTATTGTATGGACACAAAACCAATGTAAGTCAATGGGTATCGCCGTGGTTCGGTTAACAAAATTCTTCAAAATATCTTCATTTGTGTTCTGCAGAAGAACGAAAGTCATACAGGCTTGAAACGACAAGAGGGTGAGTAAATGAAGACAGAATTGTTATTATTTTGGTGAACTTTCACCTTAATGTAAAAAAAAGAAAAACAGACAGATTGTATATACTGTATGACTTCAACTCTCTCAATCAGCATCCATTTTATTGTGTGACAGAATGAATAGGACAGCCCTGAAGGTTCAGTGTTTTTAGCATGTTAGCGTGTCGTTTCACACAAACAAACACACACACACTTTTACTGTCCCCTGTGTGGAAGCAGATTGAGGTTGATTTGAGCATCATTAATGATTGTGTAAGCAGCTCAATGAGGACAGACGCATTCCTGAAGAGTTCAGGTTTCCATGACGTCAACCCCTCCTCGCACTACTGTCCCACAGCGCTCTCTTCCTGGCTGGCACACTTTAAACATGCTATTACAAACGTAATACAAGAGTTTGTCATGCATAAAGTGATTTGAGGGGTTGAAATAAATATCAGTTTATAATATTTATAATGTATAATGTTAAACATTTTGGATGCAAGGTTGAGTGTATATATTTTTAGACTCTTGGATTCACTCTTGGGACCTGTTGTCAGGGGCCTTTGGCTCTTTTGATGACTGAAGGGCCAAAAAGGTGCCAATGTGAGAACAGATGTCTATTCTTATGCTTATTCCATTCTTGCTCTCTGATGCATTGGGCATCAAACACACTTAACAGTGTAGTTTTGATGTCAAAATACTTTCTCCTAAAGCAGATTTATATGTAGAGACCTATCAGTAAGCCATAAAAACTGTGACGCTGCAGTGTGATCAAAACATTGCTGTTCGTTTGAATGTAGCGACAAGTGTAAGCTTTGCTATACAGTAACTTCACTGGTAAAGGATGGTGATAGCAACACCAAGGTCAAGGGTTTGATGTTCAGTGAATGCGTAGAATAATAAAATGCATAGATTTAGTCCACTGTAGGTTGTTTTGGATAAAAGCATCGGCCAAATCCATAGATGTTATAAATGTTAGTTTAATCAATGGTGAGTTGGGGACTCAGGGGTGAGTTGGGGTGAGTTTTCAAACAATGGCAGACAAGGAGAGTTGAGAAACATTTCAGGTTTAACCACCTCAATTCTCAGCACCTCAGACATCGGTACACACTACCCTCACTTCAAACATTGAACTCTCCTCTTTCACCCCACTGACTGACACTGAAGTCACCAGACTTTTCTCCAGCCACCCCACCACCTGTTCCCTTGACCCAATCCCCTCCCATCTCATTCAGGCCATATCCAGCACACTCACACCTGCACTCACACACATCATCAACACCGCCCTGCTCACCGGCACTTTTCCATCCACATTCAAACAGGCCCAGGTCACACCCCTACTGAAGAAACCCACATTGGACCCCTCTACTACTGACAGTTACAGACCTGTCTCTCTCCTTCTATTTATTGCAAAAACACTTGAAAGGGCAGGTTTCAACCAGGTGTCTTCCTACCTATACCAGAACAAACTAATGGATGACAAGCAGTCTGGCTTCAAAACAAACCACTCCACTGACACTGCACTGCTATCATTCACAGAAGCACTGCAGCTAGCCAAGGACGAATCTAAATCCTCGGTCCTGATTCTGATAGACCTATCTGCAGCGTTTGACACTGTCAATCACCAGATACTGCTAGCAACCCTGTCATCTCTAGGAATCTCAGGCTCTCCTCTCTGCTGGTTCAAATCCTACCTCTCCGGCAGATCCTTCAGGGTGTCATGGAGGGGCTCACTGTCCACTGCTCACAACATGATCACTGGGGTCCCTCAGGGATCGGTGCTTGGACCGCTGCTTTTTTCCATCTACACGACATCCTTGGGCCCTATCATACGGGCACATGGCTTCTTGTATCACTGTTATGCTGACGACACCCAGATCTACATCTCGTTTCACCCAGACGATACCACTGTAGCAGCTCGCATTACAGCCTGCCTAGAAGACATCTCAGCTTGGATGAAAGAGCATCACCTCCAGCTGAACCCTGCCAAGAAAGAACTACTCATGTTTCCGGCACACCCCATGGTGCAACACGATCTCACCATCCAACTTGGCAATACCACAATCACTCCTTCCAAAACAGCCAGGAACCTCAGAGTCATATTTGATAAACAACTGTCCTTCAATGATCACATTGCAAAAACAACGCGGTCATGCACGCCTCGTCTTCCAACAGCCCAAAAGGGCTCATGTGACACCCCTTTTCATCTCTCTCCACTGGCTACTGGTTGAAGCCCATATCAGATTCAAGTCACTAATGCTTGCCTACAGGACTATCACTGGATCAGCACCGGCATACTTTCACACCCTCCTACACTCTTACACCCCATCAAGAACCCTGCATTCAGCAAAGAAGCGGCGTCTTGTATTGCCTTCCCATAAGGGCAGTAAATCGCTTTCCCGCTCATTCTCATTCACAACTCCTTCCTGGTGGAACATTCTTCCTAACTCGGTCCGGTCAACCACATCTCTCAAAACATTCAAAAAACTACTTAAAACCCATCTCTTCTGTGAATACTTGACAGACAAATGAAAAAAAAAAACCACTAACACTCTCTCTTTCTCTCAACAGGTAGTGGTCTAGCTTTTCTTGAAACCAGTAACTTTGTATTGGCACCTATTGTATTATTGCTCCTATATGACATATAGCTTATTGCTCCTTAAACTCTTTGTAAGTCGCTTTGGATAAAAGCATCTGCTAAATGACTAAATGTAAATGTAAATGTCAATCAGGATTTAGTTTTAGTGTTTATATTGCTGGTAAAGAATGTATGTATGTATTTCTAATGTAATGTATGTATGTAACAATATTTCAACTTTTTTTATAAAAAGGTTGAAAAAAACTAATAGAAGAGCTTTCCTGTGCTCAGTGGTTAGAGCATGGCGCTAGCAACGCCAAGGTCATGGGTTGATCCCAGGGGATTGCACATAGTCAGAAACAAAATGTATAATACAATGCAATGTAAGTCGCTTTGGATAAAAGCGTCTGCCAAATCCATAAATGTAAAAATATAAATGTAAGAATATTCAGCTGTATATGACTTTATCTCACAGAACACAAAATTATATATTATATAAATTGTAAAAAAAAAAAAAAAACATTTTTTAATTCATCAAACATTCAGAAGCTTCACATTTAGAATATCACTTATTAGTTCTCTCAAGTCTCTTCTGCTCCTCTGTTTGGATGTAACACCCTTCTGTTAGTTTAGATGCAGAGCTGGCATACAAATCAGCAAATTCAAATCATTAACACATGGAAATGATGTTTATGTTTATTTATAACAAATACTCTTTGATACTCCATCACTATGACACAAAAATAATTGTGTCAATATTAGTCTGTTTGTGTTTTCAAAGTGTTGAAGGGCTTGTCAACTGTAAATGGATCATATCAAACTTTCTTTCTTCAATCCACTTCAAGACCATTTTATGAAAATATAAAATAAAACGTTTTTGGTGTTTTGGTGAAATCAAAACTAAATGAAACATTTTTTCTTCTTAATGTTTAAGATCCACCTGACCATCTTGGTCTTGCTATGAGAATAGTTTACCACCATAGGATAAAAAATCGCTCATGAAATAACCTCTTTAATAAACTACTTTTCTCCGTCTCATCCTTCCTTCTGCAGCTCTGAATGTCCATGTCCCAGAATCCCCTGTGGTGGCTCTATTTGGGATGGACACAGTTCTCAACTGCTCTTTCTCAGGGGTCACAAACTTTAACCTGTCCGACCTGAGTGTGTTCTGGCAGCTATCGGACACCAAGCGCAACGTGCACAGTTACTGGCATAGCCGGGATCAGCTGACCGACCAAGATGAGAGATTCGCCAACCGCACGAGTCTGTACCCAGATCAGCTGATGGCGGGAAACGTGTCGCTCCTGCTGAAGAAGGTGCGAGTTGTGGATGAGGGGAGCTATTCCTGTTTTGTCAGGGTTCAGACGCACAACAGCGCCGCCCTACTAATGCAAGTAGCAGGTAAGAGGACGAGTAACACAGAAACAACACACAAAACACAGTCAATATAGATGTCGTATTAAAAGTGAGTCCAAGTGGAAGAATTTTCATTTGTATTTATTAGATTTTATGAGTTGTTGGCCTGAAGGAACGTTCTTGTTTGTAGATAATCAAGTCATTCATTTGAAAAGTACATTTTCTAAAAGCAGCTTCTTGTGTTTCGAAGCAGTTCTGCAGAAAATCAACGGTAGCAATTTGGCATGCAAAATCATAGTTATAACAATGGAAGTAAACTGAGCCTGCATTCTGTTTTAAAAGCAGAAAAGTACAAGAAAACTCACCAAGAAAGTGTCATAAAAGTGGTTTAAATGACTTATATTCCATCCGTAATTGACATGATGCCATCGATGTTGTGGATAGCACTTAACTTGTATTGAGCACAGAGCGTTCCTTAAGTCTTGAAAATCGTCTGTCTACAAAATCTACTGCCGCTCTACACAATACATACATATACTGTATATGATATCAACATTCGAATATCTGAAAACTGATATATCATTGCTTGCGATGCTCCAGGCTTATATGTAATGACTATTATGCCCTTTATACATATAGTACTTTGTAATAATGTATGTTATTATGGACATCACTTATGGATATTGGAGGCATCTTGTATGATTGATATCTATGCACATCTCAAATAATGGTCGTAAAATGCTTAGTGCTTTTGCAAAGGCCCAATAATGAGCGTGATCATTTATATGCGATTCTCACGAAGACCCTGATCAATATACAGTAGTATTGATTGTTAGTATTTCATGTGATTGATGGTCTGCCTCAGTCTCTGGAGAGAGTGCTCAAGTGAAGCTGGCTATGTGTGTTATTATTTTTATGTCTGAGTGCACTCAGACTTACTGGGATACATCATTATTTATGATCTATAGAAGCCATTTGCCCATTCTCCAGTCTTTCTCTCTCTCTTGCTCTCTCTGTCTCTCTCTCACTCATTCTGTATCCGTTGTCTTGCTTTTTCTCTTTCTGTGAATTGAATTAAGTAATATTAATGCTCAGTATTGTTCCACTTTTCTCTACAACTAATGAAGATTAAAGAAACAATCGTGCCACTTTCAGTGTTAAAGATCTGAGCATTGTTTTAACATTTGCTGCTCGCCATGAATAGGGTACAACGTGATGTCCCATTACTTTATTAAAGCATTAGAGACACGGTGCTTTGTGTAAGACGTATTTGACCAATTATTTAACCTGACATGGAAAGTAGTTCATTTTAAACAAATGTGTATGTCCTCCTTTTTAAACTAATGGTTTTGGTGTGTCCCATTTGAAGATCTTGGCTATCCAAAGTATTAAAATGATATTTGTGTCATCATTTTAAGACATGGTAACATTAGTATTTAATTAAAATAGATTTCATTTAAAAAAAAATGTTTGGCCCTGTTTTTTACCCTATTAATGGAAAGTGCCATTTCTTTTTTTTCCACATTTTTTTATTGAAAGACAATGCATGGTCAGACAAGAAAGTGCCATTTCTTAACCATAATTATTTTATGGTTAAGAAACTTTATTTTATATATGCACAATTTAGAATCTTTTAGACCGTAAATCGTATTATATTGTATTGTCATTGTGTTGAATGTCTGTACTAGAAGCTTCCAACACCAAAGAAAATTCCTTGTGTGTGCAAGCACACTTGGCAATAAAGCTCTTCTGATTCTGATATAGTTTTAACCTCTTAAACTCTGCCCCAATATTGCATCATCGAATCTTTAAGTTGTGGAGCACAAAACTAGACATACAGTATATGATATCGTTTGAAAGCTTAGAATTTCAGATTTCTACCAATCCCATCAATTTTGCATTATTGTTACAAAAAAGAAACATAATAAGGTCTGGATTCTTCAGCCCCCCCCTCATGTAGATATCATATAGTCAATTTCATATGTAGATCACACAAAGTCACAAAAGTAAGTCATATCAAATAAAAGCTCAAACTTTGAGTGTTTTCTGTAAAATGAGACCATTTTGATCAGTTTCAGTATTAAAATATGACATCAGAGTTGAAGAGGTTAAACTCAAAGAGGTTAAACTGTCTTTGGTCAAGCTGGCAAGAATCGGCACAGGTCCCCACAGAGATCTCCGTGTCCGTCAAGCGGACGGCGCCAGAGGTCACAGCCTTGTTGGCATCACTGCCCACTTTTCCGCTGCACCCCACAACCTCCTGATTGCTTTTTCTCCCATCGCCACGACGCCCCATCTTTTTGTTTGCCGAATTATGATTGGCTCTGGGAATAATGCCGGCTCTACTTTTCCGTCTGGTTGCTCAAGGGACGGTGGTGCAATGATTTCTTCATCTGGCAGAGTAGTGCTAACCCCCAACAAAAAACACTTTATGGCTGCCCCGATTTCCCAGAAGCCCCAGCTGCTGCCTTAGCCCCCCTCCCCCCCAGCTGTGGTGCTAGTACCCTGTTGAGGGAGACAGTGTTCCCTCCTGAGGAAGTGGGCGTAGATGAGTGTGTCAGCAGATGATTTCCGTGTGATGTTGAGCCATGTGTGTTTTATGCTAAGCTCCTAGAATGTAATTAACAATTTAATGGGAATCATGTCAAGCCGGTCCCAAGGTGGCACGCAGCGGTGGGTCGCTAAGCTAAAAGCTAAGCGCAGTCACTCAGATTTCCTTTTTTCTCTGTCACCGTAGCTTTTTCTTCCCTCAAGTTTCGACGTAAGTTCACTGAACGTAATGCTGTTGTAGACAGGTGTCAATGTCAGCCAATGTACACTTTTACCTGCCATACCAAGACGTACCACAAGGAGTGCTAAATGATCTCTATTTTCATCGACAGCTCCGTTCTCCAAACCCCTGGTCACCTGGGATGCCGAGCCCAACCTGAGGCCCGGTGAAATGGTGGCCCTCACCTGAGTGGCGTACGGAGGATATCCTGAAGCTGAGGTGCTGTGGCAGGACGGAGCCGGGCACAACCTGACGGACAACGTTATCAATTCTCAAGTAGCCAATGAGGAGGGGCTTTTCAGTGTGAAAAGTGTTCTGACTGTCATTCTGGAGCCCAACAGCACGTAAAATTGCCGACTGACCAATCCACTGTTAGGAGAGGAAGGACAGGCATCCGTTACAATCACAGGTGGGTAGCTATAACGTTTGATGAGAAAAAAGCCAGATTTACTTACCCAAATAATTTATGTGAACAACTCTTATAGAAATCTGGTCATGTGATTTATGGTCTTTTTGAAACTTGACTTGATAGTGTACATTCACTTTGTAGAAGAGCTGCCCGGACTTTCTGTTAAATGGATAGTTAACCCAAAAATGAAAATTCTGTCATCAAGTAATCCCCCTCTTGTCATTTCAAACCTGTATTACTTTCTATCTTCTGCAAAACTGAAAAGAAGATATTTTGAAGAATGTTGGTAACCAAGCAATGGCGGTACCCATTGACTTGCATTGGTTTTGTGTCAACCGCCGTACTGACATGGTAATCTCCTTTAAAGAAACTTGTTGTTCTTGCTTTATGTGACAAATAAAAAAATTACAAGAAAGCCATCATGTATACTATCTATACAACATTTAAATAATGTACAGAAAAAGCCATAGGCTTATTTCCATTGTTTTCCTCTAAATGACTGGATAATTGCCATATTAGGGTGAACTATCTCTTTTAAATTCCTTTATTTTTTTTGTAATAATTCAAAAAGAACCTGAAGTCTATTAAAATCTTTGCATTGATGGCTTAAACGACATCCCCGTCTTTCTCATAGCTGCTCACCAACCCAAATGGGGAGGAAATAATGGATTGTCCAATTATGGTCCAATAAGCATCGCCATCGTTTTTTTCCCCATGGTTAAATGAGAACAGCGCACGATTATTTCACAGATTATTTCTTTGAAATTGGAATGGGCTTTCATTGGGCCTTTAGTGCTTAGCTGGAGTAATGAACTCAGTTAGGAGCGTTTGGATCTACAGCACGTAGCACATTGAAACACAAAGACCTCTGACTGTAACGGTACTGTAAGCGGTTATTAAATCCTCAACAGTGAGTCATGTCGATGGATAAAAACCATCGTAATGTCTTCAGCTTTCATCCTCAGCTTTGTCGCTTACAGTTCGCACAAGCAAACCCTGGGGTCAGGTTCTTCTTCCCACATCAAAACATCCCATATCCTATTTCTCATTCTTCAGATGAGAAACTTCTGGAGTACCTGGCCTGTCATACAGCATGTCACCCTGATCAGCTGTGATCACAGCAGCCGGTAACAATAACGCTATGCGCGGATCAGCTCAACTACGGTAGCCTTACAAGTTGTTAGTAAACAGCGTCAGAGTCTATGTGTGAGCTGAGGGATCATGCCGACCTTGTTTGATATGAAAATGCATTTGCATTTGTTTACAACAGCTGCTGTATGCTCCGCAGCTTTGGTAATTAATTTTGACCCAGCCGAGCTAGATGCAGTTTCCGCGGTTGTTTTTTATACATTAAAGCAAATATATTTTGTAACCAGACTTTGCTTTGAACCAAAGCTACACATGTGATCACATTAATATCTGACACTAAAACTAAAACAGATGCTTTTCCAGAGTTATAACATGCGACAGTTTTTATAGTTGATATCATTTGCAATAATGGTTGTGTTGAGCCAGGCACCTCTCCAACGCTTTACCTGTAACACTGTGCACACAGCACATTCACGAAAATCAATAACTTAACATCACAGCCGTGCCGTGTGTACAACGTGTGGTCTTTCACAGCAACGATGCTACTTTGTATTTCTAAACCTTACCCTCATTGCATTATTTGTTGAAAATATTAACAGAAGTTAGTGCGTAGGAGAGAAGTTCTGCGTATAAGGGCTCAAAATGTCTTTCTAAGTGAGAAGTTTAGGACGTCTATCAATGATCTATTTAGTATTCAAAAGAGACTTTCACCGGAAGAGCATACCGGAGACGAGAGTCTGAACCGACCCATTAAAATGTCACACTTCTCCCCAAATTCCCAAAGAAAAATTACAAAGTAATACAGACGTACCCACAAATGAATGAAAAGGGAAGAAAAAAAGATGGCTGTCGAAAAGTCTGTCAAGGCTCACGGTGAGAAAATGAACAGCGGGAGGGACGGGTTCTTATGCCGTGGCATTGAAAGAGGTCAGAGAAACTTAATCTCAATCTCAATTAGCCACAACATAATTCATCAATTACCTTCTGTCATTTCACTTGAATTTTCTCATTATCCACTGAGGTGTTATAGAGATGTATTATTTATTGCAGAAAGTGCATAATCTTTTGTGTCATGAACTTAGAGTTTATGTTTCTGTACTCAATCCATGCTTTTGAGGGCCTACTGTATATTATGGCTTGGTATATTTAGGTACGATATTGTCATGATTGTTGGAATATAGTTTTGGGTAAATTACATTGTACATTTTTATTGATAAGGAACATCATATTTCCTGAAATGTCCATACCAATACCAATGTCTATACCTTGTGACCTGTCATCATTTAAATAGTTTAGTGTATATCAAATCATTTTTTTGAAGGTCGATAGCATAATAGACAACTAAGGCAGCAACAGATATATTCTTTAAAGAGAAAGCAGTCCCATAATGCTTAGCAAACTTAGTTATAAATAATAATAAAAAAATGGAATAAAAATATTTCATTTATTCAACCTGTCATTTATGTAATTATAAACCTATATGACTTTCTTTCTTTCTTCTGCAGAACACAAAAAAGATATTTTGAAGAACATTGACCCCTATTGACTTCCATTGAATGGACACACATTTCTCAAAATATATTTGTGGTCCAGAGAAGAAAGAGAGTCATGAATGTGTGTGGGTGAATGATGGCAGATTTTTTTTCCCTTTAACAAGTATACTAGAAATACTTCCTCTCAATAATGCAAGCATAGTTGAAACATGCGACCACCAAACGCAATAAAAATTCACACTAATGAAACTATTTATTCATTATAGTTCTTAGCTATTAGTTTATTTTAGTTATGAAGCTGCCCTAAAAGACAGCTGCTTATGTTGGTAGTAGACATTTCGCAATACTTTGGAACAGAGCCATTATGCTGCTTTATGTCATGTTGATGATCTGTGTAAACAGCGAATGAAAGATGACAGGGAGAGAATCTTACAAACCTCATTGCGTCATGTACACCATTAACTGCACTGTAATTTTCTAGATGCTGTTTATAATGACAAGAGCCCGAATTTCATCCATTTGCATAACCAACATTTAAGAGCCGAGTTTTATAATGGAGATGGTTGACCAAGAGAAGCTTGCTGGAATATCTAGCAGAAAACCTGGAAATTGGAAAAAAAGAAATTGGAAGCTGTTAGCAGCAAAAAGCAGGCCCTTTGCTGTCCATGATTTTGAAGTGAAATGACAAGCCCATAGAAATTGTAGTGTGTTTGGTATCCATACTTTGGTCAGGTAGTGAATGTTATTCTTATTATTGTTTTGTTGGATGTGTATCCTGAGATGATCTGAGCTCCACTTTAACTTTGAGTTACGTAAGAGTGTTTTTCAATCAATCTGCAGCTATCGACCTTGAGATACTGTAATAAGCGGAGGACTGGAAAATGAGTCGAAACCCCGAGAGAGAGTGAAAACAACAACATTTAAAGATGGAGAGACCAGATGATGGGTAGACCTCTGACACCGCCTCTGAAGAGGGAGAGCACACTCATATGAGCTAATGAGCTAACGGTAATAGTCGTGATCTTCCACACCTGACCCACCTCATGGAAGTTTCTGTTTTTCTGGCTGTTTCACTGTCCTGTTTAAAGACTTCATCAGAACGTGGAGGTTTCCTTTCTCAGGGCACTTCTTTCAGACATATGATATCTCAGTACAGTGGCCTCACTGGAAAGTCCTTCAGCATGTCGAGAGCTCAGGAAAGGGGAAACCGGTGTGTGAGTGGCTATATGGAATGGTTTTATTGCATAATAGGGAGAGACTGATACTGTCCGTCTCTCTTTGCCTGTATTGTATTCTGGGTAAAAGGTGAAGGGAGTCAGAAACAAAAGGAGATAAACCAGCAGCAGTCAATAGACTGATAGAGAGTCAGGGAGGGTGTATCCGAGAAACTGGGATGCTTAGAAATGTAGCGATGGTGATTTTGCTGTGAATAATGTAGCCATGGTAACCACAGAAATTGTTATAGTAAGTTGAAGTTCTGTTTGTTGAAAAATGCCCTGTCAACCTTTTGTTTTCAACAAACACAAAACACACACACACGCGCACACACACACACACACACACACACAAGATAAGTGAAATTATTTAATATGTTTGTAATGCATTTACAAAATTTGAATTCTAACTTTTTTTATTTTAACTGTTTTACTGTAACACTGTATCTACACCAGACGCGGCGCGACACAACAAAATACAATCGAATGCATTAGAACCATTATAATTTTACATTTTGTTCACACTGGATACGGCGTGGCATGACAAACGCAACCTGGTCTCATAGGAAATACGTTCCTTTTGAACACTTTTTGTAGTGCCCCAAAATACGTACCATCAGGAACATATTGCAACCCGGTATCACAATTTCCAACAACAGTAACGTTAACAACACCATATTATATTATATTCGGGTGTAATGATTTTGAAATTAATCAGACGTCGTATTTTGTGTACGTTGTTTTATTTCGTACGCACAATTTAGTCGTATTTGAGCACGTAACCCGACCCGACCCCACCCTAAACCTAACAGTTTCTATATTTTACAATATAAAACACAACATGTAACAGGAAGATACGAGGCCAAAGAACAGACTCGAAAGTGATCCCCTTCTCCATTCGCCGTAAATGTTAACCGTTACGTCAGCATCGACAGTGAAATGGCATTGGCTCTCGTGTGTCTTGTGACTAGTTGCGTCATTACGCTAGCTTACGTTATGAAATGGCATTACTGTGCAGTCACACCGCAGCCATCGGGAGCATCAAAGTGGCCGGAAGTCATTCATTTTCAATGTGAGCAGCAAGCAGCAGCGCGGCGCGTCTTGGCCGTTGAGTATTTATAAAATCATTTCAGAGGCAAATCGTGACACTGTTAAAGTCCTTGTGAAATAAAAAAATTACAATTCCTATTTTTTTAAGGAATATTGAAGTGTTTATTATAAATAGCTTGTCAGTGTGGATCATTCTCTTTTTAAAGTTCACATTCTTCTCATAATTTTCAATCAAAATCTGGAAATGCACTTCCGCCCTCTAGTGGCTATCCATCTCTAATGACTTAAGTTAGACGGCTTGGGCAGAACATCCGTTAACTCCTCCCCTACATCTGTCAGCCGGCTGCTAGTTCCATTTCAAAATGCACCGCCTGCTTTCATATTCAATCAATTTTCCATGAAAAACACAAGCCACGCCCACAATTTTTCTCATTCTATATTCCGTTTCACTCGGAAATGCATCAGAATACGGATTGCAACTTCCTGTTCACAAAACCAGTTATTATGTTTAATAAAGTGATTTGCATTTTTATATGGCTGCATTGAATTATCACGAAGCGCAACATTTTGAACATTCTTAGTTTAAAACAGATTAATTAGGAATTATTGCTTCAATACTGAATATTACTGTGCTTAAATCTATGTATATCAAACCTACCATAAACTTCACAGAGCCATAGTGTTGACACGTTTTGAGGCAAAATCAACCTATAGCACACACGCCTGCCTACTTATTAAACGTCTCTGCATGTTAAGCTAGGATAGTAGTATTTTAGCGTTAAAAAATTACACCCTGTAGCTTTAGTAACCCTTCAATATTTCACTCACACAGCCAACATTAGTAAGAAAGTCTTTCTGTTTTTTTCCTTTATTCCCCCCTCTCTCTCTCTCTCTCTCTCTCTCTCCCTGTGTTATCATCTGGTCCTCCACTTGTCCTGGCAAACGTCGCCTACTAAATTGCTACCTGACACAGCTCGGTTGTGCTCGCAGTTGCCTAAAGAGTCAAGTAAGCAGAGAAAAAGAAAATGAGAAAGATGCAGAGAGAGAGAGAGAGAGAGAGAAATCGAGAGGCGGACAAAGCTGAAGACAGAATGATAGCAGCAAGAATGAAACCCTTTATTAGTCCTTGTCTCTTTCTCTTCCTCACCGGCCTAATTTGAATGTAATTAGCGCATGCATTGCTAGGAGAAACAGCAATCTAAATGAGAGTGTTGTTCAATCCTGCTTCTTGATGGGGCCTTGTATTCATTACTGTCGGAGACGCAAACAGCACTTTTCACGCTAGTCTGATTGGTCTGGTCACGAGACCACGGTGCTAAGCAACCCAAACACTGAGAAACAAAAGCTGTCAACGGGCGATTTCATAGTAGTTTTTGGGGTGGATCGGGGTTGGATTATAGAGTTTTGCTCGTGAAATAAGGTTACATTTGGATTTGGTACACTGATTTTGAAAGGTGTAAACAATACTGGTCCTGAAGCACTTCCTGTTTCAGTATTTTATTATCTTTTATTACACGGCTCATTTGAATGCTTGATTCTGATTGGCCAGTCGCGACATTCCAAGGGTTGTTATTTTCAAATAACAACCGCTCAAAACTAATAACACCCTGTAACCCGGATGCTGCAAATCATTTTGAGAGGGGCAGTTTAATATTACACAAAAATGAATTATAAAGATGTCTTTTAATAACATAAATGACATTATATTTACAAATGATTAAACCAATTTGCCTGTTCGTGACGTTTGAACGTCGTTTCTTACTTTAAAACCGAAAGTAAACGGCTTTTCCTCGCGGAAAGTCTGCATTCGGTAAAAATGAGCTAATAAAATATTTCCAATTCACATTTCATGTCCAGTTTTTTTCTCATGTGGCAAGTAGCCGTGTAATAAGCAGGATAATGTACAAGCAGCCGGCTGTTATCGCGAAATGAGCCCCTTCAGTGTGATGCAAGCTTATTTCTGCGATAACAACCGGCTGCCTGTACATTATCCCTTACTTATTTCACATGATTTAAGTCTTTCTTCATGGCTAATTTCAGTTCTACATTATTTCAAACAGAGATGGCAAATTGCAGCTTTAAAGACAAGGAACTAAATGATGGCCAAATGTTGAATGGTTTCAAGTTTGGAGCTCATTTTAAGCTTTTCCACTCCATGCTCTAATTGCGTGTGGTCAGGGTCAGCGTGTGCATCCTACTCCCATAACAAACGGCAGTGCCAAAGCATATTTTACCTCTCATTAATTTTTCAGTTTAGCTGCTAATGGGACATGTGTCATTGGTAAAGGTGAGGTTTAGCTAATAGTTCCAAAATCAATCTATTATTGTAACTAATCAATTGTTCATGAATGAGTAGTTCTCATTCAAGGGCACAGCAGTGGTGGTCCGTGCATTTTTTTATTTTAATATCTACAGTAGGGTCATTGCAGTTAACAAGTAAGAAAACATGATTGTTCTACGATGTTGCCTGGCAGAAACTAAGACTATTAATTATTATCTTTTTGTTTTTATTTTATTATGAGTATTTATGTTTGTGCATTTGCTGTAAAATCCTGTGTAGAATTTGGTTTCGCGCAGCCTATCGTCTGCCTTGGCTCAGCGATATAAAATCATGTTAGTTTCAGCATTTTTAGGGAACACTAAACAGTGAATAGCCTTAAAAAAGCTGGTCCATACACTCCTGAAGCTTCCCTTTCACTTATTTACATCCTGCCCCTCCACTGGATATGCACACAAATTACTGCAGCACAAAGGAGGTGTACAACCTCCATAAACTGCTTTTGTTCTGGCTTAAGAAGCACTTTAAATCACTGCTGGCTTTGTAGAACAAAACGTTGTCTTTGTGTGTAGTTTCAAGTCTGCCTGAAAATGCTCTGAGATTAGCCGGCTCCTTCAATGTACTCAAACTGATAGGAAGGCCACATATATTATATGTGATATAAATTTAGGATGTCCATTTTTTATTTCAATTTATGTTTTTGGCATACAGTGCATATATTTTTAGGGTCATCAAGTTGGGTGTGTGTGCTGAGGTAAGTGTGTGCTCAGAGCAGGTAAGCAACTGTAAGGTCGCTGGTTTGATCTTGAAGGGAAAGAAATATGAACATTTTGGAAAACCCTAAACAGAAAATGCCTCAGAGGAGCAGAACAGTACCAAAGAACTGATACTTTAGGTCATTGTAGCTAAATTCGACATGTTCGATAATCCGCTTGAACTCCGGCCAGTAGTGCCGCTGTCTGTCATGAGTATAAAATATAGAAAGGAGGGACACTTTGAAGTTGACCCAAATGTGTTTGAAATCTTGAGCTCATGGGCTCTTGGTTTAATCCTTTAAATGGTGTGGTTGTCTTTTTAATCCCACTCTGGGCTGCTGTATTTAATACTGGTCAGGCAGGAAGTCAACATTAAGCTGCCTGATGTGCTAGACATAAAAAAGTATCATTTTATGACCCCTCAGGTCACGTTAAACATTTTGTCTGACACCTTCTTGTTTTATTCTGCGTGACAAAAGATAATACATATGATGATACTGACGATCTCAAAACATTGTGTCTAATATATTGTTTAATAAATATATGTAATCTTGGGGGAGGTTAAATACGGTTGTAAGATCTGTCAATACAGTGTCACGTTTGTGCTGTTGTCTGCACAGCAGAAATGACATTAGAAGTGAAGAATTGAGACTAAAACCTGTTAAAAAGGAAAATGGCAAGGCCCACTGACCGCAGATTCGGCATTGCATGTTTAATCTTTCTTTTATTATTTTTCGTCCATTCACAGGAGCCGGTAGGCGCAGAGAAGCATTAGGTAATCAATTCTTCACAAAAAGTGCAATAAACTGTAATTCCGTATTCATAAAACATAACGTTCCACTCTCACATCACTTTGCAGGCACTTTAAAAGCGGTACATTTTCAATATATGTATATATTGTTTTCTCTTTGTTCTTCTGTAAGAAATGTGTCGAAATGTCTACGCTTAATGAACATCTTTTGTCTTGTTTTCTAATAAAAAATATCTAAACATCCATTAGACAAGATAATTTTACCTGTGAAAGAAAATTTGCATGGGATATTCAGTTCAGATATTCAGAGAATCTATCTTGAATTGAAGAGTATTTGCTGTCTGGTTTTTAGCATAAACATGTAAGAAGGAAACCTGGCAATGGAATACGACAAGATACTGTTATATAAGAATATATTTTCTCTGAAAACAAGTCTTATGCAACCTTATGCAATTTTGCATCTCAGATAACTCCTGTTGTTATGCATTTACTGAAAACGTGGTAAAGATACTTGTTAAAGGGATAGTTTGCCCAAAATATATACCGTATCATTTATTCACCCTTATGTCATTTCAAACCCATATGACTTTCAACAATAAATGAGTTAACTAACTGCCTCTCTTTTCCATACAATGAAAGTGGATGGAGACTAGGGCTAAACATGCGGTCACTTTCATGTTTGTTTATAAAGAAGCACAGCTGGGATTTTCTGATGGTTAACTCATTTGGTATTTCATAGAGTAAAGAAAGTCATAACATGAGAATAGCTGCTGACAGAATTTCATTTTAAGCAAACTGTTCCTTTAAAGGGAAAGTTCATCTGAACAAAGAAATGTATACAGATATGGAACAACTCGAGGGTGAGTAAATGATGACAGAATTTTCATTTTTGGGTGAACTTCAAGTTTATGACTATAAAGTCCTTGTATAAATAAATCTAGGATCTCTGATTTTTACAAATACAACAAATAGCACAGCGCAAAGACTGCTCTGCTTATCCGAAGTGCTTGTCGTTGTGTTTTGAAAATGCCTTTTTCAACCACAGATCTTCTCTTATACCCATAACATGCATGCCGTCTGTCTGAGTATGTGTTTTAGATTTTTCTGCCTTCAGATTGGCAACGGTGCGGCGCACATCCTGTGATGATTTGATGATCCATCTCTGTTTACTTGTGAGCTTCTATCATCTGCCCTGTGTGGGGAGGAAATGCATTGCATCATTCTTTTACAGCGAGGCAGGCGGTGCTATCCCAGATCTACTCGGCTGTCGAGGGTGTTTTGTAAAGCCATTAAAGATTCACATCTGCTCCCTTCATGCGCCCATCCTAGAGAGTATCTGCTGGTGTAGTAAACACAAAAAAAAGAGAGCAAGAGAGAGACAAAAATCGACTCTTGCTGTAAATAGTATTGGAATTTTCATTCTTTACTGCCTGGAAATCTTTTTAAAGGTTGCATTGATTCTCACAGAGAGAAAACATAATATAAGACAACTAAACAATCGTAGAAAAAGCGTTGAACGAAAGGGTCTCTTCTGTCTGTGCACAGTGTCGTGAACTAGGTTGAGCACCAAGCATCACCATCGTCTATGGTTTGGTGTCTAGGGATGGCGAAAAGACACAAAGTCCTTATTATGGGTGAGTTAGCATTCAGTGAACCATTAGTCTCCAGAGTGTCTAAAGATGAATTCTTCCAAACACAGAGAAAAAAACATCATTGCTTGGTAATCCTCATTTTAACCCAGCTGTCGAGTGCCGTCCGGTCGCGATAGATCACTGGAAACGTGCACAGTCGTCCCAAAGTGCCGTAATCGCCCGAAGACACACGCATTTGCATCAGCCACTTAATTTTAGCTGCTTGCGAAGCTGCGGATTGTAAATAATCAAGTGAGTAAATAAATAAATAAAGCAAATGCGAGAGGTGCCGTTCGCAAGATCACTTGTTTGTCTTCATCTAAGATAGTTTAAGATGGAGGTCTGGAGGGGAAGGTGGTGATGGCCATTAAGTTTAATTGATGGTTTGGGAAGAAGAGGGAGAAAGACAGGATGCTGTCACAGGATGAATGAAAATCAAGGCCTTCAGCTCCACCGCAGTTAAAACGCGTCTCATCTGCATTTCAGCTCTGCACACAAATGACCAAACATAAAAGTCCTTGAAAAAAATGAAGTGTTTCTTTTAGCGTTAACACTTACACACGCACACACAAACGGATGAACATATTTCAAACTTCAAGGTTCTTCAACTAAAATAGCTCTGATCTCTTATTTGTGTGTAGTCTCCTCTGAACGATCAGTCGCTCGTCATTCAGCTGGATGCTTGTGGACTTAAGCTTGATCCAGAACAGAGCACCTGATCTGTCCATCACATCATCCAATCAAAAACATTACTGGTGACCGTGGAAAACAGAGAGATGTGGAGGAGAGATGCCATTGGTGTCTTGATGTGGACAAGTGTGTTTTATTGGATTGAATGAATGTTATGGCTTTCGCAGACAAGCAATTATCTGTCTCACAGTGGTACTTTGTATTTGTAAAACCTTGAGGTGAGGCGAGCATGAAAGAGATGTGAGGAGTTGAGAGAAGATGAGAGATGATAGTTGCTGTATTTGCATTGGCCTGTCACTCCGTTTATATGTTCCATTAACTTGATTGAACAGAGTCGCAAAGCAGATGCTGAATCAAATAAAACGTTATTGGTACATTTATTGGCAAAGTAAATGCTAATATACTGTCGTTTACAATGGGGATAAATCTAGAAAAACATGTCGAAGACATTTAAAGGCACAGTTCACCCAAAAATGAAAATTCTTTCATCATTTATTCACGTCATTCCAAACCAGTATGACGTTCTTTCTTTTGCACAACACAAAAGAAGATATTTTGAAGGGTGTTGGTAACCAAGCAACATTGAACCCATTGACTTCCATTGTATAAACACTAAATCACAGAGACATTTCTCAAAATATCTTCTTTTGTGTTCCACAGAAAAACATTATCATATAATGTGTCCCTTTAAAGGTGCAATGTATGAGGATCTGTTGACAGAAATGCAATATAATATACATAGCTATGTCTTCAGAGGTGTATTTTAACGTGTTCAGAGGTGTAATTTTTATTACCTTAGAATGAGCTATTTCTATCTACATACACCGCAGGTCCCCTTACAAGGAATTCACCATGTTGTTTCTACAGTAGCCCTAAACTGACAAACTGCTCTACAGAGCGCATGTTGTACGTTATCGCTGTTATCTCGTTCAGCAAAGAAGCGAAAACGTGACAACATCTGATTGCAATTTGCAACCTCACCACTAGATGCCGGTAAATTTCATACACTGGACCTTTAAGTGAATTACAGTTAACTTAAACAGTACATTTATAATATTAAATAATAATGTTTTGTGTACAGATTAATGATATGTATAATACATTTGCTTATGTTTGTTGTATTTCCCTCTGTGTGGTTTGTTTATAGTTTCATGTTCTTTTGTTTGGTGTTTCCATCAGGAAGTCTAGTGAATTCATTCAATCTGTAAGCTTGTTAAGGTCCTCACCTTAAGCTCGGCGCTGTCACCTTTGACTCATTTAATTCTCATTCCGAGTGCCTCAAGTAGCTGTCCATTCTCTGTCGACACCCTTACATCCCTCTATATTCATTTTGTTGCGTAATTCTAATCAGGCTGTATGGGTACAGGTGCTTTTAAATCTATGAGCCTTCTCATTTCAATGCCTGAGTCTGACATTACACCATCAAACGAGGGCGCTTTTAACATCAAGGACCGTATTTAGACACCACCACACATACAAATGCACACTTGGCTGTCTCTAATCAGCCCCTGCTGGTTGAAAGAGCGTCTGGCTAGCTGAGAGTATCTCACCATGGTGTTGATAGCTGTCACTAGTGATTGTTCGCTACACCTTCTCGCCTTCTCCCAGCGACTGCTTGTTTTAGAGCTAATTAAAAATTTAGAGCCCAACTTTTTAAACTGATTATGGCCCCCGAAGTTTGCCTCACTTATGTCCTGCGGCCTTAAAAGAAAGAGAGAAAGATAGATAGAGAGAGAGAAGGGAGCGAGCGAGCAAATGGAGGAGCCGAAAAATCAATAGCCCAGTCTGCCTCCGACATCTTAATGTCAACGGCGTGGGTGAGATGTGTGGAAATGATGGAGCTCATGTCAATCAGAGGCTGACCATCACACCACGTGCTCGGCCTCAGTTTCTTTCCCGCCCCTGGGGGGGAAGCGCTCGCTGCAGGATGAAGTGACCACCTCCACCCTCCAGGGCATTTCCATCAGCACTGCAGGGCTGCCCTACATTTCCACTATCATCTTGTGCTTCTAATGAGCATGCTGCAACGTGTTTGCTTTGAACTGTACACACACTCTTAATGAGCTGTCCTACCCGGCTTCACACTTATTTCTTTCCTGCTCGCCCCCATCATTTTTTCCTTTTTACCTTGAATTGAGAGAAAGAGGTTAACCCTTTAATGGACACACCTAGAAAAAAAAGAGAAATGATGTACTGTATTTGCATTTTGTTTTCTTGGGGGGGGAAGTAATAATAAGTAAGCTATTAATTACAGGCCACATTTATTATTTACAGACCCACAAGTGGACAACAGGAAATAAGTTATTAAAAAATAAAATTGATATTCTAATAATTTTACCATTAAACTGTTTTGTAAACAAATTGATAACAAGTTCAAATGAAATAAATTGTAAAGAAGTTTAAATTAATTAAATTAAATTACATTACATTATAAAATAAAATACTTTAGCAAATATAGGGCAGTATTAATAACATTTTATTAATTACAGACCCATAAACAAATAGTAAGAAAATCAGATAAAATAAAAGAAATAACAAAACACATTGAAATCCCTTGATATTCAAATAGTTAAAGTGCATATTTACCATCAAATGACATTTTAACTCTCTGCTTTAGCAAATATTTATTATAAATTAATAAATGTCAAAATATACAGCTTTTAAGAAATAAGACTTACATGTAAAAATATAAATAGTAGGTAAACATGACGATTGTGCATTGTAAAAAACCGTGGATAATTGTGAAAATATTACAGGCACTGCACCTGAATAGTAGAGTTGCCTCAATTATGTTAAACCAACTTTCAAAAGTATATTTCTACTCAAAATGTCCTCTTTTAAATGGTTTATACGCCTGTTTAAAGGTCAGAAAGAACACCATGATCCTGCTGTCACATCCACAAATCCTTGTTTATTCTTTGTGCTTGTACATTTTACTGAAAAGCTGTGAGACTGAAACATGAATGAATTATATTTAAGTGCTTTTATGCAGCTCTGGCTTTTTATGCTGCAGTCCCTGATATGGATCTTTTAGTATTTTCTCGGTAAGTTCGCTGCTCTGTTAAATATGTCAGACATTTGTCTGGATCTATTAAGAGGTGCTTTATTGATCGGTGTGAGAAGGACGATGAGTTTAAGTGTGTTTACATGGTAATGTCTTTGCTGAAAGCTTGGTCATAGACCGGAGGAATTAGTCTGCCCTTTAAATGAGGTAAGCCAAGAAACGTCTATGACCCCAATACTTCATTCTGCTGTGCTTAGCTCATAAGGTTTACATTTATTTAAAGGTGAAAGGTGAACTTTTATTAAAAAATACTTTCGTCTACGTTATAACAATTAGATTTTTTCGAAAACTGTAACACTGTGGCTCAGTCGTACCAAGGAAGAATTTCATGTGATGTATATGCAAGATGACAAAACTACAGTAATAGTACTATTGGTTGGCAAGGCCTACCTGGTGGTAAATCAGTGAATAGTCATAATTTAAATGGGGTTTTTTTGTAACAATATACTGTAGTTACAGGAAAATTCCCACAGGAGTTACTCAAATTTCAAGTCAATGTGAGCTATATTTCAATACAATGTATGGACTAGATTTGGAGGACTGAAAGTCGGGAAGCATGTGCTTTTGAGGAAGCTGAAGGTCAGCTTCACCCCTGAGAGAGCATCTTGATGTATCCCAATTAGGGATGGGAAAAATCTATATTTCCAAGTATTGCAATAGACCTACATTCTCACTATATTCTTAGTTCAATTTTTTATATCAATATATTTGACACTTCCATTGACTGATTTCTCTCATAGCGAGTTGTAAATCTAAGAGATGCAGAGAGTTTATTTGACATATTATTTTAATGAAAGATTTCAAATACATGTTTGATGAACCAGACACAATAACACCAGAAACATGTTTGGAGAAAGTAATTATGGCAACTTGATGTCAATTTTCTAGATCAAGAACACAATATACTTCATGTTTCAAACCTACAACCTTTTCGATACCATCCCAGAGCTATAGTCCCTACAGCACCGGCCTCTATACTCTGGCTTGGAAACCAGTTGCATGATCTGTTGCATAAAGCACCCATGTGTTCCTTGCAGCTGCAGCTGTCTGTGCAAGGCGATGATGTCACTTTTAAAAGCATGTCAGTGAAGGAATGAGAAGCCGGGTGTCTGGGGTTAAGGGATGAGTGCCTCTCCTGAAAGCTAATAAGACAGCCCTTCATTTTCTCAGCTTTAAAGTAATTCAATCAAACTCGCAGGAGGAAGTGTTTCCAGGCAAATATGCTGATCAGTCAACAAAAAAAAAAAAACACGTTTGGCCACATCAGCCTTTCTCACCCTCCCTCTCACATAGGTGCTTGCAATAAAGCCTTATCAAGAAAAGGAAAAACAAAAAACTCATGAAGGCGAAAACAAAAAAAACTGTGATCACCTCCCCCTCATTGTGATGAATGCTTAATGTCAGACACCAGCCTAAAGTCATTTATTCAATCCAAATCCCTCAGAAGGGAAGAAATCAAATCTTAGCCCGTCGTGTGTCTCCCTGTTTAGCTAATCCCTGTCCTCTGACATTTCTAGCTTGCTGTCTTTGTGATTACATTTATTGTTATTATTGCTAATCAGAATTCATGGAGATCCCTTAGCGGGCATGTTGGAGGGGAGGACAATAAATAGATGGATAAATAAATAAAAATGAATAATCTTTGAAATGTCAGGGAGCTCTGGGAGGGGCAGATGGCAGTGTTTTGGGAGAGCACACTTTTGTCTTTTAGCGTTGATGGTAAGCTGCTGTGTAGGGTGATAACAGAAACGCCTATAAGAGTGTGTTAGAGGACTGACAATCTTTACTTCCATGAAATGCTATACCATGAAATGAATATTGCATTTGAATTTGCATTTGCTGAAAACAATCAAAAACTCTGTATTATGCATGCCAGGCCAGTGGATGATGATGTTGCTTTGTAAAGAAACCCAGCGTGCCTGCATGCATACACATACACAGGTATAACTATAAGCCAAAAGTGCTTTTCAATACCCTGGGTCAACGTATATGTGCGTTTAAAGTCTGCCGAATGTAAATAATGTGTCTCCGCTGGTCTTAGTGGTGCAGTTGATCCACTTTTTGCTGGAGAAACATAAATACATTGTGGCGACGAGTAGCACCAGCACACAGTACTGGAGGCCACCATATTGTTTTGGGTATATTCGCATGACTTTTATTTAGCCTAGTTGTGCAAGCACTGTCGAGCTTGTAGAGATGCAGCAGTTTCTGCCAGCTGGGAACTGGTTCCCCTGGTTGGGCATGGGTTCTCCCGAGGTTTTTTTTCTCCATTGGAGTTTTGGGTTCCTCGCCACCATTTGCATACTGTTTTGCACTGTTTGCCTGACCGGGGGTCTGCTGACATCAGCTTTAGAATTTAAAGTTTTTGTATGTATGAATATCACTTTAAATGTAACATTCTGCTTCATTTATTTATTATTACATATAGGAATTTATAGTCTGTTTAATATTTGAAATGTGTTTCTCTCTCCTTTATCTTAAACATGTGCTTCTCTGTGATAACCACACTGTGTGTGCGTGCGTGCGTGCGTGCGTGTGTGTGTGTGTCTGTGTGTGTTAGTACGTGTGTATTTTGTGTTCTGTTCTTGTGGAGTTGTGAGTCCATGCATGTTTTGCATGCGGGTGTGTATGAACCTGTGTGCATGTCTGTTTTCTGCGTGTTCGCCTTTTTTGTTTTTACTTTAATGTTTTGCTTATAGTCAATATGTTTCATATATGTTCAATAACACATGTAAAGCTGCTTTGTAACAATGAAAATTGTAAAAAAAACTCTACATAAATAAAGCTGAGTTGAGTTGAACGCGTAATACGCATGCGCATGACGTCATCGTTTTCAGGAAGTTCTGTCTTGCAGTTTACACAGAGACGATATCGGTGCCTTAAAAAACCTCATTTTCAAAAGTTTGCATTTTTAGTCTCCCAAAACGCTGTTGTCGTGTATGGCCGAAACATATCAAAAGTTTTTGGTTTTTAGTTGAAAACACTGTTGTGTAAACAGCCTCTAAAGTCATATGGCTAAATAACACGCAAGATGTATACACTTACAATTTTTTATAAAGCTTTTGTTAAAAATCCATTAACGGTAGCGGCCAAAAGTGATGTTTGCTTTTAATGCCCCCTTAGGTTATATTAGGTGTATAGTACAAATTGACAAAACAAAGGTATTTTTTGAACAAGATTATTTGGCAAAAAGGCTAAATACAATCTATTAGGGAATATGTTTTTTATCCTATTATACAAAAATGCATAGATAAACAAAAAGCTAACAGGAAACCAAACAGTAACTAAAAGTTGATCTGTTTTTAATATTTGTTGATACTCTCTTGTGGTAATATTGTGCAGTCTTTCTCCTGAGCTGTCTTTATAAACACATGCATGTGCACGTGTGTTGTATGTAATTTTTTGCCAAGCTTCCTTAAATTCTTCTCAAAGCTGGGCTTCAGTTTATGATCCAAACACACCAAAGCAACATGCAACTGAAATATTTGAATAAAGAGCAAAGATGTCAATTGTCCAAAGTTGGACATCACTTTTGACCACTACTCTATTTTTGCTGGTACAGAAAGCAGAAGATGTGCAATTTGTAGAGCCTGGCTTGCCAAATGTTGGAACATGTCATGTCATTCTACTTCATTTTCCCCCAGTGAACTGTCCTTTTGAACAACCTTACCTTCATTTCTCTAAATGCATGGTCTGTCATGCTCCAAACGTGCTTCCCTCTCACCTCATGCTGTCTAAGTTGGGCTGTCTTTTTGCTGGCACCGTTTGTATTTGCCCCATAAGACCAGGTCTGTGCTCAGCCTGAGGGAAAGTTGGTTCTTTCTGAGCATCAGCAGCCCAGAGGCTCACCTGGACACACTTCTCCTCAGTCCTTTCTTCTCCACATGGCCTCGCTATTGTGATGAGGCGACTCTCTGTCACAGGTAAAAGGAAATAGCGATAGCTTTGATCAGAGGTATCAGGAGAGGAGAGAGAGGTTAGGCCGGGGAGGTGTTTGAACTCTTTATTCCAGGAGATGAAAGGAGTGCAACAGCAGAAAATCCTGCTGAAGTGGAGCTGGTATGTTAGGCCTGACCTGTGAGGGGCGGGGCTTGGAACTCCCCAGGTTGCCACGGGAGATATCGGTAGTTGAAATTCAGCGTCGTGTGATAATTGGTTATTTTCATGACTAGGGTGCAGTTACTTTTTTCTGCAGAACACCAAAGAAGATATTTTAAAGAACGTTGGTAACCGAACAACATTTGCTCCCATTGACTTCCATTGTATGAACACAAAATCACCGAGACATTTCTCAAAATATCTTATTTTGTGTTCCACAGAAGAAAGAGTCATATACAGGTTTTGTATAACATGAGGGTCAATAAATGATCATTTAATTTTTATTTTTGGGTAAAATACCCCTTTAAGGTTAAGCACCTGTCGAAAAATAAAAAGTTAAATGCTATGTACTCTGTGTTGTCTATTTATGGAAAGTACCAAATGAATCTCACGATACACCTATATCTCCTGGAACATGTTGTTCACGATGTACAAGCTTTACAATACTTCTGCCCACAGAATTCAGGCACTTGAGACTGTAAGCGTCGAAAGCCAAGATGTATGTCCTTGTATGTCTTTGGCAACTAAAAAAAGAGAGCGCGAGAGAAAGAGATGAATAAGTGCTCTCAGAGGAAGGTGAGGAAGATGATGGGTGATGAGAGACATTTGGGATATATCTATAACAGAGGGAAACAAAATCACATCATCAAACAATGGTAAGAGAGAAATATGAGCCTACAGGCCTTATGGGACAACAGTGCTGGAATGGTAGACTTTCATAACATTTATCTTCATCAACACACCTTCGACCAGTCGCAGATCCAAAGAGAGAGAGAGGAAGAGCGAAGGAGAGAATTCAATTATTTGGATTAGATAGGAATTCGTGGAGCCAATAGAAAAACTGCAATACATTTTTTTTGTAAACGAATAACACTAAATGAATGCCTATGTGGACGGTTGTTTACATAAACAGAACAGTAACCGAATCGGAAGGTCATAAGTATACACGACACGTTCAAGCGTTCGTCCTACATCCTTATTTTTATTTTATTTTTTTAATTGTTGGTCTATGTATACAAACTATTTAAAAGAATGTTGGTAACCGAACAACGGCGCTACTGATTCACTTCTATTGTATGGACACAAAACCAATGCAAGTCAATGGGTGCCGCCGTTGTTCGGTTACCAACATTCTTCAAAATATCTTCTTTTGTGTTCTGCAGAAGAAAACAAAGTCTTACAGGTTTGAAATTGTCTAGAGGATGAGTAAATGATGATAGAATCTGTATTTTTGGGAGAACTATCCCTTTAATCATTTTAATCAGTTTTTAACTTTACAAATGCATCTCGAGAACACAACCCTGCCTTCTGTTCCATTTCACTCCGTCTAGATGTTTTTGTAAATAGTGCAACACTGTTAACAACCGTTCCCACTTCCCACTTGAAAAGTACTCCTATTTCTTTAACATTCACAGTTGGTTATAATGTTAGCATGTAGCTAACCTAATCTGTCTATTCTAGGGATGTAACGATTCATTCAGCTCACGATGTGATGCGATACACGATACTGATCTCACGATACGATTCATTCACAATTTATTTTTACAAAGTGAGTTGAGAAAAATGAAAGAAAAGAAATAAGCAACTGCCCTTTTATTATTTCTCAAATGCTGCACATTTCTTTGTTAAATAAATATATCTTTTATATCAAATGACAAAACTAAACTGCAATTTTAAAACAAATTCCAAATCAAATAAAAAAATGATAATACAAAAGTGTCTTTAAAATAAACAAACTTTGTCCGTGCTTTTCTTGGATTTTTTTACATTTAAGAAATATCAGCATATCCACGAACCCCTGCTGTTCAAAACATGTATTGCGATTCAAATGATACAAGTCGCAGTCGCACACAAACTCTTTGATCTGCTGCCCTCTGGCCGGCGCTTTAGAGCACCAAACACCAGGACTTCCAGACACAGAAGCAGCTTCTTCCCCCAGGCAATCTCCCTCCTAAACAGATAACTGCTCCTTAAGAGCAATATTCCACTTCCACTACTCCTATAGTGTGCACTATAGTGCCTTATTATATCTACATCTTATGTATACATGTATATAACACTACCTCTACTTACTAAATTATCCATTTGCACAAGTGTACATACAATCTGTTAATATGTTTATTCTACTATATACTACCCTGTACAGTGTCTCTTATATGTTATTATCCCCCATTTTCTGTAAAATAGTCTTTATTTTATATATGCACAATTTAGAATATTTTAGACTGTAAATCGTATTATATTGTATTGTCATTGTGTTGAATGTCTGTACTAGAAGCTTCCAACACCAAAGAAAATTCCTTGTGTGTGCAAGCACACTTGGCAATAAAGCTCTTCTGATTCTGATTCTGAAATAACATCTCAACTACACAGTTACTGTGAGAGACCGTAGACAGTGGTCAGATAATCCAATTTGTTCCTTACTGTCGCTAAGAACAAAGATAGTTTACCTCTATCATTTCAATAGCATGTTCATGAGAGACAGAGTTGAATTGGACTGCAGCGCATGAATTTTAGAAGCATCCGTGTGCGAAGTGATTTTGTACGCCTTAAACTTTCTCTGACCTTCCTTAATGAGCACAGCACCCAAGGCAAGACTAAAGAGGACCACGCCATATTCACCATGCAGACCATCGGCAATGTCCATCCAAACCCAAAATAGAGAAATAAATAGAAATGCATTTAATCGCCTGTCTTATTAACCTTTACAAGACGTTTTAAACATATCGGCTATGGGGAGCGTTGCGTAAGTCCAGCACTCTTATTCAGTATTCAAACACCTGCTCTTTAGCAGCCGAGCGTCTTTGGTCTCACTTCTACAAATTACAACATATCTAATGCATGTTCTGTACTAGGGATGTGCCGTCTCGTATCTTTTTGCTCGATGCATCGATATATCCTCTCTTGGCTATGCTGTCCGGCGCATATCATCTCTATACCTGTCTATGATTTACCGAGGGAAATAAACTCCAGATTTCTTTTCCCTGCTTTGTTATGTTATTGACTTTTTGGAACATGGTATGTTTGTATCGATACTTACATGTATAGCACCCAAAGACATTAAAATAATACTAGCTGTCGTATTGATTTTGAAGCATACACAATTACCGGCCTTCACGTTGCGCTGAGGAGAATGCGCACGCTGGCTTTTTCTGGCTCCAAGGACGGTAAGAAATTTTGCAAATGCTCATTATTTTTGCAGTCGCCCACCTGAAAGTTCAAGAGCCGTCAATCGAACAGCAAAGTTACGTGCCGGTTTTAATGTCAGATAGGCCCGCGTGCGGGTTGTTCGGGTAAATTTTCAATGAAAGACAGAATGAAAAAAGACTTTTCTGACGGCTCGGTTATTACAGTATTTACAAAAATTGTTAGCTTGAAAGCGCAGAGAGGGATCCGTAGGCTTTCGCAAATCGAAATTAGTCGTGGTTTCATCTGCTCATGGCTCTCCGAATGCAGGGTAATACTGTGAAACGGTTTCAGTTGGAATCACTGCAGACCTGTACACATGGGCCTAAAAGCATCTGTTGTGTACTGGCTTACCGTGGCAGATACTGAACCCTGCTGCCGAAAACCAGCTAATGAGGAGACACAATGCTGCCAGCCAAATCTGTTATTTCCCCTGTAAATGAACATTTTATTTCTGTTTTGTTCACATACACACACATCCCAAATATCTCTTGTGCACAAAACGAACACTGATGCATCTCGACCTCTTTTTGGCTCAATGTTATCGTTCAGTCCTTTAGGACCCAGCTCGAATGCTCCAGGTGATTTGTCATTTTCCCAGCAAACGCAAGCTTGTTTTTATAGACTTTGTTTTTCAATTATCTGGGTGGAGCGTGTGCCGCCATAGTGCGTCTGCTCCGGTAGGCATCTTAGTGCCGTTTGCTTCCCTGTTTTTCACTCTGTTTTGCTCCCCCACAATCTCCTTCACCTTAATACCTCTGGGAAATTTGGGGGATGTAATATCTCTCTGTATCACTGACCGGTTTACTTTTCTCGCCCACCCAGACCCTGCCTTTCACACTGACTCGCAGTTGTCTCGGGGGTGCTGTGTTTGTTCTATGCAATCTGATGGACAGTTATCCACTTTAAGAGCCGAAAAGATAGCAGTCCGCTAGTGAACTTGGTCAAAAAATAAAATTAAATACCGTCATGACAGCATAACACAGTGTTTAGATAGTCACGTGGGAGCCTGTAAAGGAAAAGAATCACAGTGAGGGTCGGGATTGCGGATGGTTTTATGATGCGCCATACTGTGAGGGAATTCCAACGGGACTTAATCGGAAGGACGGAATCGGGCTGCAGTTTTGGACCCCCGGCTGGGATGCAGCCTTCGGCGTCCCCTTAAAATAATTTATGTACCATTTTAAGTCAATATAGGGATGGGAATCATAAGGAATTTAATGATTCTGGTTCAGATTTGAATTCCACTAAGAAACAATGCTGGGTCTTTAATGATATTATAAAATAAAAATATAATTTTGCCAACTAGAGGAAACAAAATTAAAAGAAATATAATTAAATAAATCAATTAAAATGAGTTAAAATTAATTAAAAATCAATGTGATTAAAAATCAAGATGAATTTAACTGATAGCATAATTTATTTGTAAAACAAATTCAATACCATGATAATACCGCCATCATAAACTATTTCGGGCACGATAACTGGGTGAAAATCTGATATCGACATAGCCCACTATGTCAATTTCTTTTATCAAAAGTTTTTTGAAATGGATGACTTTCAAAAGAAAAAGTGTCGATCATAATGTAAAAAAGAATCTCAACCTGAGATTCATAACTCGAGAAGCTGTTTGATAAAAAGGCAAGAGTACATTTTTGCGTATTTTAGCCAAATAGTAACTACTTTAAAGATGCTAAATAACACATACCTTAAATTTTCACAACTCAATTCCCATATTTTCATTTGCGTTATCTCTATTTACGGTTATACTAAAATGTGAAAACAAATCTAAATAAAAATGCCCCTAAATTTTTGGATGGTTTTGTAAATATGTGTAGGCTTACATATTCGTTTCAGGTACTTTCTAAGAATGGGTTGTGTCCCGTATAATAACCTGTTCTCGTTTCCCAACCCTACCAGTCTATCACCAGAGTCATTCAGAGTATACACTAACCGAGCACTGTTATTAAAACAAAATGAGATTGTGATGAAGAGTTTGTTGTTTAGTACATTTGGTAATGGTGCTACTGTGTATGCTAATGAAGGTAATGATGATGATGGTTGTTGGGCTGCTATAATAATGAAAGCATTATTCTAACACAATACTGCTGTCTTTGTTTCTCCCCCTTTCCCTCTCTCTCCCTCTCTTTCTGTCTGTCTATAGGCCAGAACCTGGTGTTCCCACCTGTGGCACTGTGGGTAACGGTTGGCCTGGCCGTGTGTTTGCTGGGTCTGCTCATCGCACTGGCTGCTGTCTGCCGGAGGAAGATCAAAGAGAGCTGCGAGGAGCTGAGAGCCGGTAAGGGCACTTCCCAGCAAGTATGTCCTTAAGAATAAGGTCTTGTACTAAATCACTTCTTAAGCTGTTTTCTTAGGTCTCTCATGAAGATATTAGATAATGACAGTTGAGGACTAAACTTTGTTAGTCTAGTAGTCTTCTGTTTATGTGCTGGACATGGATGTCTGGAGTTGTCATGGATGTCTAGGCTTGCCTAGCAGACCATATTGCACACAAAAATAGCTCCAATCAGATATTCTGTGGTAATATGCTTTCAGGAAGCAGGGTGCACAGGCACCCAAAGTCCATATTTTTGTTCATATTTTGATCAAATTTTAAAGCGATAGTTTACGCAAAAATAAACGTTCTGTCATAATTTCAAAACCTGTATGTGTCATTAAAAACCTGTATGTGGCTCTTTTTTATGTGTGGAACACAAAAGAAGATATTTTGAGATATGTCTCAAAATGAATGATATGCCATATTAACGTTCATAATATGCTGTAGTTTACGGTTGCATGGTGTATCGATGCTACGGTAACATCGCAATGCTAAAGCTTCAAAATACTGGCGATGCCACCCTATTTTTTAATCCGTGTCTTGAATAATTTGAGTCAATGTTTCAATGAGTCAATCATACAGACATGTGCTTCGTTCTTGAATAAATCAGCTGCTTTGAATGAATCGGTTAAATTCAGTGACTCTGTTAAAAAGGCAGCCGTTATAGTTTCACATTTAAAACAATATTGCTGTATAGATAAAATGTCGCACATTGAGTTAGATCCCAAATGAACCAAACTTGTAGTATACTTTATTATTTACTATAGTAAAATGTAGTAAAAATTCCTTGACACTATAGTGTTTTGGAGTCTTACCAAAGTAAATATTATATCACAATATACAAAAGTATACCACAGTGTTTACTACAGTTTATAAAATGACTATGGTTAATACCACCAAATACTGTAGTGTACATTAAATAAGTGAAGTAATACTTTAATATGCTAGTATACAGTTTACTATAGTAAATGCCAAAGTATACTACAGTTTTTTTCATGTAGATTGCTTGGTATTTAGTTTTTCATATTTATACATTCCCATTCTAAAATATTTATTAAGGAAAATTTTGTTCATTTTTGTAGAATTAAATTATGAATCACTATACTATTTGCTATTGAGATACTTCAGTTGTTATAATATCATAAGATATGTTTATACTGTATAGCTAATTTGTGTACATTTTGTTCTCTTGAGTCATAGGCAGACAGAAACTCTCATCACTCTACAACTTTACAACTTTTCTACTGGACTTTTTTTACCGAGTGCCTTTCGGTTCCTTTTCCGGCTCCTTCGCGACTGCGTTCCATCCGCGATTACGTTACTGCCCAATTCGTGTTCCGCCCACCAGGAAAATGCCCCGTATGCCTGATTATCAATCCAGCCATGCTCTACAATCAATTCTCACAATTCGTCCATGTACTCTTTTTTTGAACAATTTTCATATATTCTGGTCCATTATTGTGTTATCAACACTCTAATATTAGGTAACTTCCCACTAATTACCACATAGAAAATAGAACAAACTAACTGCCTGCCTTACATGTCAGTCAGCGCCTTTCCTTTTTCCATCGCCATGCAAAGTGGACGAGACTTTCTTCCTGTACTGAAAAAAGTCTGACTGTGCAAAGCTTGTTTCCTAACAAGTTTTAATGGACGCTTTGGTTTCCTGTCATTTACTATGATTGCTTCCTTGCCGCATTAGACCCCCCTTTGCATCTTTGAACTCTTTCTAAGCAAATGCCCCCCGATAATCGCCTGCCTGTTAATCTGATGCATTTTGATATTTTGTATTAGCGTTACATCACAACCAAAGCTAATAGCCGGATCCGTTCAGGCAATCTGATAAAGTTCAATGAATATCGCTGCTGTTAAGGCATGACTCAGGCCCGGTCCTTCTCGTGAGAGCAACGTGCCGAGCAATAATTCACGCAGAAGACCCCAAAGCTCTGCCGTGGCAGGCAGTCTGAGCAGAATGCTAAAAGCCAGACAGCGTTTGGAGCAGTCGTGTTTTTGCAGAAGCCCTGTCTTTCCTCCACTGCTGTGGGAAGTTCATTAGCGCCGGCTAGATAATTAGTTGGTCGTGTAACCAGGGATTGCAGAACAGCAGAAAAAAAAACGAGAATGATGTGCGGAAGCAGAAATAGTGACAGAGAGGTAAGACGGATTTTGCAATCATACGAAGAAAAAGCTAGATAAAGAGATGGAGGGAACAGACGGACGTCGCTTTCCTGGGTACGAGAAGGTACCACCACATCAACTGTAATGAGTTCTGTGTGTAGTATAGGAGACATTTAAATAAAGGTCATTCCAGCGTTGCACGAAACCCCTGGGCTTTTAAAAATACATCTGCAACCCCCGTATTCTGCCGAGAAAGTCACAGAATGAGTGAGAGAGGGGAAGAGTGAAGAAAAGAGTAAATATCTAGCTGTATAACCACACCAAACAGTGGAATGGAGTGGACAGAGCACACCAACATTGCCCAGAGTATCAGGACAGATAGTCAAGACCAAATAACCTATTCTTTCTCCAGTAACCCGTGCAGGAATACTGGGATAAGATTCATTGAACGGGTCAGTAACCTGTTGAAGTAATTGAGTTGTTGAGTGAGTCAGATACTTCACTTTTCCACTTCACTCCTGCTGTTCTTGTACTTGCCAACATTTGTTGGGTTTTCTTTAAACCTGATCACAATTGTAATTTAAATTTTTTAAAATCCTGTGACAACTTATTTACATTTTGTAATGTTTTTTCTAGGGCTGTCAACATTAACGCGTTAACGCATGCGATTAATTTTTTCAAATTAACGCGTGAAAAATATTTAACGCAATTAACGCAGCATCCGTTTGTTTTGACATTCTTTGTCTAGCGTTGCATTATGTAATCACGCTCTTATTCGTGTACAGGCTTTTAAACCACTTAAGCGCGATTTTAAACAGTTGCTTTGACGCGTTCAATGAAGATAGACGGCTTCTAAACTGTGGGACGCGGCAAAACGCAACGCGATGTCCAGTCTGGTGTAAACAGTCTGAAGGCTGCGTCGGTGAATCTCTGTCAGACAGCGCATCCGTGTTAAGTTCTCTTTCGTGCTTGAATGGATAAAACCACACAGGATTATGTCAGAAAGCCCGTTTTGTCTAGCGTTTTCTTAAGCAAGACTTCAAAGTGTAAAATAAAATCTTAAGTGAATGCAAAGAATTGTGAAAATGGGAGTGCGGTGACGGTCAGATCTGCGAACTGAGACAGCTCTTAAAGGGGCCACATTCTTAAACGTGCTGCTGTGACTTTTGTGATTTTGTAGCTTTAATGAGAATTCTTCTGCATTTAATTGATAATTTAGCATTAAAGACTGTAAAGTGTTTGAGAACTTCCTTCAATTTATGTATATTTCATTATAGCTCTCAATTATATTGTTGAATGGCTATAATTAATGTTAAAATAATCAATTTAATAGAGACATCAGTTACAATACTAATATCAAAATGTTTTCTTTCATTCATAAAATGACGCTGTTAAAGAAATATGTTGTTTCTACATCAATTTAAAGATTAAATGTGAAATTATTAAAATGTAAAAGTATATTTTAAAATATTATTGTTATGTGAGATTAATCGTGATTAATCACAGAAAATGTGTGATTAATCCGATTAATTTTTTTAATCGATTGACAGCACTAGTTTTTTCTTTACGTTGTGTACATTTTGGGACTTTTATTTTGAGACTTTTATTTGTTTATTTTATTCTAGGCCACCACATACCTCTCAAGCAAAAATTAAAATTAAAATTCTTTCTTTACCCTTACAACTTAAATGACGGTTATAATAATTGATCACTTTAATATTATTCTATTTCTTCCTATATTACATTGGAATAGCAAAGGTTTTTATTTGCATTTGTTCAGTTATATAATGTAACTATAGATTAGGATAAAAATACTCATTTAAAAAAGCAATCTGCTATATAATGTGCGTTGATCTCCAGCAATGATTTCCACAGCACATGCTTTTAATTCAAATGGTTCCAGCCAGCGACCCAAACTGTGACATCAAACAGACTCGAGTCTGAGCACAAAAACCATAAACTTCCTACAGCCCATGTGTGGACCGGAGGCTTAAAATTAAGCAGAATATTCAAGCTCTTGTGGAGAATGGGTGGGCCAAGAGGTGCAGGCCTAATTGATGCTGTCTGCTCGACTTTCACTGTGGGTACAGTGGAGGAGATTGGTCTGGACACTCCTCGCCTCAGACTTCACAGCGCAAGGCTGAGAGGGTCAGTCAGAGTCTAAAAGCGAGTAACTCATTTTTCTTAGCTGTCATAATGTGTGTGGAGAGGTTGAGGGGGATCCTGACTAAAATGAACAGCTTCTGAGATTGGCCTGTTAGCTCAGATACCATCGTGGAGAGCCACCAGAGAAGGAAATGAACAATGCGGCTTTGTTTTTTTATTTCCTCTCAAGGTGTCTGATTCACTCTTGCCTTTGCCATAAACTTATTTCCTCTTCTCCCGCTTACTTCATCTCACCATTTTCTCTTACTTATATCTTCAGACACGTTATTCTGTTTTTATTCATTTTCAAAAAGAATACAAACAGAATATTTCCACGTCATCAATGTAAATAATCCGAAAGGAATTCTGTGTAGCTATACTATAATACTTGACCTAAAATTCTATAAAAGAGACGAGTTTCAAAACTACGACGAAAAGTATTCGTTAACGACATGTTTTCACTGACGAAAACGAGACGATAACTAAATAAAAATGAATGCATGATAACGAAAATTGTAATAAAAATATACTGACATTTTCGTCAACTAATAAAAACGAGACGAAAATATTCTTGTCCCACCTGGCGGACATCAGTTTGCGCGCATGTGCTTATCTCATATAAACGGTAGAGAGAAGTCTCTGGGAGAAGGGGAAGCACACACATGTATTCTGTGTCTCCACGCGGGTTACAAAGCGTCTTATTTTCCTTCACGATCGCCAGTAAAACGCCGCAAACTTGAAGCGCGACTGCAGGCGAGTCACCCCGAAACACATTACAAAGGAAGCTCAAATGTTTTTATATGCCTATGTTAACTTAACACGAGCTTCTGCATAACGTGAAATACAACCAAAAGAAACCAGCGCTGTCCTCTACTGATTATAGAAGTGATGAAGTGAGTCAAACTGTACATTCGAACCAAATATGTAACATGTTTGCATGACTAAAGAAATGTAATACAATTTATATGAAAGCTATTTCTCATTCATTGCTGTATCAGGCAAAGACAGTGCAGCTCTTTCTTCAAAGAGACATGCCATGAGCCAATAGCCTTTGAGTGTGAGCCCTGTCAGAGCGTTTCATTGGTTGAATGAACACGCCCTCCTTAACGAGTCATTTGAGTCAAATGGGATTGAATGAACTGGAACATGTCGTTCATGGTCTAATATTCTGTGTTCCAACAATACAAATCTAATTACTGAACTTTTCTGAAAAATAAAGGTAATGAGCTGGTTTAATTTCATTCTAAGGTGAAGTAAATTATGTCAAAACAGTTGAATCTTTGTATGGAACATTTAATTACACCAAGTAAATGATTTAAACCAATTAGATTTTAGTAGACTAAATATAATGTATATTTATTCGACTAAAATGTTTTTCATATTTCGTCGACTAAAACTAGACTAAAACTAAAATGATGGGGATGACTAAAATGTGACTAAAACTAAATTGCATTTTCGTCAAAAGACTATGACTAAAACTAAATCAAAATGTGCTGTCAAAATTAACACTGGTTTCATGAGGTTGTTACAAGTAGTCTCGATTAAAAAGACCAGGGGCCGGTTGCATCAGCTGGATGTAAAAAAGTTGGGTGTAAGCCCAACGTCGGACTTAACTACGTCCAGACTTGTGATAAATATTTACACCTGTTGCACCGTCTAGAACTACGACCAGGTGCAGCTACGCTCAGCTTAGACGATGGGCGTCTCTGCGGCCACATTCTACCGCATTGAGAGTGACATTCTGAGTGAAAAGCGGAAAATGTTAAAGAGGAAAAATAATTAGATAAAAGAAAACAAAAATGACAGAAAAAGCAGTGCTCCATTCCCGTCTGTTTCATGTGTAACTGCGGTGATAATTCATTTTGTTTAATAGTAAAAATTCAGCGCTGCTAAAATGAAACCTTCCTGTAAGTTATCTGCAGGGCAGGGGTGCGTTTCCCAAAAGCATCGTTAGCCAACTATGGTCGCAAGTTCCATCGTTCCAGCATAGTTCAACGATTTAAGTGTTTCCCGAAACCATCGTTCCAACGATCAATCGCAAACAGCATCGCAAAGTTGCGTGGTTGGAACTACAGGTCTAGAGCTGTGGTTAGAAGCATAATTCCTTTTTATTATGACATGTAGACTTACATGCATCATGCCTTTGAGCAAACTAAGCAAACAACATGCAGTGCATTCTATACCCATAATTCGAAATACAACAAATTTAATTTGACATCTTTTAGTTTGTTAAGAAAATACAAGCGCTGTTTTTGTAAAAGTGCGCATGCGCATGAACTAATGTGCACTAGGACCCTGGGGAATCCCTGGGCGGAGTGACGTAGGAGGAAACTTATGAATGAATGAAATATCGTTAAATAAAACAACAGATAACAAAATAGGATAACGAAAGTCGCCGTTAAATGCAATGCATGTTATTTACAGCAAGAATTTGACATTAATTAGATCTGAACGTATTTATTAGTAGACGTCATTACTCCACCACATGTATGGCGTCATCAACTAGATTGCCGAACCAACTTGGTTCAAACGATTGATCTCCGACAGAGTTACTATGGTTTCGGGAAACAGTTGTAACTACATCGTTAATTTCCCCAATGATCCATCGTACTATGGTGGTCAACAAGCGAGTTATGTCGTTGTTTGGGAAACGCACCCCAGAATGGTTTTAAATGTGTTAAATAGGACCGTATTGAAACAGAAAACACTACAAATAAATTCTAAAGCATCACTTCCAAACTTTTCTTTAGATTTATGTACATTATGAAAAAAACTTCAACTGCATCTTATACTCCATTACTTATTTACATTATTTCCCATTCTATTATATTGTACCCTAAACAACGCCTCTTAAAACGATTTGTCTTCGTAAAATGCAGCTGACAGCAGGTTCTGTTCATGTAATGTAAATATAAATTAAAATAAAACTTAACAAGAGCATTAGCCTTTCATTCGTTCTTGTGAATTCATTTGAAATAATCCAGCGCTGTCTCAGGTATTTGATGGATAAATGACATTTCATGCTCCTCCGCTTCGTTTTTAGACATCTCAAATATCTGATCATTCGTGCTTTCTTCCATTTCTTCCACTACTGCTCACTAATCTCGCTCATGCGGTGTATGTTCACTTATCAATGAAGAACGCTAAAATACACTTAAAAATAAAAATAATTCTGTAGATAACGTAGGTGCGGTTTCCACGCTGCGCATTCAGTCTGTATTAGACGCAACATTATCTACATTTTATGCTGTATTCTTTTTTTTCTCCACGGATAAACGTCAAGAATTTTCACTTACGCCTAGCTCTGACTAAAATTGCAAAAATTAAAGTGTGGGAACAAAAGATGCATTCTATCTAAAAGCGAATGCTCACCCAGACCTGCCTGAAACGCCTCGTGTAACCACACCCCCACAAATCTACGTCAGTTCGTAGTATGATTTGACTAAGACCGCCCAAATGTATACGCAAGTAAGGTGGGCGTACCTGTCAGTACAATTGCTTTGGAACCTGATGTTCCAAATATGGTAAGAGACGTTACATTTCCATCACACGCTATTCGACCGATCACAATCACCAATTAACTGTCATATGACTCCTTTAAGGAATATACACAAACAATATATATATATAACCATCATTTGTTTGTTTTCTGTTTGATCTGTCTGTCTGTGTTTATGCATGTCTGATTTCACAGTTACAGTGTTTATCTGCATTTTGAAGCACATAATAGACCTTTCTGACACGTGTAATGTCACAATTAATTGGACACTGTAAACTAAATTCTTCTATTATCTCTATTCTCTCTTTACAGAGGAAGAAGCCAAAGAACTTGAGGAAGCCAAAGAGTTAGAAGAAGCCAATTCAGGTCAGTCACTCATAACACAGGACATGAGTCATGAGTTCACATGATACACGTGATGGTGTCAAGTCATCAGTGATAGAAAGTTTAAGTGTGACCAGATTTAAGAAACATCATCAGTACTTTAAGGCTCACACAAACCTTCAGATCAGTGGGATTTTTGGGACCGATCTAAAGCTTTTTCAGCAATGTGCATTTTTTTACATAGATATATCTGTTCTATTCATGCTTTTACTATTTTGGGCTCTGGCTCGACTGTAAAAAGTCATGGTTCAGTCTAGTAATGGCCCTCAATGGCATTACAGCAATTATGATATTTAATGCAACTGGGTGACAATAAATCTGAATGTGAAGAGCTTAATAAAAGAACTCTAAATAATTTGGTACAAAATAGATTTGATCTCTGTCTACATAAATGCATCTGTAGGAATTTTGGTCACACTTTCAGAATAGGGGGGAATTCCCATTAACAAACCATTAACTAAGACTTTTCCCCCAATAAACTCTTAATTTGTTGCTTATTAATAGTTAGTAAGGTAGTTGTTAGGTTTAGGTATTGGTTAGGATTAGGGATGTAGAATATGGTCATGCAGAATATGTGCTTTATAAGTACTAATAAACAGTCAATATGCCAATAAAAGGCATGCTAATAACAACTAGTTAATAGTGAGAACTGCCCCCTATACTGAAGTGTTACCGGAATTTTGTTTTATGCGTATTCCTCTGTGTGATATGTGACTCTAAATATGAATCCCTGTGACATTCATGAATGTTTCGGTCTAAATTGCCACGATTGTCAAGCAGAACACCCCCCCCCCCAATCCCCCCTTAGGTGAAGGCCAAAGTAAACGCTGGCAGAGTCCAGGTTCTGTTCCCCCTGTGGCTTTAATGTCATTAAAGATTCATTTGACTCCTTTAGTCTGATTGAATTATTCAGCCTGGCCATGAGCATCAGAGTTAATACTATGAGATTTTAATAAGCAGGCAGGTGAAGAGGGTCAGGGAGAGAGAGAAAGAGAAAAAAGAGAGAATGGCTGGGGGCAAAGAGATAGAAAGAAGGAAGGCAAAAGAGACAGACAGAGATGGAGAGAATGGGTCACAGTGTGTCAGTGGTAATAGGGGTCTCATGAATATTTCACACGTGATGTGTGTTCACATGACATGACACAAAATGTTGACAGTGTTGGAATCCTTGTACATTCAGCCTGACGGCTGCTTTTAAAGGGACAGTTCAACCAAAAATGCATTTTCAAACTAGTAGGACTTTCTTCCTTTTTGTGAAAAACAAAAGGTGGATATTTTTGAAATGCTATTTTATAATATACTTTAAGAGAAAGGTGCAACAAAAAAGTACCATAACAGTGATGTTTTTGACTTTTCTTTTTTGTTTTGGAGCTTGGCAGCCCAAGTCCCCATTCACTTTCATTATGTGGAACAAAGTGGCCAGTAAATTGAATAAACGTTTTTTTTTTAGTTCTGCTATTTTGACATCATATTGTTTATTGTGGTACATACAGTAGAGATGTTCTTCTCCGGTTTAATTGATTTTATGCCAAGCTTAGACATCAAACACACAGAGCCAAAGAGAGAGAGATGGTTGAGACATTGCAGTTTTCTGCCATCAAACTTTCTCACGCTCCATCTGGCACCTTCTTCCTGCAAATTGATAATGATCCCCATCTTCCATATGCATTGAGTTACTCTTGTAGTTTCGCCTAGAGGAAAGCTTTCCCGTGCCTGAAGCAAAGCATGATTAAAGCCTCTTTTCTCTGGTCATTGATGTAGCCAGCAAGGTGTCACTGGTCTCGTAGCCTCGCTCAAGGCTTTACCTGAAGATAACTGGTTTTATCACAGCAGCGTATAAGGATTATCTGAATCTTATCATGTTGGTCTTGACTTGAAGAGCTGATGAGTTGAGGTGATTCTTTAAAGGTTCAGTGTATGGCATTTAGCGACATCTAGCGGTGAGGTTTGCGAACCAACGGCTCACTCCATCCCTCCCTTTCGAAGCTCTACGGTGGCTGACACAAGACTAAGATGCTGTCACGTTTTCGCATCTTTGCCGAAGGAGATAATGTATTTATAAAACGCGCCCTGTAGATCAGTTTGTCCATTTAGGGCTACTGTAGAAACAACATGAAGAATTCCATGTAAGGGGACCCCTGGTGTATGTAGATAGAAATAGCTCAACAAAGAAATATCGCGAAAATGAATTGTACTAAAGGCCAGTTAAAGTTTACACAAGATTGTCATTGTTTTTCATATATATTGCTGTTAATTTTTTCATAGGACAAAGAAGCTTTCACATTTTTCATATAATTTTCTCATTATTCATATAATAATGTAAATAGGTTTGAAAGTGGTACTAATTCTTCCCCTTTCAATCTGATGGAAATTGTCAAGAGAACCTGGACTAAAAAAAACGGTGCCATGAATGCATTGTAATCTATCAAGAATACCTGAATACCTTAATGTATTATGTCTATACAGACTTCATAAGAATTAAAGCCAAAACACAGTTACGTGATTGCCCTTTTAAATTACATGTCTGTATCTGATAAATTCTGTTTACCCCCATGCGAGCCTCAAAACATTAGTAATTTAAGATCCCTTATGAGGAAACATTGCAAAAATGCAGTTCTGGATGCCACAGTTGTGTTGTTTTCTAATAATTGCATAATTATATCAACAAATTGAACTGAACATATATCATCTCTCTTAATTCATGGCACAGCCCATATAGCCCATTTGCATATTTAAACTTTATGCAATACTACCAGACATATTAAATATCATCAGTTTGTGTGTCACGTTCACAATTTTGGTGGTTTTCAAAGAATCAATGTAATCGTAACAAGTGACAATAGGTTATATGTGCATCCCAAACAACCCTAAAGGGAAATATTGTCAGATTTGGATTTAGCATCGATTATCTCTCTCTTTTTCACTTTCCTCCTCCACTGACGTCACCAGTATAGAATTGTGCATGCTATTCATGCTCTCTCTGTCTGGCCGGGTATTGCAACCCCTGGCAACTGAACCGACCACCCCAGGATACTTCTATTCATCTGACTCTCCCATTGGACTAGCTTTGTATGCCCATGCGCTATTTTGTTTGCATGTCTTTGTGTCGCTTACTTACGGTTAAATGTCACATACCTTGGCACCCCCCCACAAAAAGAAAACAGAAAGGGGAAAAAGCAGGAGTGTTGGGCAGGTTGTAATGATGTTGGCTGTATAGACTGCAGTTTGCACTACAGGGAGTATGAGCTTGAGCTGGTTGTTACTAGCCTGGCTGAACTCAATACTGCAACACTGTGTTTTACTAGCCTAGAGTTGTTTACCTCTTCTTTTTTTCTTTAAAAAACTCTTTTGTTCTGTTCTTGTTTCAGCCGCAACACCTCTGAAGAGCTAAAGTTGGAGACCGCAGGTAAGTCTGTTTAAGCTCTCAAACTTTCCCCCCCAAATTTGTATCCTGTTGTTAATTGAATGCTATTAGGTTTCTGTATATTCACAATTATGCGCCTTGGATTTTCTTGTGACCAGGAATGGACAAGCTGTAGAATTTAAGAGTTAGTTTACTTGTAATTCATGAGCCGGACTGTGAATTTAATATAAGGGTTTTAATTGGCTGTTGAATTGGAATGACAGGAAATGGAAATGAACTGCCGTGCAATTTAAAGAAATTGAAATGGTCAGACAACAGAAGACTTGTATTAGTGCGACACATGAACAAAATTGAGAACAGATAAATTCACAAGTGTTTTGGCTCATTTTTAAAGTTTTCGTGTTAAATTGTGCAGTTTTGTTCCTGGGAAATGATGTGTTCATTTAATTATTTCATTTATTTTATTTAATATGATATAATAGGATATGACATATCCCATTACAGTACAGTTTTTAACAAGTGTCATTTTAAATCATTTTTAATGTAAAATTAATTGTTCACACTGCAAAATGAAATGTTTTAAATGCCACAACTATAGCAATTACATGCAATAAATATTATTCTATTTTAATTCTAAATTTCTTCATTTCTCAATCAAAATTCTAATTCAAGACTTAAATTTCAAGGCATTCTTAATTCACCCCTGAATGGCGTTCAAGCCAAACTGAGACAAGTGTTTTCGAGCAGTGATGGCCATTTTAATAAGGCGTCATTATCTTTATTCCGTGAAGGACGTCCAGAAGTTCCTGAAGTCTTGACATTCTGGTTCCATAATATCCACTAGGTCAATGGTTGCCATGACGAATTCATTTGAGTGTCAAGTCATTAAAGTGGCCTTGTGGACTTTTCTGCCCTAGCGTACTAAGCCTGATTACTGCTAATCACCAGCGCTTTGAATCATTAAAAAGCCACAGTCAGGTGCAAACGTATGGAGATGCGCGTGCTGGACAAATCTATGTGAGAGAGAAAAAGTTAAAGAGAGGCGGCTTGTTGCTAAGACAAGGAAATAAAACACAATATTTTGCTTTGCCAGACACGTAGGAGGCAGATTGACACGCTGACTCCGACCCGTCGCACGTTTTAATAACAAAGTAAAGAATAAGCAAACCTGTCTCTCGTGTGAGAAGTTGGCTCTGTTTTTTTAATAGGGGGTCCGTGCCAGTATGCCATCCAGGGACATTAGCTTATGTTCTGACAAAAAACAAACATTGTTTAGATGAAAGGAAATTAAGTAGACGTGTCGATTGCATTTCACGTAACCGGGTTTGCGGAGATTAGGGATAATGCATGAATGTAATCATTTCTGTGGAGTGTCATCGTACCCAGACAGTGAATTTTACTGAACTCTATGCAATAATTCTAATATGTATGACTGTTTCTAAGTTCTTAACTGTGGTGTGGACTGACTTAAAAATGAAAATTGAATAAAAAATGATACAAACATTTTCTAGTAAAAATCTTTATGGTCTCTGTAAGTGTACTGTGTAGTGATCAACAGTGATCAATATCAGCATTGATATTCTTCCTGAATCAGATTTAAGCTGAACATCATTAGGCGTCTTCATGAGTGTTATCTCGATGCTGTAATGTAGTCAGAATCCAGATGGAAAATTGTCCATGTAGCCATTTGATTTTAGGAAATCATTCAGCTGGTTGAAAACAACCTTTTCAATGATCTTGACTATAAAGGAAAGATTTCAGATGAGCCTGTATTTGTTTAGTATGGAGTTATCCAGATGGCTCTTAACAACTGCAGGTTTCAGATGCCTGATCTGAGTGAGCCATTTACCACTTTTAATGGTTCGGTTTTCAGACAGTTAAAGACATTTTAAAGAAAAATGTAGAACGTGTTTCAGGACATCAGGTTGGTGGTTAAAGATATTTCCAAAGTTTTGTCAATGGCTTTAGAATCAAACTGTGAATATCTAATACTATGTTGTTGTTACAATGACTTTCTAACCTAGTGCTATGTGAGGACATGCTGGGTAAAATGAGTGATTTTGTAAAATGAGTGATTTTCCCAGAATTGGATGGGAAGGTATCTTGTGATCTGTAGCAAATAAAGTCCAGGTTAATGTTCCTGTTAATTATATTTGAGAAGAAGATCCGTCTAGCTGTGCTTAGTTCCACATTGAAAGCGTGAAGATTGTGTTTATAGATGTTATAATGGATTTCATGTTTTGTATTCAACCGCATGCAGCTTTTCTGCATTTTCATCTCATGCTTTATACATCTGCTGTGTTTCTCTATGCACTATGCCTGCCAGTCATTTTTTCTGACCTTTACAGGGACGATGTTATCAAAAGCTGCATTTTTAATTTTTGAGTTAAAGAACCCAGGAAGCACATCAGTAGAGCCTGTGGATAAACTTTCATGGACACGAATGATTGACATGTCATAGAAAATACAAAACACTCAGACTGCGATATTTTCTCAATAACAGTGTTTAACTCTTTCTGTCGTCTGCCGGTTCTTTGTATTGTTTTTAGGGTTATTTATATGAACTGTTAATTGTTAGAGACAAATATAGAGTTTGTCTGGAGAGGTAAAAGAAAATCTTTGGGAAGAAGGATTTGTGACATAAGCCAATGCTGGCGCAAATATTTTGAGAAAAGACATTTTGGGAATGACAGGGAACAAGCATTAACAAAGTAAACGTTGAGTCCACATTCACATCAAAAGCGTTAACTTCACAGTTCACAGTTAGCATTCGGGCCCATAGCAATCGTGGATAGACGTCTAATCGTCAGCAGATTAGATAGATTTGCTTGAGAAGGCCCTAGACTTTCTACCACTTATCAAAAGAGACATAGAGCAAGCCACAGGCATACTGGGTTCCCGCTTGTTCTGGGAACATTTGTGAATGTCACTGCTATTGTAGCAAGGACTCGACACATACTGTATCACTGAGAGCTGTTATCAGTTATCAGTCGAGTAGTGCATGTAACCGCTCTCCAGTGTCTGTGCGAACTATAGACAGAAAGCCAGCGTTCAGCTCTGCTGCTGCACCGCTTGATGTCTTCACCTTGTTCTTTTCTTTCTTCACGCCCACTACCCTGTTTCTATGTATAATACTTTTATTGCAAAAGAACTTGTGAATGTGTAAAAACTATATCTACATCATCGGCTAACATTTGTTTGATTAATTTCTAAATATTAATATTAAATAATAGAGTATAGTCACTGTTTAGATTTAGATTCAGGGGTGTTGTGTCTGTAGTATAGCATGCGAGATAAAGTGAAGTTTGGTAGGTGCATCTGTTTGGTTATTGCTCGTCTGGACTACAGCCATTCAGTGTTGTATCCCTCAACAGGTCAAGCAGATAGTCTCCTGGTGATATAACTAGATTCTGAGGTTTACCTGTTTTTCCAAGATTTCGTAAATCAAGGTCCACAGTGACATTTCTACTTCTGACAAAATTGCTTTACCTTTAAAAGCCTGTTTAGCTTAACTGTACTGAATAGTACTTCATAGTCTGAAAAATATTGATAAATTGTATTTTATTATAGATTTCAACAAAGGTGCATTGTCTTTGATTATGATGAAAATGTCTTTAAATATTATTTAATTCATGCCGTCATGCATGATAACCTGGCCGCTTAAGCCGCTTACAGGAAAGCAAATGAGGTTTAAAGTGTTTTTTTGAAAGGTTACTGTATATAAAGGGCATATAGTAGCAACAGATTTTTTAAGAGGATAAAGCATACACAAATAAAAACATGATTTTACAATGTGTTAATAATTAAAAAAAAACTTTTTATAGTTTCCCCATTATCATGAGACTTAATGACTACGCTCCCTGATTTATCAGGTGTTATGTCCTTCTGGATTGGTCCATTCTCTCATCCAGTCAGCATGAGCCGCACCTTTTTCTGATACAAAACTAGTCTGTTTTCTTCCATCTAATCACTTAAAATAACTTATGCCTTCTTTCTCATGTAAATTCAGAGATGCAGTACAAACCCCACTTATACTCTAAAATAAACATTGACCCCCATGAAACAAAATGGCCATTACTGAACAGGGCTGCGTTTCCCGATAACGTTGTCTCTTAGCGCACTACGAAGACTCTTAAGGTACACCTTAACTACAGTTATACCTTTTATAGGCGTGTTTCCCGAACTATACCTTATGAGGTTACTTTCCTACATCCCACGTTACCAGGTGCTGTCCATGGCGGTGGGGCTGAATTAATGGATATCGATCGTTCGACAATCAATTATTCACTTTATACAGGGACTGCTTCACTGCGTTATGTGAGGTAGAGGCGTTCTTTATAAAATAAGCACTTTAGAAATAGTTGAAGTTGCATCTATTAGGACTCATAGGATAAAAATAAAATTCCAAACTAAATCCAACCATGGATATTGTTTAATTGTGAAATGAGTGTGCGAACCCGCAATCTCCATCTTGAGATGGGACCATTGGATACTCATCTCAGCATAAGAGACAACTCCCAACGAGGTTAAACAATATTGAAATTTAAGGACGAAATGTAACAAATAATACGAATAAAAGTGAATAAGAAAATAAATGAATGAATACATATGATAAATGAATATATGATAAATGAATAATGTAATAAACGAGATAAATGAAACAGAATAATAAAATGAAATAAAACAAGAAACAACTGTATGTTTCTATCCAGATCTATCGCATGAGATAGCCTACCTTTGATTATACCTGTGTTTGGGAAACCCTTATTTATATTATCATAATATATGTTGCTAAAGTGTCATTATTTACTCAATAAAAGCGCAGAACATATAATCAACAGCTTTCTATAATTATAATTGCAGCATAAATTGTAGCCAGGTTTTCACAGATTAAATGCACTAAAATGCTCCGCGGATGGCGCCGTCTTTGATTTAGCCAAAACATTTGCTTTATCGCAGTTTGACTAAACTTTATACCACAATCTTTCTCTTTAAATATAGTCCAAATTCTTTGGGTTGCCAGCTGATGCACAGATTAAATAATTCAAAAGCTAACACATGTAACGACAATTATATTCCTTGCATGAAAACACGTCAATATAGCCTGGTATTTTTAACTTTAGAATTTTATTTGTATAGACTGCGATGTAAAAAAAGCTTTTTTTCACAGTGGCAACTAGCGGGTGAACTCTTAACAGTGATAAGGTATAGCTAAGAGCACTCCAGACCAACCTTCCGAACGTATGACTTACAGAAGGTACTGTATACTTAACTAAGAACGTTTCGGGAAACACATATTAACGATAATATGTGTTAACTTAAGAACGACGTAGCATTAAGAAGGTTTTAGGAAACGCGGCCCAAGTCTGTATTCTTAAGTATTTCCACAGCTTTAATTAAACCGGATCTCCATAAAGACAAATTACAATAGATTTAAAGTGACAATGCTTAAATCATTCTCATTTGATGTTGAAATTGTACTTTTATTCCTCTTTGTTTAACAGAGACATTTTCAATCTGACAGCCCCTTTACTTGAATGACAAAGTTAAACCGAACAAATGTTATATTAAATATTCATCGTACCTATATGATTGTTTATGACTGTTACTTGCATTTCAAGCCATAATGATCCATTCATGCTTCATGCAGATGCTTGGTGTTCTCATAAAATCACAAATCAATACAGTGTCATAACATTGCAGAAGTCTTAAGCATGCACTCAATGTGATGTTGTCTAAGAACACACTGTTCTAACTCCAGTTGAATCGCAGAATATTGAATACAGACACGCAGGGACACCTTGTTAACAGCAACCAATCAGATAATCCGGATTTAGCGAAGTCTGTGTTGCCCATATTGACAAGCAATGCAAGCATGACCGTCAAATTAAAAAAGAAAATCTTTCGTTTATGTGCCTTCACAGAAAGAGAATTCAAACATGGGCCTTACAAGACCATGATCCAGCCCTGGGCAAAATACTGTAAGCTTGTTTAGTTTATAGATTGAAGGTTCTTACCGAAAGACTATGGAAAGGTCACGACCGAAGATTAGAGGCCGTGCTGTAAATATGAAAGATCAATAATTGAACCATACCCAACTCAATTCCCATTAAAATTATTTAATTCAATGGGTTTTGCTCTGTATAGTTTGCCTAGACATCCAAACGTTGAATGTGCAACATCACACAACACTACAGTGTAACTACAGTTTAAATAAGAAATGACATTACTCATTTATAAATGTATAATTCATACTACACAACTGAGTAACTAACATTTGTACATGCGTATAAAAAGTTACGTAAAATACGTAAAGATTATGTAAAAATACGTAATATTTATAACATTTTATATTAATTAGAAGTTGGGTGTCTTGGACATTAAGAACAATATGCACACTGTAAAAAAACAGTAAAACGGTAATATTTTGGCAGCTTGGGCGCCAGAATTTTTTTAATTTAAAGTTACCTAAAATAAAATGTAATGTTTTTTATTATTTTACATCCGACATGTAATTTTGCAGGGCATTTCAAAAATATTGTAAAAATATTGTAAATTAAAACGGTAAAATTCCGTAAAATTAGTTTCTTCGTTTATATTCCTTTTTTTCAGTGGTTGCAAAAATAAGATTAATGGGAAAATTTTATTACAAATTTAATTCAGTGGGATTTTGCACATATTCTGAAAGAAAAATATGTTTTGGAAGTGAAATTGCTTACAGTATTTTCAGATTTTTTTGCTTTGTAAAACAAAATTTATTAAAAGAAAGTGCTCTTAAAGGAACAGTTCTCCCAAAAATGAAAATTCTGTCATCTGTCTTTACTCACCCTCGTGTTGTTCCAAACCTGTATACAATTCTTTGTCCTGATGAACACAGTGAAAGATATTTGGAAGAATGCTTGGAACCAAACAGTTCTTGCCCACCATTGACAACCATAATTGAAAAAATTGCTTTATAAATTTCTTTGTTCTGTTGAACACAAAAAAAATATATTTTGAAGAATGTAGGAAAGCAAACAGTTCTGGGTCTTATTTGACTTCCATTGTAATTTTTCCTACTAACGGTGACCAATAACTGTTTAGTTACAAGCACTGTTTAGTTACTATCCCTCAGATTTCATCACAACAGAAGGGCATGTAATATAGTGACTTTTCAGGATAACAGAGGCAGAACAGGAGTAAACGCATTAACAACAATGTTGTGTTCAACCAGCTCACTAGCTTTTTAATGGTGAAAATGACAGTGGAATTATTCATTCTTTAGCCAGGCAGAACACAATCATGCTGCACAACCTCCCCTACAGCCAAGCAACACATCCCAACACCTCTATGTTTACATGAACACGATTAGCATACAGCCCAAAAGTGCAACCCCAAGAGCAACCTTCACTTTCAATACGAAAAAATAATTTCTCAGCTGCAAAAATAAAGATACAAAAAAAGTGAAAATTAAAAACAGCTCCTTCGCACTCACAACGCTCCGCCCACTCGCTCCCAGCATGCACTCTGATAGAGAGAGGGAGAGAGATATCTTTATTGCCAAGCACCGGGAGTCTAAGAAATACATCAAAGTCTAATATAAAAAACAACCAGCTCCCTCCAGCAGTTTAGAAAACAGATGATGATTGGAAGAAGGAAGATAGAGAGGATGAGAAAGAGAAAGAGAGGTGTAATTGCAGTCCCACACAAAGTGTTTCAGACCAAATAGCCTTGCAATTTTCAGGACGAAAGATGCAGCGGCTGCAGCAATTCCTCCAGCTCTCTGTTTTAATCTGAAGTCATTTACACTCATGTTGATCGCCGCACGCTTGATATTTTTGGCTTTGATGACCGTAATCATACAGCGCTGAAACTTTATACTCGAGTTGTGTCCTGACCTTCGGTGAAATTTCCAGAGTAGGCAAACTCAGCCTCCTCATACTCAGCTGCAATCTCGAGTGATCGATTCATCTTAAAATTGTATGACAGGATGTGTATTGACTGATTAATATAATGCGGCGTGTTATCTTTTATTTAATAAAAGTCAGTGCAAAAGTCATGTGAACCAGTGTCATGGGATTTTATTTCTTCCAGAAATCTCTATAATGTTTATAAATGGATATTTTCTGGTAATTTAATGCCGTGTTGCAGCTGTTTCTTTTATTTGAGATGTACAGTATATACTGTGTTTTTGTTCTAGTTTTTGTATAGCATTCAAATTTTTTTGACAGGTAACGGGTAAAATAATCTGGATGTGGGTAAATTTGATGAGATATGTTTAAGTTCTTATTGAAATCCTCAAAAATATTGCCATTTGATTGCGGATTTGGGAGTTCGGATCTTATGCTGTGTTCACACCAAACACGAACAATCGCTCTCCGCGCTCTTTATTACTTGCGGGAAAAGTTCGTTATTTTTGCGTGTGTGACGTGAAAAACGTCACGCGACGGGGAGTGTCTTCACGCGTCCCCGTCAGTAAGCTCTTCGTGCGAATTTCTCACTCGAGTCTCACTCGAGAACTTGCGCGGAAGACATTCACATCACCTGCCACCAGTTCAGGTCTATTCGCGTCCTTGCATTGACCTTATATGTAATTTACTCGCGCAAATCGCTTACTTCGTGTTTGGTGTGAACCCAGCTTCAGTCTATGACACTGTTGAGATCTCTTCTAATTGAGATATTAAAGAAATGTCATTTGTTATTTTTCTTTATTACGGGACGGATCACATTCTAAAACAACCTTTTTTTACAATAAGGACACAGATAAATATTGATTTTCAGAAATGGTCCGATCTGAAAGCAAAATGATATGTTTGCAATGGGTTTGTGTGTGTGTCAACTGCAAATTGTAACGCTTAAGTTCAAAAGGCTCATACGCCTTCTCAAATTTGAGAATATAGCCCTATTTCCTTTCATCCTGTGAGGAAACATAATGGTTCACCCCGGTGGTTCAAGACTTCATATGAAACTTAATGGCTGTCATAGAGATCAGTTTCAACAGACCGACCCGATAGGGGCAATTAGTGGCAGATAATGGCTCGTCCACCTACACCTTAAGTACTGCACTAAAATATTGATTTAATTCCCATCCTGTATATTCCCCTTAACCATTTGCTGTCGCTCTAAAAATATCTCATCCTGGCAGGCTGTCCATAGGACATGTTGAAACAGTGATGCTGAGGGAGGCAGAGCGAGAAAGGGTGAGAGAGAGACTTAGAAAGAAAAGACCTTTTAGGAATGTCAGGATGGGGATTTACAACAGAAGAGTGAGAGCATTTCTATGAGTGCCTGAGGAGGACTGTGGTTTCTATCAATGGTGTGATACACTGCAGGAGGAAGTACTGAAACGTGAGGAGTGTAATAAGGAAGTAGGGTCAGTTTGGGACAATTCAAGAATTCCTAATCTCAAGTGAAACCGATTGGGAGATTTTTTCAAGCAATGTTTATATTGCCTTTGTGTTTACGAAAAGACGAAATAAAGCTTGTTATTGCTGTGTTGCGTATTGTTACATCAAGCTACCCAGCAGACTCATCGGGTCATGTGAACTTTGTTGACCAATCAGAGTTGTTCACTGTTGACCAGTGCCTGGTTAATGACTTAAATCTTAAAATATTAAATATTTTTTAGAAGCTACTCATGCTATGGTTGCTCTGTTGGTCATTTTGTATTACCTATTTAAGATATTTGCATTCACTTATTTTTGACGTCGCTAAATTCTGATTCACCCGCATGCTCTTTCCACACACAGAAGGAACAGACACAACACAAAGTTGGTGGAAATGGAACTGGAATTAGAAGCTACAGTATTGGCTGTATTGTTCTTGCATTATTAATGGTTGTTCTGACATGGAGCCCCCAAAGGTGGGACAGAAGGAGGGAAAGAGGAGGTGAAGAAAGAGATGAAGATAGAGAAGAGGAATGAGGCAGTAGATCAATGACGACTAATGAACACGCTAGGAGTTTCTCTCCACTCATCTCTTGACACAGTTCGCCCTCCTCCAGTGTCTTTCGCCTATCATACGTTTCTGCATTGCGTACTGTTACCGGCCTAAGGGTTCAATTAGATGCTATTGATTACCCACAATGCAAAGAGATGACAATGTCTGCCTCCCTGTACATATTACCACAGTTAATTTTTAGTGGTGGCTAATTACCAAAGCGTTTTTTTGTTTTTTGTTTAGCCTGGTCATATAAAAAAGGAAATTTGATTTTGCATTAAGAAGATGGAGTTTAAACCCTAATTCCATTAATATTTTTGTATTGTAGTTTAACAGACAAGCACTTAAAGCTACAGTTTGTAAAAACCGCCGCTAGAGGGTGCATGATCAAAACAACAACAATGGCGTAGCTTGATGACGCTGTGAAGGAGCGTGGAATGATGGGATCTGTTGTCTTCAACTCCACCGCTGATGGCCACCAATCAGACGGGAACGAGAAATCATGTTAGCGGATGAGGTAGAGTAATAAAGTTTTATAAATGTTGCGTATAATTGTGGTCCGTAAATAAGTGACCGCTCGAAACAAGCTAGTGGCTTGCTAAGACGCTAGACACTACTTCCGCATTTTTCCACGACAATGTTGTCATGTGGTTTCTACGTCAGTAACGGCGGTAACAAAGGGGAACGCAGATATGACGCCATTGACAGGCGACTGCACAGCCCCGTGTCACTCTTTAGAATGGCGATTTTCTCACGATTTACAAGTAGTTGGAAACATTTGAGATATTGTAAGTACTCAGCTGAACAAAATATATAACACTGGCCTGGTGGTTTTTGGATATTTTACTGCAAAATTGTTACAAACTGTACCTTTAAGTTAATCTGAGAACCATCATTGAAAGTGATAATAAAAAAAACTAAATAAGACATAATAAAAATAAAATATAATAAAACTTAAACTTAATTAAAAAAGTATTTACCTTGCAAAATTTAAAGAAAAATTAAGTCTTCAAAAATGGTTTGATTTTCTTTGTTCAAAAAAAAAAAACAAAGTATTACATTTTTTTCAGTATTTGATTTTGGGGTGAAATATGGCCCAAACGTTATCATGACATCCCGTGATCTATATGCTGGTTTGCATGTAAAGAAGGACGGCTCACTCTGTTGTTTTTTTCCATCATTCTGTCAGGCCGCTCGTGAAATGGTCAACAACTCTGAGCCTCAGGCTTTCTCTGTCAGCAACGCTAAATATCTTCTCACGCAGTGTCCCTGCAGATTCCCTCTGTCTGTTAAACCGTCTCCATGAACACACGCTCACGTACAAGCCCAACACACACCCCACATCTCACATCGGGTCCGATGGGACTTCACGACTTCTGCTTTGTTCACATGAGCGCACGCGTATGCTTTTCTGCGAAGGGCGGCTCTTGTCGTCGGTCTCTGCTGGAAATTGGCCTGGATGTCTTGGTTGTCACATGATTTATTAAGATGTTTTATGCGCAATTCATTTGTGTAGGCGTGAATCATTTAATGGTGCTAAATATACTGTACGTGTGTTTACTTATTTAGTTGAGTAAACGTCAAACAGAGGACTATCTGTGAACATCGTTAGAAAGGAAATACTGTGGTGCCGCCTATACATAGTAAATAATACCACATTACTCATAATATACCACTGTACTGTATGTATCGTTGCACTGAAGGATTAATGTATTTATGTATTGCTATGTATGGTATCAACATGGTACTTTAAGGTAATTTAAAGAAGACCATTGTTCTTACATGGTAAAATGTGGTATTAGCATGGAATTCTGTCTAAAAACCAATCAAAGCGCTGAGGTATTCTCTGGTGCTTGTTTATTATTGTCTGCATGTATTTTGAGTGCATTATATTGCTGCTCATGCATATTAAGATTTGCTGACTCTGGTTTATTCAGACAGTCAATATCAGCACTTTTACTCTGAGATGCTCGACATAGATCCCAGTTGGGTTAGAGAACAATTTTCTTTAGATTTTTTTAGTTTTGTTTACCATAATATCCATAATAATGCATAATGATGTTTAAAACAGATCTCTTTAACAGTGTAGTGTGTAATTGCTGGGCAGCCAATTGGAATTGCAGTGGGATGGATACGACAACATGGACTGAACCAGTAGGTGTGCCACTGCCACCAGCAGCACAGACATTACACACTTAATCATTTTGAATTAACTGACATATATATATATATATATATACTGTATATATATACACACACAGCTGCAGACATCAAATTTTCGTTAAAGCAGCATTTCTAGATGTATTGTGGTCATTCCAGTCCAGTGTCTGTTGAATTCCAACAAATTCAAACCTCAGGAGTGAAATAAAATCATCCAACAAAAAGCAGACAGCATGAAAAGACACATGAAAACTCTGGTAAAAATCACGGTTATCACATGAAAAACATTTTTTTTTACTTTTTCCTAAATACATGTAGGCCTACAAATATTATTGTTGTATTGCTTAAAAGTGAATATGAACTTGTTTTCTTTGCAGTATTTGAGGTTTGAATAAATACCCTTTATCTTTTGTGTTATTTTCTGCAAATGCAAATAGGAAAAATATGTTTACTTAAAATTTGGGAGAAATATTGTTAGTAGTTCACAGAAGGAAACAAAAATTATAATTTTTACCTAAACGCATACCTTTAAATAGTAAATTCTGAAAATAATTATTTGAAATGGTCTTTACATTTTTTCGCAGCTGTATGTAATGTATATATACAGTTTGTTTTGTATAGCAGAAACAGAAAAAGTGTTCTGCATCTAGTGTGTAATGAACGTTTTTTTTCAATGGCGATAAACTGCTCTGTAGTTGCACTTAAGAATTTGTTAGGCCAGATATGATTCGGTGTGCTGACAGGAATAACATCAAAGAACCTGTGACTCAAGCGAATCACACTCTCTTTGATAAATCTTAGAAGTGCTCTTCAAATCAACAAGTATAAAAGGCAGACAGTTTTCCCATCATTTCACGGGGGATGTGTGATGCTTTCTAATAACTGAATAAACTACAGTAGATTCTGATAGGTGCTTTATATCCAGCAGAGACCTCCAGGCCTGAGAGAGCAGTGAACTGACTGCGTCTGTGCATATATGAGTTAAGAATATATATCTTCATAATTGACTTTTCAATTTATAATTGAAGATGGTGGATTTGTTACCAAAGTTGTGCTTTGATATCTGTAGTGACAGTGAAGTCTGTTACGCCAGTGTTAAAAAGGGTCAAATTAACACTAACAGTGTATATATAATCCACACTTTGAGAGTGTAGATTATATATACACTGTGAGTGTTAATTTCACCCCTTTTTAACACTGGCGATTTTGCTGTGTACACGTTATTGTTTAGTTTAGTTCACATCAATGTATGTATTAGCATGCTAGACCCTTGAAAATTGCTGTAGCTCAGTGGTTGAACATGGCGAACATGATGAACATGGCGCTAGCAACGCCAACGTCATGGGTTCGATCCCAGGGATTCTACATACTTAGTAAACAAATGTGTAGTATAATGCAATGTAAGTCGCTTTGGATAAAAGCGTCTGTCAAATGCGTAAATGTAAAATTCTGAAAGTAAAGCAGCATGAAGTTGGTAAACAAGCATGTCCTTCTAGTGATAAAATGATCAAAATTTTACTCAAAATAATTGACTCATCCTCATGTCGTTTCAAGACTGTATGACTTTCATGCATGAACACCACAGTAGATATTTTGAAGAAAGTTGGTAACCAAACAACATTGACCCCCATTGACTTCCATTGTATGGGGAGAAAACCACTGAGACATTAAAACATCTTTCTTTGTGTTTCACTGATGACAGAGTCATATATACAGTGTTTGAACGATATGAGGCTGAATAAATGATGACAGAAATGAATATATTTTTGGGTGGACTATTTCTTTAAGTAAATCCATAAAGCTGTCTCTTTCAAAATGATGTAATGCTTTCAAGAGCACAGAGAATGTTATTTTAGGTCCAGGAACACATTGCGCGATGAGATTTCTTAGCGTTGTCAAAGCGCTTTGAATCTGAAATAAGTTCAATTAAAATTCTAAACCGGAGCCATCATTTCTGATCTGTACCAGCCATGTGCACACAACACACGCTGACCTTTGAAATTCCTGAGAGACCTCAGTCAGCTAAATCTGACATAAACACAGCTAAGTGCTAATGGCTGTTGGAGTCAGCAGAGCTTTGTCCTGTAAAATTCATTAGAGACTGCGTGCAGTTGCAGACGCAGAGGATGGTGCGAGACGCTGGGGTTGACTGAGGAAACAGGGCTGTTTAATGTTTTTTTACTCTCTCTCCGTCCCCCCCTCATTCTCATCTGAATCACCCTGCCTTTGGGGCTTTACCAAAGGAGACTCTTCAAACACTGCTTTGTACTGGAGTCGAGAATCAAGATTAATGCACTTCCACCGCACGACTCGCTTGAAGGGAGAGAGACCCGGTATAATTAACACCACAGGGCCCAGAAGGGAAATTGGGAGAGGGAAATCATACAAAATCAGAGAGAATGATGACACGGGTGATATCTTTTGTTAGTTTTTGCTTTTTTTGTGTCACGTTTTGATTACATGGTCACATGCGAGTCAACCAATAGCGTTACAGCGTCCAACAGTAGAAACAGGCACTACAACTAACAGTACAGCTACTCAGAAAACCGGTCTGTGTGGATGCCCTATCAATGCCCGTTCACACCAAGGACGATAGCCATAACTTTAAGGACAAAGTTAATAAAATCGTATTAAATTTAAAAGAATAGCAGAGCCCACACCACAAATATACCAGTAACAATGATGGAACAATATTGCTAGCATCACTTTCACAGCACTTTTTTTAATAAGCAGGCAAACAAAATTCGCAATTAACGGGTTCACGTATTTAAAATGTAAAAGTACAGTGTGCAAGCATAGAATAAACGTACAGTAACGCTGTCTTCCATTGATGCGGATGCTAATTTAGTTATCAAATCTACAGCCATACATGTTTCATAAATTGTTCACTCACTTTGCATGGGAAGTTTGTGTACGACGATTTAGTACAGATTTAGTAAATACTTAACTTGTGACACATTATAAGAATTTTTGAACATACTCCACGGTGGTTCATTTGCATTGAAGCAATAGAGAATGCTCACCTAAAATGCAATTTTTTTTAAGTATGAAAAGAAAGGAGGAGATAAAGGATGACTGTTTTTTTAATAATATGAATTACAGATTCTATATTTAAGCGGTGACTGTTAATCTGGTCTCTGTCTAGGTGTTCGAAATGGTGAGCAACCTAAACATTTAGTAGACAAATTGCCTGGTATGTAAAAAAAGGCATTTTGAACCCTAGGTACATTTTATAGTTATCATTCTTGGTGTGAACAGACCTTTAGCAAAGTCCGTTTACGGAAGTCGTGCCACTCGGTGGCCATGTTTGCAACGCCTTACGTCATAGCAAGTCAACAGTCCTGTCTCCTTGAATGGTGGAAGGCAGATATTTCTAAAATCGCTGGCAAAAATCACAACTAAATAGCATATTTCCGATCAATGATTAAACCTGATATGGACTGTACCATAACTTTGGTGTGCTAAGTTTAATTTGCGCTACAAAACACCATTTTTTAAGGTCGCTACTGCGCATGGCTGCGCACAGGCTGGCAAGCGCCTCACAAGAGCCCCGCCCCAGAGAATCGTCAGTCTTTATCGATTGATGATTGGATCTTTTTACTGGTAGGCGGGACTTTCTTCGCTAAAACCGCCATTGTGGAGTGTTGCTTTCCTCTCAGTTCATTGTAATGGCAATGGCGCGTCTTGTTAATATATATTATATTTACCTTTAGTCAGCCGACTGTGGGGATGTCACCATCCACTGGTTAAAGTTTACACTCACATATTTTTCACATTGTTTGTATGTTTCTAACATTCGTCTGTGTGCCCAGCCGAATTTCAGTAGCGTTCCACAGGCTTTTTCTGACATAATGCTTTCGAATACCAATCACCAGTCGAACTGCATAAAATTTCCATCCCTTGCTTCGACGTTAACGCCATTTCTCGCCCATTTCAAAGCCCCAGTCCAATTTTGCTGCTCTGCGGAGAATATGTGTTCTAAAGTGATGCTTCAGCAACTTAATTGCACAGAGGTGTTGGAGTAGGTTTACAGACCCTTCAACACACTGTGACATATTACACCACGTTCGGCTAATCTTCAAAATACGGACTAAGCGTGTAGCTCCCTGATTATTCCCCACTCCCCCCGTCTGAATTTCATTATCATCACAGCTATCATTTACATTGGAGCGAGTAGAACAGAAGGAAGGTGTTACACTGTAAATATATAAATACATTTTTACCAGTTTACCAGGGACAGGAATGAAATATGGCATTCCCATTTCAATGCAAATGAAGTAGAGAATGAATGCTGCTTTGGATTTACAGAGCTACATTACAATGAGAAGCGTCGCACCAATGTTTCTCTGAACTCAACACTTCCTATAGGCTGAGGAAATTAGTGTTCAGGGCTCTGCACTCGACACAAATGAAACTGTCTGTCAGCATGAATCCTTTTCCAGGAAAGAAGCAAAATGAAGGTGTCTTCCCTCTCTTTTAGATGAGTTTCTAATGCTATGGAACAGTTAGGGGTGTTTATTTAAAGGAACAGTTCACATTTTTGAACATGTCATTTACTCACTCTTGTGTCATTCCAAACCTATTTTTTGTTGAATACAAAAGTGAAGCTGTAAACCTCCAAAATTGTAGTAGTTCTTGTAGGAGAACACTGCCGTCCATGAACGTTGTTTTAGGGGTGTGTCTTTGCTTTCACAATCTAAATATGCCTTCCTTATTTTTCCCTTCCATCAGTTAGTTGTTCCTTGTTTGTCTGTCATATTTTCACAGCGTTAAATCAAGTTGCATCTATTTAGATGTATCGCTTTTGCAATTTGCCTCAGTCATTTCCGAATGGAGATTGGTGAGGAGACGTGTGGGTTCTGGGAAATTGTCCAGGTGTGAAAATATTGTGTGTGTTCATTTGTGTGATAGATTACAGGAGGGTTCTCTAGGCCTTAGAGACGCAAGAGGGAAGCTGGAGTGAGTTTTTCACAGCGTTCCCTTCCCATTGATGTGTTTGTGCGGACTTTCACATAAAACGGTGACTTTGTACAGTATGTGCCACAATCTGTCTTACTTCAATTTCATTCATTCAGAAATTCTCTTTGTCAGACTTGTAGATTTTCAGTCTGAGCTGATTAGAGGCGAGTTTTTCAAGTGTTTTATGAGATTTTATGCAATAGATCCGTATAAAAGTCAGTTTTGTGAAATGCATTAAATGGAAATTATGAATGACAATTATTTTGGCTTAAACATTAAAAATGTTCAAATGTTTGTCCTTTTTAGAGGCAATATGATATGCGCTGTATAATGTTGCTTCAAAATTGTGTAGAAGAAATGAAGAGTTTGGTTCCAAGATGAGATAACGCCGTTTAAAAAAAAATCAAAAATCATGTTTTTTTATTGTGCATTCCAATTAATATCAATCAAACTGCAGTTGGTTTGTTTTGATTTAAGCCATAATAACTAAAAATACAGCTATGTAACACAATAAAACCCGATAGAAACATGATTATATAATAAAAAACATGATTTTTGAATTTTTTTAAAAACTGAGTTACCTCATTTTGGAACCAAACTCTTCAAATATAAGATTTGTAATAGTGATAGAATGTAAAAACAAAAATGGAAATCTTACAATAAATGACAATAACATTACGTTACACTTGATCTTTACTCTAAAAATGCTGATTTATTTTTAACCCAGTGTTGGGTCAAAAAGGGACAAAGTGGGTTAAATTAACCCACTTTAAATTATGTTTTTTATTACATTAGAATGAGATATTATCTACACACACTACAGCTACTCTTAAATGGAATTTGCCATTTTGTTTCTACAGTAAACGGACAAACTGCTTTACAAAGCGTGTTTATCTCCTTCGACAAAGAAGCAAAAATGTGATGACATCTTAGTGCTGTGTCAGCCACTGTAGTGCTTCGAAAGGGAGGGGGCAGGGGTGGAGTGAGCCATTGGTTGCAATTCACAACCTCACCGCTAGATGCCGCTAAATTTCATACACTGGACCTTTAGGAAAATACAATTCAGTTTGGTGTGTCAAATTTTACAGCACCTTCATACAATATTCCGTGTTTACTCTATTGTTTTCAGCTTGTAACATCCGTCTTCACAGCACTACAGAGATGGACACTTGTGACACCATGTGTATATTAAAGACTGAACATACTGTACATCGGCTGACCTTGTTCTCAACACCTTCCGCTGTCTGTGTGTGACTCCACGATTCTGCGTTTAAGTCAGAGTAACACGTCGCAGGAGAGACAGATATCCTCACGCACTTCAGCAAAGCGTGTAGAAAAACTTCACGTCACCTCCTCTCTCTGATCTTTTGGTACAAGTGAACAGAGGACCCGGAATAGACGCAAGTCGGGAATCTCTCAGGGCGCTATAGCTGACTTGAACATGGATGACGGGCCAGAAAAAGAGTTACTGCCTTGTGCACGATTCGCTCAATATTTTTTCCTGCCCGCCATCAGATCAGGTCGAATCAGAATCAAAATGTGCAGCAGGGGTTTGACAGTTACAGAGGCGAGTTTAATGGAAACTAAATGACTTCTAAAATGCATCCTGTTTTATTTGCATTTGAAAGATCTCAGCAGGTCACGTAACACTCTTATTTCTAAGAAAACCATGTGTTCACTTTGCTATACTGAGAAAAAGTGATGCTTGCAACAGCAGTGGGTTCGAGTCACAGGAAGCACACAAACTGCCACAATGTGTACCTTAAATGTATAGTTCACCCAAAAAAACAAATTCTGTCATCATTTACTCCCTTTCTTTTCATTTCAAACTTGTATGACTTTCTTTCTTCTGCAGAACACAAAAGAAGATATCTTGAAGAATGTTGGTAACCGAACAATGGCAGTCGCCATTGACTTGCATTGGTTTTGTGTCCATACAATAGAAGTGAATGGATACCGCCATTGTTCGGCTACAAACATTTTTCAAAATACCTTCTCTTGTGTTTGCAGAAGAAAGAAAGCCATACAGGTTTGAAATGACAACAGGGTAAGTAAATGATGACATCATTTTTATTTTTGGGTGAACTTTCCCTTTAAATGTAATGTAAATCAGTTTGGATTGAAGCAACTGCCAGGTGTTAATTCTCCAGCATCACCAAAATAGTTGTTTTTGAGGTTGTCGGGAATTAAACATTGCGTCTTGCCATAATGATCGCTATGCTTAACGCTGAGAAAACAAGTTTAAAGATGAAATATTGTCTCATAACATCTGTGAGGCATCATTCATTTCTCTGAACTTGTTGCTGAATGCTGCCAAATGTTCCCTTTTCAAAAGTTTCACAAAGTGCTAGGTTTTAGCGATAAAACGACACGCACCCACGCCTTTTAGTATGGAAAATCTTTCCGTTCTATTTACTAATCTAGACCTACTGCCAGGTACATGGCTGATTGACTCTAATTATGTATCTAAACTAACCAACTTCGTTCTCTAGCCAGCAATATTGGTTTTCCTCAAATCTTAAACTCGCAGTGCCTTGTGTGTGACATAATTAAGTTCTGTCCAAGTTAATTCTCTGGCAGGTTTAATGATGCATTTAAAGTTATTCCTCTAGCAGCATTAGCAGCAGGGGAAGAGGTCCACAGGGAATGACGTGTGGAGCCGAGTGCATTAAAAGTTTGGACTTACCTGCTGTAATGGTTTAGGCATTGGTGATTGGATGAGATTGGAACATTGGTGCCTAATGAAAGCTATCTAAACCATGGCCGTGCAACAGTCTTTTAAAGGTGGATCATTGTAATAGGGGCGGGAATGACGAGCCATTGTGTTATACGGACTTGCATGTGTAATGACCAACCGCCATTGATGTTTCACTCCAGGAACACTCCAACTTTTAAAATAGTTTGAGGTTTTGGTAATCGATGTGGTTTGTGTCACTTATTGCACAAGAAAAATGAATAGCAGAAAGACCTTAAGGCCAGTCATAACAAAATGAATGGCTGTGAGAGGTTAACAATAAAGTCAGACAGGGGTTTTTTGAACAAGGCACAATATGTACAGTAAGTTTAATTTACATTTGCTTGTTTAGGTTTTTGCTAAAATAATGAAGTTAAATAGTGTTCTTTCAGTGCTATGGTTTATGAGCTAAAATATAAAGTACAAGTTCTTAGGAAAGTCCGTCCTTTAGGACTGGAGGATCTATTGACAGAAATGCAATATAATATGTGTTCAGAGGTGTACCGCGGGTCCCCTTACATGGAATTCGCCATATTGTTTCTACAGTAGCCCTAAACGGACAAACTGCTCTACAGAGCGCGTTTCGTAAACAAGTCGTCATCTTCAGCCAAGAAGCGAAAACGTGACGACATGTTAGTTCTGTGTCAGCCGCCTTTGTGCTTCAAAAGGGAGAGGGGAGGATGGTGTGAGCCGTTGGTTGCAATTCGCAACCTCACCACTAGATGCCGATAAATTCCATACACTAGACCTTTAACAGCATTCACTATTGTTTGAGATTTCATTGATCGTTATGCCACACCATATTTCACAAAAACGACAGATGTGGTTGATAACACTGTAAATGTGTTTGTTTTTGTGTTTATTGTGTTAGTGATGTATCCCTTCTGTCTTTTCCACTGTCGTTGTTTATTTCTGTATTGAGCGCTAAATACACTTTGTTTGTTGCCTTCATATACCTCTGATTTCCCTTTTGTAAACCTTTTATTTTTGTTTGTGTTGCAGGGTTGTGGCTGGGCAGTCTAAGGGGCCGTGCACAGATTTTACAGCATCGTCATTCCACCCCATTCTGCCTCAGCTGATTCAGGAGCATTCCCGGAGCGCCCGTCATAAGGGATTTAAACTTGCGTGTTTTTCACGCATGGATAGTATACGTTTGATATTTTGACATTTCACTCCATTTATTTCTGTATGCACAAGGGAAGCCGTATAAAGAGAAACAATGCAATGACTGATTTACATTGCGTGACTGACTTTATAAGAGTTCTTGCTGGTTGTACATCTGGATTCCTCCCGAAAATCGACCCATCGGCTGTGATGAAACTCTTTTATCATTCACAATAGAGCGTTAGCGGTGGGGTTTTAGAAGTAAAAAAATCCCATTCATTTTCTCCATAGAGAAATTCATTTTTAACGATAATATATTTATCTTTCAAGAGAGACCCACCATGAGCTTTGAGTTTGTTATGCGATAGCGAATGCTTCTCAAGAAATACGAGTCAGTAAAAATGGATGTTTATTTGCTGGCTTCATAGTGAAAACCTACAGTACATTAGTCTGAAAAAAATCGGAAAAAGTCCCTAAAAATGCAGATATTTTAATATTTAACAATATATTTTGAATACATTGTTTTACTTATAATCAACAACAATAATATTGGGCTGCGCAGTATTTAGTGAACACGTTTTTCCCCAATTGTCAAATACAGTTTTGCTTTAAACCAAACATTGCATGCCCCGATTCATCCCAGAGCTGGTCAGTTTTGTTTTACTTTAAATCCCATTGGAAGAAATGAATGAGAACAATAGTTCTGGAATCCAAGCTGTGCGGTCACCCTCCATTGTGCTTTTAAAATTCGAATACACAAGTATGCGAAACCAGACATGAAGGGCAGCCAAGAGCGAACAGACCCTTCCGTCACATCATTTCCTGCTTTATATTCCCTGCACTTTTCTCTGACTTTTCTAAATAACATCAGGAGTGATAAACTTAGCTACTTTACCAGCCTGTCCTCTTTCCTTCTTCCTCTCCCACCTACTCCGTTCCTCGAGCGTCTGAAATATATGGCATGCGCCCATAATTGCATGCAGACGTGTTAAAGGGAAAATCTGTTTGAAGACCATCGGCTCTGACAAGTTGGGAGCTCCACCACTGTCACCAGCTTCCATCTACTCGGCATTAGGAGAGAAGCCCCATGAACCATCTCTGACCTAATAGAAAGTGAGTGGTTTAAGAAAGCAGCCGGCGAACAGCTCACCGTCAGCATCTCAGTCGGCACCCTATTTCTCTCCTGGCCTCTCTCACTTTTTCTCACTGCATCCTTACGATCGCTCCATCCTGGCCTAATTAACGCCTGCCCATGAAGTAACTTGTAGCTGTCAGCGTCTGCCTGCTCTGCAAAAATCCAATAACTTCAGGGAGCAATTTAGATGGAACACCAGCTAAGCTCCAGCAAACTACAAATGGTGCATGAGACACGCCCAACTCCCCGCCTGACCTGACAGCACTGTGTGCTGCTGAAATCGGTTGTGTTAATGCATGCCAACTCATTGACTGCCAGGTGGAAAGTACAACAGACTGGGGTGCTGTACCTTAAAACTGTTGTTGTTGTTGTTCATGTTTGTTTTTTATTAGTTTTATCTGGTACTTTGAAAATGGGATGTATTGGAATGGGATGTGTGCCAAGTCTTTTTTGCAAAAAATGTTTTGCCTGCCATTTATTACGTTTGTAAATTAAAGTTTTTATTTACTAGTGATTGTGTGGTTTTTATTTATAGACAACCTGCTTATCGTTCGGTTGTGTTATATCTGTAAACAGGAAATTATTAATTCAGGGTTTTTTTACCAATTACAATTTACCAATTACACTTGGCTTTTCTTGTTACATGAGATGAGCTTGTACCAAAAAGCATTTTGTGTGATTTGGTTAAAACAATATCATATAACATTTGGTATAAAGCAATTAACATTTTTGCTTATTTGCTTAAATTTGCTTAAATCGGCACACACAAATTTGTTTATTCCAAAAGTATAGCTGACCTAGAAATAGCGCAGAATTCCCATTTCACATCTTTTTTCTTTAAATTCATTCACTGTTTTTGAGTGACTTGTCATATTTTTATTAACTCTCCAGGTTTAAATTACTGTATACATTTTTATTCACATTCCTTTCTTAATTTTCACAGATTTTTGTCATTTTTGTGATTTTGGTGTCTGCTAGAAATTCAGTAACAGATTAGTGGAAGCAGCCCCAGAAATCAGTTTATTTGACTAAATCTTTCATGTATGCTTTATAATTTCTCTACTTTTAAACCAGGACCAATTTAATAAGATTAAGAAGAAAGAAATATTATTTAAATGCGTTGAACATCTCTACAGCTTCATCATATACAAGGTACATAAAAGGTCTGTTAGTCAAAGGCAATACAAATGTTGTTTTTAATAGTTGATGTAATATTCCTTTTTATTTAACAGCTGGACATCAGCTGGAGTGACTTTACATTTTTGGCTAAACATATACAAAGCTGATCAGCTCACTGACTCGAAGACCGTGTTTCATTTTGCAAAAGCGAATGACTTTTATTGTCACTTACATTTTGTTGAATCTGTTTGGAGTGATGTCATGGCCCAAGAGCTGTCCAATTTTAGAGGCTGTCACATTTTGGAGGATAGCAATTTTGAGAAAAGGCTCATTAAATGAAGATGCAATTATTTCAGCCTAATATCAGAATCAATTTAGCTGTGGGTGGTTGACAAATGGACATTTGATTTACCTTTTTTAAAATAAAGATGTTTATTTTTAGATGTTTCAACATGGTTCTGTTGTAGTGGTGTGATTTATGTAAAACATTTGTAGATTATAATCAAAATAGCGGTAAACTTGGGTATTAAGTTTATTGTAAACATTAACTTTTGAGAGATGACTTGGGAATCTCAATTCAGAGATAATGAAAACGCCATTTGGAAAAACAAAGAACTGGTAATTGAAACAAAGTTTAAATACTTGTTTTGTAGGTTTATAATAATATTTAAACAATTTACTTGTGGCTTTTTATTCTAAGATTTTTATATTCATTTTAACTTGTCCACAAATTTATTTTTGGTATGTAGTGTAACCAAAGAAAGATACTGTAATGCATCAGCCTGGCACTATACCAAAATTAAACCCTCCCACCTAGGAGCATGGGCCTTGTTTACCATACAGGTTCATTTTGCTATAAGACGATGAACAGTACATTATTCCCTTTACATACTACACTCACAATGACACCACCCGCAGGACAAAGTCAAAAGTTAGTTTTATAGTCATGAACAAAAAATGTTGTAACTGTCATAACCATTTTACCAAATATTTTTACTGTTCATATTTTTTTTATTCTGACATTGCATTGAACCAATGGCCATTGAACCAACTTGATTTTATTTACAAGTTACAAAACTATAGACGGTTTCAAAGTAACAAACAAACGTTTCTGCGCATGCGAAGTTACTGCCCTGAACTTCCGATACACATTCACAAACAATAGAGTGCCTGTAGATTTTTTCTGATAACAAGCAAAAGAAACCGAGAAGAACCGTCACTTGGCTAAACTTGTCTCTCAATATTTTGAATTTAGACTCCAAGCTCAACTGCTAGATGTCAATGTACCATACGGTTTCTTTAAATGCGAGAAAACTACAGGACCCATTCAACAAATTGTTTATTTAATAAAATGAACATAAAACTAAATTCAACAAATCGTTTATTTAATACAAGTACTATTAGTACAAAAAAAATAATACAAATTAATATTAAATTATATTTTATATTGTTGTCGAGTCCCGAGCTCGGAGCCCTCCCCTCGGACTGCACGCCAAATACGCACAACCCTTCCTATTCATTATATGTAAGCATGAACTCGTGAACATAAATTAAATCAAATATAAATAGTCTATTGACAGTTTCATCGGACGTTGTGCGCCGGGAGTACAGCTAACTTCTGGTCTGTGTTTTGCTAGTATCTAATAATATAACTATTTATATTTTATTTAATTTATGAAATAATCTACAGGCACTCTGTTGTTTGTGAATGTGTAACGGAAAGTAACTGCAGCGCAGTAACGTTTGTTTATATTGTCACTTTGAAACCATCTATATGCTTTGAAAAATGTTTTGCAAATTTATTTTAAACACTTCAAACTGTATCCAACCCTGGAGGTAAAAAGCAAATGATTAATAAAACAAGCAGTGGTAAGGTCCTGCTATATTCTTTAAATATGCAGCAGATACTTTGAGATGCTGATGTATGTTGAAATAATGGGTGCTGAGCTCCTGGTTTTCACACCCATGTTAACATACAGCGACAGACAAGCAATACCATTCAGAAATGTGCTTCCTCTTCAAGAAGTTTCATGAGAGAGACAGTAACTTTAATGCCCTCAAATGCAATGATACTATTGCTAAATTGCCACTTGTCATCAACCATAAAATTTACAAACACATTTTCTTTTACTCTTTGGCCTTTGGCAATTTACAGCAATATCCAAGAACTCTGCCGTCCCTTTAGCATGAGTTGAGTTCACCATCATAGTGGTAAATATTACTAAGAATTTAACTTGAAACTTAAATGAGAAAATTAAAATAGCTTTTATAAGAAAACTTTTGTTCAACAAATGTTAAGCATATTAAACCTAATTGTTAGTAATCACAAATGATTAGCGATTTAATGAATGATTAGTGTATTTAATTATCTTATAGTGGATTTTATTTCTTATTTAGAAATTTAGAATGTAGATCATTTTGATTTACTTTTCAATCAGAAAAACTGTTTTGTGTAGCACTCTGGTTTTTGGTCCCATATATTTCAGTTTTTAGAAAAGTGTTGTATCCAGTGTTGTGAACCACTAGCTTTTTTTGCATTTTAAGAAGCTTTGCTTAAATCTCCTGCTTATACAATCTGGATTTACTTAAGGTTAGATGTTTTTGTACTCCTCATGAATATTATTAACATATTCAGCTTTTAACATTAAAAATTCATCTCTGTTTGAATCATTAACGATGAGTGTGATGCCATAAGATTGTTTTTTTATCTAAAGCTCTTATAATTTGGAAATACAGCTGGCATATGGTTAAAGTTGTATAATAGGGTCTTGTTAAAAGACCTTGTTTAGAGTTTCAAAATGACTAATAATGGGGAAATATTGGAGAGAGCTAGAATTAGAGTGATTCCCTTGAACATTTGTCAGAGGTAAAAAAAAAGGTGTGTACAGAAAATGTATTGTAGGTTTAAAGTGAATGTGTTAATAGAGGTACAGCAAACGCATTGAGCATATAAATACAGTACAAGTGTAAGATGCCTAATGGAAAATGCTAGAGGCGTGTGTGCATTGCTTTTGGCAATTTGTGTTAATGAATAAATCTGTCTGTTTTTCATACTTATTAATTTAGCGTTTGCTTTGAATTTATAATCCCAGTGACTCACTGCCAGTGAGAATATGAAAAAATACATTCAGGATTCTTAAATGGTCGTCTGTAAATGGATGCTTTTAAATTTGTAACATTTAATATTCAGCTGTGCCAGAGAGGAACACGTTGTACCAAGATGCCAGACAGGAACAGACATCCAACTGGTAAAACTGCAACGCTATGTTGCCAATGGGGATGGTATTGTAGTAACACTTTTTGTTTGAGCATCAGTAACTTGGTAACAAACTGGTGGTTTGTACTAGTTCTATCCAACTTTGACACATGGCACCCATGTTAAATGTACATTTAAAGGTACAGTTCCATATAGGGGTACAAAACATTTAACTGTAAAGGTGCACAGTAGGTCTTTAGGGTATAATTATGCAACTAAAAAGGTACAACATTGTATGTTTTGTATACCTTTAGAGGTTCAAAAAGGAACTCTTTAGGGTCACATGCAAATGTAGATGACTGACCATGGAGTGCAAGCTTTGTGGTCCCGGGATAGACAGTTTTAATGTAATGTTACAACTACGTCTACCCTAGGCAGTCATTACGTGGCTAACTGTTTCAGTATGTGTCTATGAAATTAGCATGAATGCAAAGCATCAGATTAAACGAAAGGAACTGCTTCGGGGTACAAATTTCAATTCGTAAGCACTTCTGCATTGCATTGTTGCAAAGCAGCTATACAATACATCCATTGTAGTACAGACAGTGGAGACCAGGGAAATGAAAATAAATAAAAAAGAACAGGAAAATTATGAAATATATAGAATACAGGGTATACAGTAATAGATTACAATACATTAAATTTACATTAACTGCACTCTTTAAAAGGATGTGTTGTGAATTTTTAACACGTTTTTAGTCATTTGTGTTGATTTTGTGTTCAAAAATAAAGGGGACACTTAAAAGTTGAGTTAAAAGTAACACAAAATGTGTTGCCCTTAACTAGACACAGAGATGTGTTCAGTTTAGGACATACTGTGTTGTTTTAAACACAAGAGTGTGTAAAATAATTGTTATGAAAGTCAAACTATACTAAATATCTAAAATTCAATTAGTGTCAGGCTAAAAATAATCTCGCTTAACCTGCTTCATTTTCTGAAAATCATTTTTTATTATAAAATCCACAATGTTAGTCACAAAGACATGCCACTTTTGTGAGCTCAAAAAGGAAACAGGAAACAGGAGTGTATAGGCCTAATATTAATGACATCACCGCAGCTCTCTTCCGGTCTCTCTTACTCAGCAAATATTGATATGTCATTAATCAACATATCATGATAATTCATTCATTTGAATCAACTGACAGCCCTAATATTGATATAAGTCATAGAAAAATCAATAAATGAATACGACACTGCGTTGTCAATAAAGTAGAATATGGATCAGTTAATGAAAAATATTCGAGTGTACACATTAGCAGAAAGCAGAAGGAAGAGACAAACATGACGATTTACTTTTGCTTGATTCTGATTCAGCACTGCTCGAGCAGTCTGGCCCTAATTAAAGCGTTCCGGTCCGCAGCACGGAGGACGAGATGGCAACCAGAGGCTGTTTCATTTCCTCTAGTTCTTTTAGACTGTGATTACAGCTGTTTACAATGGGGAGGAAAAAGAAAATAACAATAGCAAAAACAATGGTCTGATGGAAGTTTACAGAGGAGATAACGTATCTGCAATGGTTTTTCACAGTCATGGTCATAGGACTGTATTGTGTCCTATTATGCACTTGATGTATTGAAAGATATATTTTAAATAAGGTAGTGTCCTTTACCAACTATATATGTGTATACAATAAATAATCTGTTGGGGTTGGGGTTCAACAGCACTGTTATAAATAAAAAAATTGCATTAGGTTGGTTGAGAAAGGGTTGTGTAAAGGTTCTTTACGGTTAATATTGTGTTTCACAGAAGTGGATGCACACACGTTTGGAGCAACATGAGCGAAATAAAAATGTGTTAAAAATCTAGAATGATAAATCAACTGTTTCAAGACCATTGCATTAGGTTGGTTGAGAAATGTTGTGTAAAGGTTCTTTACCGTTAATATAAGGTGACAAACTAAACCCTCGGTGTCTGAAAAAAGACTGCAGGACTGTACACAATGTGCGATTATGTCACATCACTGTCACTGGTTTGAAATAAGTTTTTCTTTTCCAGATCCGTCATTGAGGATATGAATATACGTCCATCAATCCGGTGTCAGTGAGGAGAGATTAAAAATGGTGCTTCAAAAATCGTGTGTGGCCACCTACATTTAAAAAGTTTCAGTAATATTAGCTCTTGTGCTACCTGCTGCTTAGAATTTCTTAACCTTCATTTACTCACGAAGATTTGTCCAGCCATGAAACACTTAAATTCTGACATATTGTAATTAACCTTGAGTAAACGCAGATCGTACTATACTAACAGCCATGGTGAAGTTCTGTCCATCTGGGCCGAGCTGCAGCGGCCAAAAATGTGATGAGGAAATATATAAAGAGAGGAGAAATCATCCCTCGGTTTCATCTTCACTTTACACAACCATTCATCCATTATTCAGAGCGTCTTCATGTGCAAATAATGAAACTCAGAAGAGTTGCTATTAGCTCTCTGTTTGCACAAAATAACCCCCCCCCAACCTTTCTGCCCCAATCACAATATCCTATTGCACCATTATACATGATTAATTATCTGCCTGTAATAGGGCCCAATATTGGGTTGGGGTAATTAAAAGATAATGATGGGCCAATTTGAGCTTTACGAACAAAGATGTGGTAACCCAGCATGTGTGATATCAGGCTGTTCGATAATATTTCAAACCCAGCGTGTAGAAAGGAGAAGGATCTTCTTTGTTTCTCTGTCTGTTCATGTCTCGCTGATCTATTTTGTTTGCGTTTGTCTTTCTTTGATGCATGTTTTGGTAATTCACAATTGAATCACCGGAGATGGATGTCATTTGTAAACAGAGTCATTTTGATCCACACCAACGGAGATCAGAACAGTTGTTTTTAAACACTAGGAGGATGTCTGATTTAAACCATGTGCCCCTAGACATCCAAGTATCCCAAAAAGACCCAATGTGATGCTGCAGTGATGTTTTCTTAATGTGATTGAGACTACATAGTAACCAGAAAAGAGTCATGTGACTTTTTACAATCAACAAATTAAATGTGACAGGTAATCACACAGCTTCTGAATGCAGTCGGGCGAAAGCTTATTAATAATCACAGTTTGACCACAGATGATTGGTCCTATTACCGAGCATGCCACACCTCGAATAAGAAATGATTGCATGTGATGCAAAGACCCTTTCACTTTCCCAGTGGTTGGTCATGAATTGTTTTACAGTTTGTCACGGCTAGCGTGGCTGAAGAACCCAAGCGCAGGCAGCGGGGATGAAGGGGTTAACAGATTTTATTTAAACACTAAACAGAAACAAAAACCCTCAATGGGGGGAAACAACACTATAACAGAAGACTAAAAAAAGATAAACAAAAACTCCCCACAATGGGGCAGAACGAGAACTAAAAATAATCAAAAACTCAAACTAACTAACACAGGCAAGACAAAGCAAGACAAGGCAGGAACTCGAGGAATACGCACACAAAGCACATACATACACAATCCACAAGCACAGGACAAAGAAACATGAGGACTTATATAGGGCAAGACAAACGAGGGATAATGACACAGGGCAGGTGGGAACATTAGACACGGCAGGGAGGCAATACATGAAACGAGAGGGGCGGGGCCAATGACAAGACACGAGAAAACACATGAGAAGTAAAGAACTGTGGCTTTCTCACATAAAACCTAAGGGCTCTGTCCCGATCCTGCCACACGACTAGGAATTCATAAACAAGAAGGTAGGACCGTGACACAGTTATTCTCTAAATGTTAAATATACATGTTAAATGTCAAATTTTCGGGCTTAGAGCTCATGTCTGTTAGATTTGAAGCTTTCTATACACTGAAAAAATGATTATGTGCCGTAATTATTAAAATTAAAAACTTAATATAATTATGTTCCTGTTTTTAACAAAAAAAGTTAAAATAATGTAAAAATCGTAGGAATAAAATCTACTAATTTTGGTTGTTAAAATTTGTATTATTTTGTTTGAGTAATTTTAATTGAACAAATGATTAAGTAAATCCAACTCAATTTTATTATGTTAAACCCATTTAAATTGGTCAAATTAAGTTTACTTATTAATTTAGTGTTGAGACTACATACATCATTTTTGTAGATATAACTACCTTGGCAGTTGATCTGTAGTTCCCATCATGCTTGGTATCTGACTGCATTAGGAGATTAATTTTCAAGATTAATTGTCATTTCAAGTGTTTTTCAGCAAAAAGAAAGACTTGTTCGTGTTTTTTGTTTATTTATCTTTGAGATTTAGGAGAGTTTTGGTATTATTCTTTAATTATTATTTTTTTTAAGTTGTTACCGTTGTTCAGAAGAGCGGTGCTTGTGCCTAGGCTGAGGGAGGCACTGACACGAAGTGTGTTATATCTATGTGGTAAAAAAACAGTATATTTCAATATGAAAGTAAGTGAACCGTGAAGTTTGAGACAGACACATGTTATTATTCAGCGTATATATTTTTTTTACTGAAAGTAACAAGTAAAATCTACAAGTTATTTTTTCCAGTGTATGCTAGTTCACTCCTAAATCTTCGATCTGTTTTGCCTCTATATCTCCGTTTCCTGAAAATCAGCGGATTTGGACATAAGAGGTTTTCGAAGGACAGCGACGATATAACAACTTCCAGGCATGCCTTTTGTCAAAACTGTGGTGGTTTTAGCTCAAACCTGAGCTTCAGCCACATTTTCAGTCCCCAAAACAGTCCCAACAAAGGTAAAACACTGAATCAGAAAAAGCACAGAAGCCCAGGCAATAGAAACAAAAAGGAAATAGGTTTGAGTACTCAAGCTTGTTAGTTGGCTATTCGGAACAGGGCCACTGCAATTTTACATATTTGACTTTCACAGCTGATGCAAATGACACAAAACAACGCACACTTGTAAGATGTACAATACGACACTGTCACAACAGTCACAATACCGAAGCACATTAGGAAGAGACATAAAAAGACACTTAGGTGAAGTGTTATTTTCTTGTAATGTGACGATAAACGCAGAAGATATCGAGAGGATGGAAATGATAAGGGTGACTGTATGCCTGAGGGCAGCAGAGCTTTGTTTTGTCTTTTCAGCTTTTGGGAGGAAAATCTATCCAGAAATGGCCTCAATTTCCACTTTTTAATCTTCTTTTCTCGCTCCACAGACTATAGATTGATTCCTCTTTGCCATCAATCCATTTTGGTTCAGCTCATGGCTCTCCACTTGCTAATGATGATGGCTGCTATATTTAGTGAGTGAAAGCCTGTTTATTTTTTCTCCAAAGCGACAGATTAAAACATTACATTGAAAGGGTGTTGACGGTAATTATACTGTGGAATTCTTAAGGGTAAATAACACACCATCGTGGACCATGAAATGATGAAAGATTTCTGTTGCATTTTGTAAAGAAAAATGACAGTGTTATGTATGTGACCTTTTCAGTCAATACATAAAATATAAATGATCAGAGAATCTATTTATTACCAATATACTGAATCATCTGTTTATATTTTATGAACAGAGTTTTCTATTTTAAAAGAGAGAGCAATTAGTGTGTTATGGATGTGACAAAAAAGGATGCAGGTTTTTGAGAGACAGTTACTTAAGGTTTTCTGTGAATACAGTAGGATTTGTGTGAATTAAATTGTACAAACCAGAAGCAATAATACCCAACAAATGGAGAAGGGATGACCCTTCATAGACCAAAAAACATCTATTTTATTTACATGTTCATGTGCCCATTTATGAGGCAAACCATGGTTGGGTCAAAAAGGGACAAACCCAACCAGGGCTGGATTGGATAGAAAAAGCGGCCCTGGCATTTTTAGGCCCACATCGGCCCTCCACCGAATCTGTTGACATACGTGTCTTTTGCATTCGCGTTGCGTGCATTCGCATTTATAATACGTCCGTCTAAGCGGCCAACGCCTCCGTTACGGCCCCATACGTTAGCGGCCCACCGGGAAAACGCCCGGTACGCCAGATGGCCAGCCCGCCCCTGAACCCAACCGATGTGTTAAATTAACCTAGAAAATGCCTATTTGACCCAATCATGGATTGAAAAAACACAGCGTTTTCAGTGTTAAGAGGCTGTACTCCAATAAAAAAGAGAGCCACTTGGTTTATCTAAAGTGCCCTGGAAAGACAAATACAGAGTGGTAGATTTCCTCTTTCATTTACTGGGGAATTGGTCTGCCACATTAAAATGGAAAGCCCCATGCTGTTTGTTCCTTACACAATGTAAATTAATTACACACTGGCCTCACTACTTTGTACCCTTCGTAGTCTCCAAAAATACTGTGTTTACACACACACACACGTCTTTAAATGGAAATGGCAGGATGTTCCTCTGAGGCCATCTGAGTCCTTAAACAACCCTTCTCTGTCCTTCAAATGAACCCGTGAGCCATCCATCCATTTTTTTACGCACCTAGTCCTCACTTCGCCATAAGCATCAGTTTCTGCTCCAGTTCCTCTCAGCACTTGCAGCAGAACTGAGATCAGCATTCCTAATCCATAGTCTTAATCTGACCCATGATGAGGAAAGCACTACATCTGATCCAGAGTCAGCACTTCTGACATAATCTCCCAACCCCAGCAGTTTTCCTCTCAGGCACTTCAGTGTCATCTAACACTCATTAAGAGTGCAGGCTCATCACTGCCCCGACCGGACCACCTCAAACAATCTTCGCAAGGGTTCAAAAGCTCAGCGTTCTCCTATCCAGTGGCCATTCACTACCTGCGAACAGCTGGCCTACTGACGCTATCTGTGACACAGGGGAGCCGAGTGACAGAGTGCATTGTGGGTAATTAATGAACCTGTGTTAGGAAAAGGCATTTTTGTTCTGGCTACATTCATCACCTCAGAAAGAGAGGAAGCATATGCAGAAATGTGTTGCAGACACAGACAGTCCTAATTAGCACATGGCACATGATGCATCAGGATGACTGGCAGAGCGCAGCTCGACTAGTTTGAGGCTAGTTCAGTTCTCCGTCATACATCATGAGCATGAGCCAGACGTCGCTGTCGGCCTAGAAACCTCACAATCCAATGACTCGCATATGACATCACTGAGCTGCATCCAGATATCCCACCCCAAACCATGTTTAACTCTCAATACAGCACCAAGGGAGTGAATAAAAACGAATGGTTAGTAAAAAGCGATATTTCAGAGGCAAAAAAAATTCCCCATGTTTTACTCACCCTTTCAGCAAATGACGCAGGCGTGTCATAAATACGCCCTTTTCACATGACGTCACGCATCTTCCGTTCTGCCGCGAAGCAGTGTATCATTACTTCCGCTAGCACTCCAGTTCATAAGGTGGCGGTAATGCACCTATAAGCTGATTTGCCAACCGCCAGTAAAACTCAAGAAGAAGTTACTTCCGCTAGCGCCTCAGAATAGAGTTTACCAAGTGGCTTGCACATCTGCCACAAATACGTCTAGATGATGTACAACGTCTTGCAGACAAATTTTCGCTAACGAGAAGATCAAAGCTAGAGAAAGAATACAAATTCTTCGTTGAACAGTACCTGTTTGATTATGAAGGTAAGTGTTTTGTTTTCTTTTTGTGTTAGCGAAGGTGCTAGGATAAGTACTTGAATACGTGTTCTGTCAGTTTTTTTTCTCACTGTTGTTAAATTCCAGCGCGACGGCAAAACGGAAGTTCTTCTTCTTCTTCTTCTTCTTCTTCTTCTTGTTTGTTGCAAGACAGATGTTATAATACACTGCTTTGCAAAAAGGCGGAAGTTATGTGACGTCATTGTGAAAAGGGCGTATTCCATTGACAAACGTGGCATTTTTCGGTTTGTTCCAATAGGATGCCGTCTCCTCTGTGCGGGGGCTTTCGTCACCATCATTTGCAGGAAAACAAGCCTCACGCACAGCCGAGATATAACGGAAGCTAGACATCAACGTTAATAGCGCTGTCAGTATGGATATTTCTCTTAAACAAACGCATCGATTTGCTTCAGAAGACCTTTGTTAATACCACAGAGCCGTGTCGAGCAGTTCTTTGATGGATGGATGCGCTTTTTGGAGCTTCAAAAAATTGCCCCCCATTCACTCCCATTCTACCGCTTGGAAGACAACGTGGAATACGTGGTATTATAACTCCGTCTGCATTATTCTTCAAGAAGAAAGTCATATTCAGTCAGGATGCCTTGAGGGTGAGTAAAACATGGGGAATTTTTTTTGCCTCCGAGATATCACTTTAACCCCTGCTGGGTTAACACCATCTGCCTGCAATGAGACATTCGCTGTGATCGCTTGTATTGTAGTTATGTATTCCGACAGAATAAAAAATAAAGCAACAAATAAATAGTAAAAATTCATATTCAGTTTTTCTAGTCTTTGCCTTGATTTTCTAATTCTTAAAGGAATAGTTCAACCAAATTGAAAACTATCCCTTATGTCATTTCAAACCTGTAAAGTCTTTCTGCTGGGAACACAAAAAAAAAGATATTTTGTCTCAGTGGTTTTGTGTCTATACAATAGAAGTCATTGGGCTCGAATGTTGTTTGGTTGCTAGCGTTCTTCAAAATATCTTCTTTTGTCATACAAAGAAAGTCATACAGGTTTGGAATGACATGAGGGTGAGCAAATGATGACAGAATTTTCATTTATTAAATAAGTTTGTGTGAAATCACAGCTCACAACTGTACTTGTTGCTCAGCTGGTTGAACATTGTGTTAACGGCACCAAGTTTGCGGGTTTAGATAAAAGTGTCTGCCTTTCGCCCTTTAGATAAAAGTGTCTGCCAAATGCGTTTTGGGATTGTGCCATTAGCCAATCAGCACTGCCATGACATCACTTTTCTGCAGCTTCAGGGTAGCCTAATAAGTGCTATGTCCTTTAGTCTTAGACGATTACCTTAGCTGCACAAGCCTATGAGTGTCCTGCAACTGCCATGGAAACAAATGGGAATAGGAACTATCTCCAAAAATAAAAAACCCCTTCTGTTCAAAACTCAACATTAGAGAAAGTAACAGTGAAGATTTACCTCAGTATTCATGGAAACCACCATCTGTTGATGTTTTCGGAAAAAAGGTCGTGTTGTGTTGTTTGTACTGTTTCCTTTCCACAGCAACAAGAAATAAATCAACCTTATTCGAGGAATATGCCATGCACAAATAACTGTTTTGCCAAACACAAAATCAGAACATCGCAGAAGCCATTTATAAGGTCATTTATCTGAATGATATGGGACGTAAGTGGCGATAGAGCTGGTGTAGAGGGTGTCCGTGTGTTTGTGAGGTGCAGCGTTGAGATTACTGAGCTATAATAATTAAAAAAGGTCTTAATGACAGCGGCTGTAATGATTCCCTGCTGACTGCCGCTGGATAAATATTGAATTATTCAGTCTAATTATAATGAGAATTCTGTCTGCCAACCACTTCAAACAGGGATCTGTTAACCTATTGACTGTCTCTGCTAGATAAGATAACACCAATCAAACAATTTTCAACTGATGCGCTTATTTGCATTTGTGAAGTGGATGAACTGGAGGAGAGCAGTTTGACATGAACTTCTTGTTAATATTGTTGTGCATAAATATCATCAGACCGTAGAATGTATATAACAGAAGAGCCAGATACTGCCTGCTGACTTTATGTAGTTACAAAAAAGCACATGCAGGTGTAGGCAGCGATGGAACTATGATGTTCGGGCCTTAGTCCCAGATAGTACAGATACGTCTGTGCAACCCAGTCTCACGGCAGTTCATGGCATAGACACGAAATTTGGAATCTATTCATTCGTGTTCATGGACATGAATTTCCCCATTTTTTAATGTCACTCAGCACGACTTTCAATATGCAGACTGTGTGTGTATTTACATTTATAACCTGATATCTAAAGAAGTCGTACATATTTTAGGATGTGGCTAACCAACACCTTACTTCACCCCAAACCCTAAAATCACAGCCGCAAAGGCTAATTTAGCTAAAAACGCGAGTTTCTCGAGGTGGCAAAGCAATGATAAATGGCTCCCCTAACCCCGCCCCTAAACCTAACGTCACATTCGACACAAGTCAAATCATAACAAAACATACCAACGAGATCGTAGGAAATCTGAATTCACAAGAATGAGCCACCTTGTAAAATAGGTATGAATTCACATCAGATTGCGTTTATATACACTCACCTAAAGGATTATTAGGAACACCATACTAATACGGTGTTTGACCCCCTTTCGCCTTCAGAACTGCCTTAATTCTACGTGGCATTGATTCAACAAGGTGCTGAAAGCATTCTTTAGAAATGTTGGCCCATATTGATAGGATAGCATCTTGCAGTTGATGGAGATTTGTGGGATGCACATCCAGGGCACGAAGCTCCCGTTCCACCACATCCCAAAGATGTTCTATCGGGTTGAGATCTGGTGACTGTGGGGGCCATTCTAGTACAGTGAACTCATTGTCATGTTCAAGAAACCAATTTGAAATGATTCGAGCTTTGTGACATGGTGCATTATCCTGCTGGAAGTAGCCATTAGAGGATGGGTACATGGTGGTCATAAAGGGATGGACATGGTCAGAAACAATGCTCAGGTAGGCCGTGGCATTTAAACGATGCCCAATTGGCACTAAGGGGCCTAAAGTGTGCCAAGAAAACATCCCCCACACCATTACACCACCACCACCAGCCTGCACAGTGGTAACAAGGCATGATGGATCCATGTTCTCATTCTGTTTACGCCAAATTCTGACTCTACCATTTGAATGTCTCAACAGAAATCGAGACTCATCAGACCAGGCAACATTTTTCCAGTCTTCAACTGTCCAATTTTGGTGAGCTCGTGCAAATTGTAGCCTCTTTTTCCTATTTGTAGTGGAGATGAGTGGTACCCGGTGGGGTCTTCTGCTGTTGTAGCCCATCTGCCTCAAGGTTGTGCGTGTTGTGGCTTCACAAATGCTTTGCTGCATACCTCGGTTGTAACGAGTGGTTATTTCAGTCAAAGTTGCTCTTCTATCAGCTTGAATCAGTCGGCCCATTCTCCTCTGACCTCTAGCATCAACAAGGCATTTTCGCCCACAGGACTGCCGCATACTGGATGTTTTTCCCTTTTCACACCATTCTTTGTAAACCCTAGAAATGGTTGTGCGTGAAAATCCCAGTAACTGAGCAGATTGTGAAATACTCAGACCGGCCCGTCTGGCACCAACAACCATGCCACGCTCAAAATTGCTTAAATCACCTTTCTTTCCCATTCTGACATTCAGTTTGGAGTTCAGGAGATTGTCTTGACCAGGACCACACCCCTAAATGCATTGAAGCAACTGCCATGTGATTGGTTGATTAGATAATTGCATTAATGAGAAATTGAACAGGTGTTCCTAATAATCCTTTAGGTGAGTGTATATTTATACATATGAAAGACACCGCATATTAAAATACATTATGCAGACATCAAATAGATGAATATCATAAAGAATGAGCAAGTTATATCTAGACACCCATCGAAGGAGGGACCTAAGACTTATCGGGTCCCGAATATCATAAAGAATGGAGGGTAAAGCAAACATTGGGCCTCATTTATTAAATAGATACCATCCTAAATTAGATTTCTTAAAGTGCGTACATGTGAAATCTGATCTGATCAAATCTGTTTGTACACACGTTTTATAAACGAGACCCATAACTTGGGCCAGTAAACATTCACCCCATACAGCGTAGCAATACTCTATTAGCAACATGCTAAAAGCCACTCTTGACTAAAAACGTTGTGGTAGTAGGACTCGGCTAGCAAAACTTGCAGTTTCTTTCGAACACATGGAATCAAAATACTTTCTGTAAAGTATTTACTTACACAGAATGTTTAGAATTTTTAAAGACCTTTTTTTAAACTTTCTCAGCTAATATGCAAAGGCCATTTATACTGTACAGGTATGTAGAGTTTCCTAAAAAATGGCTTTGTGATGACAAAACGCAAGCATCCCTGAACCCCAACATCAGGTTTTCCAAAAGCTTCTTTCAACCACATTTAATGATGCTAGTTATGATAACTTTACACACGTTACATTTACTAGATCATTACCCAGATAGCACAATCCATCTGGTTTACGTCTATTTGACATCTGCATTTACATCTGCAAGACATCTTAAATACATAGTTTGCTCATCTGCAATACGTCTCGGAGACGTCTGAACGTCTGTAATACGTCTGCTAAAGATCTGGAGATCTGCTGCTTAAAAACATCTGCTAAACATCTTAGAAAGAGCTGTTGTACATCCATTCTAAATCATAAACATCTTACAGACATCTTCTAGATGTCTATATGATGTCTGACAGCAGACATCTCTGAGACGTATTGCAGATGAGCAAACGATGTATTGTAGATGTCTTGCAGATGTAAATGCAGACGTCAAATAGACGTAAACCAGATGTATGTGTGCTATCAGGGTAGTTAATGAACATTAACATAGTTATTATAAAACTGATTCACACTGTATTTTTATACATATTTATATTTCATTGTGTATGAATTACTAATCTGCTCCATTCCCATTAATTGGATGAATATTGATTTTATTATTAATTATTGATTTGTCCATTATTCAATATTTGTTGACTTTTTTATTCCAGATTTAACTCTGGTTCATTTCTGAGTCCCTCTGTTAAACAAAACCCAGACATACAAACAAGTGCAAGAAAAACAAAAATAGAGTGATTTGTGGATGATTATGTAAACATATTAATCCAGTTGTTTCTACCCCCCTCTTGTTTCTTCATGCACACACAGATGCACACACTGACCTGCTGTGAAATCCCAGTTCAATTTCTTCTCTTTCAAACCAAGTGAACGTTAGGGGAAGTTAAGATCAATATGGCACATTCCACCATCATTATTACAATTGTATATCCTCAGCGGCTCGCAGGCAGCCTATTTAATCACAGGGTTGTGACTCTTAAACTCCCTTAAAGGTGCTGTCTGATTTTGTCCAGGTGTCCAGCCTTAATCAGCTGACAACGCGAAAGTGAAAACCTCATCAACATTGAGGCGTCGGGAAACAGATGGGAAGTTCATCTGCATGATGTAACAACTTGTATCCTTGAATACCTGCTTTAGTTATTGTCACAAACACAATGGGTACACTTTGTTATAACATTACTGTATATAAAGCAGAAAGTGTATGACAACAACCTGTAAACAATTTTGGAAAATTGTTCCTATTAAAAGTCATTGTAATACAGACAGTATTCATGATGTTTGCTTGTATGGATTGCGTATAGGAGGTGTGTTGACAGCAAGAGTGGTTATTTGATATAATAACTTGAATTAGGTCAAATGAAAGCATAAATACGATTTTTTTATGGAAAAGAGAATTTTTACAATACTGGCTATAGGCGCAATGTTAATTCTACATTATTTTCATTTTATTAAACATAGAGACCATAAATGTTTTTTTCAGAAGCATGTGAGGTGGGGGATTTACTCAAATATGTTGCTGGTCTGCCTTGTTCTGGAACAAATTTGAAACATGTAAACCGTCAAAACTCATTAAAGGTCCAATGTGTAATTATTTGGAGGATCTAGAAATGCAATATAATATACATATGTGTTCAGAGGTGTTTAAAGACCATACATAATGAAGTGTTATGTTTTTATTACCATCTACATACTCCACGGGTCCACTTACATGGAATTCTCCATCTTGTTTCTACAGTAACCCGAAAGGACAAACTGCTCTATAGAGCACGTTTCATAAATACGTTATCTCCTTGTAAACTTGACAACATCTTAGTCCTGTGTCAGCCGCCGTAGTGCTTCGAAAAGGAAGGGTGAGCGGTGGAGTCAGCCATTGGTTGCAGTCAGTAACCTCACCGCTAGATGCCGCTAAATTTCATACACTGGACCTTTAAAATGTGACTAATTGTAGTGAAGGTTGAATGGCTGTCAACCACACTTTAAAGAACTAGACTGGATCAAATACATCGAGATCAGCCAAGCAGGCACATTTATTCAAAACTACTTAAAATGCATTTGAGGTATGCTTTTACTCCTTTCATGCAATTCCTGGAAATCAAACATGACCTTGGGATTATTAGCACCATGCTACCAGTTAAGCTATAAGAATAGCGTAGAAATAGATAGACAATCACCAAACCACCTAACCACATCGTCTCCATCATCTCTGTTTAGGGTGTAATCCATTCCACGTACCACGGGCTGTTTAATGAAGCGTCATGAGGCAATAAATTGTCCCTGTAGCAGAGGTACCCAGAACAGCTTCTGGGTGTGGAGCAACGGTCACTGTCAGCCATTCATTTGCTCCGTGCAGAGTTATTGCGGTGAGTTGCACGTGAAATCAGTGTAATATCTGCCGCCTTGCAGTTACAGTGAGACGCCTGATAACTTGCATAATAACCAGATTAGCAATATGTCACACTAAGCTGGTGGCAAAAGGCTGGGGAATTGGGAAGATTCTCCATTCCTACGGAAATAAGGAGGCTTTAAATAGAAAATGTTGGAACTCAATTTGTCTTGTGTTAAGGGTATGGGATTGTATGTCGCTTGCAAAGCAGGGTTATGTAGGCTCATTTATTGCCTGAACTGTGTCTCTCTCTCTCTCTGTGAACAGCTGAAGGACTGAAATGGTCATGTTGAATTAGTCATTGTATTTACATTTCACTTTACTTACCACGGTTCATCGACTGGGTAGGAACTAAATGAATATTTTTTTCGTTCAACAATTTGGATCTTCGTTTCTATGGTGAAGCAGCAAATGACATCCTGCATTTCAATTAAAGGACGGCCTAAAAGCAAAGCCGTGGTGGTTTTTGAGCAACAATAATAAAAACAGTGCCATTTTGAATGATGAAGCAAACAATCAAGTTCAAAATTGAAAAGCTGGGGCTGGGCTATTTGGAAAGTAATTACCTTGATGTTTGGAGCCGGGGATATTTGCCACATGGAAATTGCCACCCCTTATACATACGACCCCTGTGAGCCTGTTATCGGGCTCTGCCGCTGGCTAGCCCAAGATTCACTCGGCCTCTTTCACACTTTAAGTAATTCTCATTACCCTACTGTCAAAGTCACAGGTTATTTGTGTGTATACGGCGAGAGTCGTGCGGGGGAAGTGCTAAGAGCTGTCCGATTTTTCTCTCACTTCCACGGGACGTTAGATTAAAATTAATTATCTTAAATTACAAGTGTGACCTATTGCCAGCAATCTGGATTAGAGTTGCGTTCACACGCGTAGGGTCAACTCACAAGTTGTGGTCCTCCAAACGGTCCGTTGAATTATACAAAATGCTGTCGCTGGGGTAATGAATGTGAGAAGAGGGCTTTTAATACTGTATATAGAGGCTGGGCTTTTGCCAACTGGTGGAAAAATTGCTGCGATACAACAAATATTTGCAAATGGGATGCAGCAAATCGTCTATTGTATTTTGTGTCTGGAGACTAACTAACTCAAATGACTATTGTATTCTTAATACCGCCATCATTAATTAAACATAGAGCTGTTTGTGTTGTTTTTGTTTGCAATCCTAAGTTCAATAGCTTTAACAGCCAGATAGTACTGTGTAATTTTAATACAACAGCTACTTTTTTATAGTTTGCGAGGAAGCAAACACCAAGCGATTGTTATTTTAACGTACCAAGTAGAATTTTTAATATTTTCGCATTTAACACATCTTGGCCTTACATTCCTAAAAATCTGTGTCAACACATACATTTTTTAAAAATAAGAACAGCACATTTCTGCATGATGTGTCAGGACACTAGATGTGGACAGATGTTCTCTCAGGGGGGCAGTGAGAGGAGAGGGAGGGGAAGTGAGAAAGAGAGGTGCATTGAGCATCAGTTTCTGAAAGACCCCGCTGCGCTGGCTGTAATTGTTGCATGTGTCGTATGAATTCCCTGCTGAGTTCTTCCTTTCTGTTGGGTTTTTTCCTCTACCAAACCCTCTATTTTAGTCACTATCTCTATCTCCCTCGCTCACTTTCTCTCTGCCATCTCTTTGGGGGTCGAGACAGGCTGGCTGATTGCAGATGCATGTGACACGTTACCACAAATGTGCTTTTGAAAAAAATAAATCATGCTTTTTTATCACAAAAAGTCTAAGATGTTCTGCCTAAGAGTTCAATCAATGTCGTGGTCGAAGGTTAACATATTTTAGTTATTAATGTGTCTCTGTTATCTTCAGCTTGCATTTACATTTCATAACTCATATTCAAAGCAGTGCATTTTAATGGCGACTCCAGGTCCCTTGTGTTGTCAGAATGTAGGATAAGCTAAGAAAAAAATCTGAAATGAGCCCAAGGATAAAGTAAATAGGGATGTCATGATCAGGTAAGGTTGTGTTTTCTGAAACTGAAAAGCTCTGTTTATTTCATGTCTGAATATGATCATTGCGAGCAAACATTGTGCTTTTTGCTTCAGGTCGATTTGAGCTCCGGCATCAGCAAATAAGAATCACATCAATCATGCTACTTTACTTTTTTCCTACATCAAAGGCAAAGCACGACTTGGCTCGTGGGAAAATAAGACATGCGAGATGGAGTCAACGGTCTTGTCATATCGTTCTTTCTTTCGCAAATGAAGGTTTCTGAGAGGCAGCAGTATCATCAAATTATCCTCCTGCCTGTAAGTTCCACTGACAGCTCAAAAGAGGATATATCGCTCAAAAGAGAACAGCTACGGTTAATGGAATTGATACACAAATCTAATTAAATAACCATAAATTAATATAACTACAAGGCTTTTTATAGTCAATAGAGGTGGACTTTAATTGTCTTTTTGGTGAAAGCCGTGACATAAAAACACCTGCAAATGTTGTTGCAAACAGTTTTATGTTTACATTCTCAGAAAATTTACAAGATTTGAAACACCCCATAAATCAAAATTGGAGTTTTGTGCCTCTTAGTCTGTAGTATATCTTTTATGCCATTTATAAGCTTATTTTATGTGCATCTTTCCTTTTAACACCAATAGTGCATGCACATTTAATTCACATTCAAAATAATCCTTATCTGTTATGATCTTTAAACACTTTTGGAAATTTCAATTCTGCGTAATCCAATAAAACAGCAGCTTTTCTTCTCACCAATATACACGCTATCAGGGAGATGGTGTCAAAAAATAATCAGTTTATTATATTACAAGTTCATTCCTGTTGAATGAACTAATGTACTTTTATACAGCTTCATCAGTATAGTGGGAAAAATGAATGAGTCACTAATATCGCAGGTCTTCCTCTGAATAAAGCTTATAGGCAATAAAACTGGCAAAACCCCTGATGTGTTTCAAGTAATTTCATTTATTTTAAGTAATCACCGTGAGCAGTACTCGAGTTGTAAAAAAAATCAGGGGGGATGGTGGATTGGATTTAACGTTTAGGGACAGATCATTTGTGCTGATGACAGCGCATATGGTGGGAGACCAACGGGTTACCCTTTTGATTATTGTTTAAGCACAAATATAATTATTATATTATATTACTCTAAAACAACATGCATGCTATTGATATATTACGTATCAATTATATTAAAGTATTTTTCCACTGGGTGCAAGTGCAACTTCATACTCATGATACCTATAAATCTATTGGGAATTCATCTATTAAATGTTGAAACAAAACCTCACAAAACATTGTAAATGAACATGAATCCTCTCAAGTCAAGTTAATTGAAGTGCAAGAACAAATGGATTAAACAAATGTACCATTTACAAAATCTGGTTATGGTTATCGTCTATATAAAGAAAACCATGGCATTATGATTTTGTTAGAATGAGCCGACAGTCAAGTAGCCTACTGTCAAGTAGGGTTGGGAATCGAAAATCAATTCCAATTTGGAATCGGAATCGAAAGGCTAGGAATCGGATCGGAATCGAAGGAATAGGAATCGGATACTTGAGATTAAAATTTGAATTCCTCTTATCAATTCCTGTGTGCATATTTTCAGAAAAGTACATGCGTTGCATGATCTGCTGATATCTCAATAAAAGCCCTTGTGAAAATTATCGATATTTTTTACTATAGTAAGCATAGTTTAGCTATAGAATTTGCATTAAAGCAAAGGAATCACAAATTAACCATAGTTGCATTATAGTAACTGCAGTTTAACCATGATGTAGTTCAACTATGATAATACAAATTGTAATAAATCAGAAAAGGTGTGTTTCTATGTGTAAATATACACAAAACGGTGCTCATAAATATATAAATATATTTTACAAACAAGTCAATAAGAAGGCTAAATGACCAAACAGGTTGATATCTAAATGTTTTACTTCAACTGTGGAATCGAAACTGGGAATCGATAAGAATCGAAATCGATAAGCAGAATCGGAATTGGAATCGATAAAATTGAAACGATTCCCAACCCTACTGTTAAGTTAGTTTTTTTTTAAATAAAATAAGAGGGCAGTCACCTAGCCCATATTCAATTAGAGAAATGTTTACTATTCCAGTAACAGGGTTTCCCCCAGAAAATGTGTTAGTTTTGTTAGTCTTTAATTTCATGCAAGGAAAAGTAATGGCTTTCCTTGCACTTGCCATTTATATGTTGTAGAATGTTTGGCGAACGATGATAGATAGCACAATGACATTCCACCACATGCCGCTCATCGGACAGGACAGAGTAACACGGCGGATAACGCTCATAAAAAATTTTTTTTTTCTACTTAGGCTAGTTAAGGAGGCAGGCGTGTGTTGCTTAGGCGGCCACTGTAAAGTGCTGTGGGAAACCCTGCAGTAAGATATTCCAGGTGAAACAGAAACCAAATCTAACATTAACTTTGTGAATGTAAAGTCTAGCCTGACGTTAGCTAGCTAGCTGGCGTTAGCTAACAAGAAAAAAAGCTCCAAACTAACTAACATCGTTAACTGTGTTGTTATCGCCTCTGTCCAGAGATTCCGCCTTTGGTGACATATCAAAAGTATTCCTGACTCTTGACTTACCTTCAGCGCTACTTCTTGCCCTCTTAAAGCCGAAGTCCCTCAGGTCAAGCTGTCAATGTCGCTTGAGCCATGATGCTGAAATCACCAGCACCTGCGCTGCTATGTCGCTGACTGATGTGACGTCAATTTAAAACAAATCGTCGTGTCATTATGTGCACGTTCCCCTCGTCCACAGTATGTTAGCCTATTCAATATTCGCAAAAACTAAATGTTGAAGTAGTGGTAAATTACCACTGGTAATATTTACACATTCATTGATAAAATAACGGGATGGGATTGGGAGAAGGGGGATGATTTTGATCATCTTTAATTCAAAGGGGGATGCCATCCCCCCTCAACTCGAGTACTGACCGTGAGACAGCATTCAATAAATTCACAGAATATTAAAATTGACATGGAAACGACATGTCTTGTTGCTACTCAATTGTAATTGGTCAGCTGTGAAAAAGGCACTTGACATATTTTGAGCAGGGGGTGCTGTAAAGCAGGGCTTAATTTCAGCACGGGATTGTGGGGATTTCGCATAATTTAAATCATGCCGCAAATCAGCTTTAATAATGCTGGAAATTCCCGCATAGGTTGTATTTGCATTATGTCTGATCAAACAATGAAATAAACCCACTGACGCGAACAAAATGAAATCAAAACGCGAAACAGTATATACAGTATATATCTGAAATATGGCAATATTTTGCAAGGCTCGACATTAACGCTTGTCTGGGAGAAGTGAATGTTTTGTATTGGCAAGTGAGAGAGAATTTTACCTTGAAAAAAAATTAATAACAACCAGGGCTCGACATTAACGCTTGTCCGGGACAAGTGAATGTTTTGTATGGGCAAGTGAGAGAGAATTTTACTTGTTTACAAGTAACTTGAAAAAAAGAACAGTGCGACATATATGTAGAATAATAAGAATATGTGCATTAGACAGAGCTGCGTGTTTGTCGTGGTTGTGCTTGTTTGTGTGTGACAATAATCAATGGCGCACCGCACCGAGTCCACGCGAACGCGGAATCCTGTTATTTAAATGCCATCTGGCTGTTCTGCGTGTCTGAGTGAATTATGATTATATGAACACATGAACTTCATCTCCAGAGTTGCTCTGAGAGTTTTTTTTACGAGCGTTTTAGTGTTTGAGTGAAGCTATCTGCAAACAAGCGTCTTCCCAAAGACCCGTCAAAATAAAAGTCCCGTTAAATTGAACACTCAGACAAAAAATACTGTAGTGTACTATTGAAAATTTAAGTGCCCTTGTAGTAAATTGATAAACACTGTATACTATAGTAAAGTTCAAAAACAATATAGTAGGAATTTTACTGCAGTTTACTATAGTATCCTACAGTAATTTATGTGGACAAATATACCACTATTGTATAGTAAAAAAGGAAAAACACAGAACTTAGAAATATTAAAACAAATTTAGATAATCTAAAATGATATGGCCCCAATTTATCCATCTGTATGTAACATTAATGTCTTTTGTCAGTTATCTGCCTATTCATAATGAACTACACTTGCACATTTCTGCCTGTGCTAGCAAACTTTAAACCTCTCTAGCACCAGTGCTATGTGCAAGAAAAGTTAACTTACAGCCTTAACACTAATAATAATTACTGCTTGCCTTTGTTTTACAGCAGTCGCGGAGAGTAGCGGCCTATAACCAAATTCAGGCGGCCAAAGCGGACACTAGTTAAAATGCTTAGAAGCAAACTTGACCAATCTAAATCCGAAACAATTATATTGATTATATTATATTATAATTCAAATGAAATATCACTTTTTTATTTTTGTACTCCAACAAGTGAATGTCAAATTTACTTGTCCGAAGGACAACCACATGACAATGCTTAATGTCAAGCCCTGACAACAGTGCGACATATATGTACAGTAGAATAATAAGAATATGTGCCTTAGACAGAGCTGCGCGTATGTGTGAAGTGCGTTTGTCGTGGTTGTGCTTGTTTGTGTGTAACAATAATCAATAGTGCACTGCACTGAGTCCATGTAACATACGTTAACTAGATTCCTGTTATTTCAATGCCATCTGGCTGTTCTGCGTGTCTGAGTGAATTACGTGCACAGTTTAACATACAACACGAGTGATGGTCGAGGATTTATCTGCGTCTGCACTGTATGAGGATATGAGCACATGAACGTCATCTCCAGAGTTGTTCTGAGAGTTTATTTTACGAGCGTTTACTGTTTGAGTGAAGCTATTGGAAAACACACAAAAACTTGAGCCTTCCCAGAAAACCCGTCAAAATAAAAGTCCTGTTGAATTGAACACACACTGTAGTGTTAAGTCTAAATGTTTGCCTCTTCCTCAATAGTTTTTTTTAGCCTGAATTAGATTTAATTACATCAGAAGAACATATATTACCTGTTTATTTCAGTATGATAATTACATATACAGTATACAAATAATAAAAAATAGCATTTCTCTAGGAAATGTTATATCGCAAGAAATATAGTTATCGCAATATTCAACAACAAAATCGCATATCGCGTATTTTCTCAATATCGTGCAGCCCTAGACAGAATTATCATTTGGTGGTGAACTATCCCTTTAACATGTCATTTTAAAGAGAATAACAAGGTGGTTTACACATGGTCCTCTCTCTCTCTCTCTCTGTCTACATTTCATCTGTCTCACACTGGAGGGCTATTTTTATTCTACTAATAAGAATTCATGGGAGGGAGGCACTTTCTCTTGAAACAATGTGTGCAGAATGGCCAGGCTGGTGGAGACTAGAATAACAGCCGGGAAGATAAACAAAGTGATTAATTGCTATGAGATCCTCCTTGAATGCTAGCAAAACCCTCATGTATCATAAGTTATTTGAATTTATATTCAGGAAAAAGCATAACTTTCTGCTGCTCTGCGCAGTTTCATTGTGTAACGCCATGGTCACTATCATCTACTTTGATGTGGAGGACTTAAGGGTTCAGACACAATAGGTCTTTGCCAATCGCTCTCTTTCTCTCGCTCTACTGTATCCCTTCATGTCTCACGGAGAAGTGTTTGGATTTTTTAGTTATTTCTACTGCTCCTGCACTTGGGTTATTTAGCATGTCGTAAAGTTTTCTTTCAAAAAGGAGATTTTGCTTAGTTAATACAGTACTTACTTCAAGTCTTTCTTACCTTTAACTTTTTAAAATTTATACAAGAGATCTCAATGTGTTTTCGGGTAATAATACATGTTTAAGATTTTTATTATTTTATATTTATATTATTTTAAGCTAAGGGGGGGCAGGCGGGGGGGATGGGGGGGCAGGCAGGGGCCACTTATGCTTTTAGGGGGCACACTAACATGTGTCATGATTCATTTTCAGTCAATTTTCACTGTCATGTATTACTGTTTTCTCTAGAAGTAAACTAATAAGCTAATAAAACAAGTTCAGCTCAAATTAATGTTCCACGGTCATTTATTTCACAACACATTGTATATAGTCAAAATAACAATGACAACAATAATAACATTTATGCACTTTTCTGCATCTTAAATGTACATACATGAATGAAAAACTACCCACAAACAAGATATCCAAAAATCAACTTAATCAGTCATCTAAACATGAGTCAAATTATCAGGTAGGCCTATTTCCTTTACACAAAGAAAAAAAACATGAATTTCAAATTTTTTCACATGTGATATATGTGGTTTTGGCACACTTTCATGTCAATGCCATGTTAACTAAATACTCATGTAAAAACTCATGTTCCCATTTATTTTAATTATAAGGCAAAAGTGAACTTTATCAAACATTCACCCCAATAAATGTAAGTTACATTTGATCTCATTTCATTAACAAATAAAATTTCTTTAGTGTGTTACACGTTCTCTGGCAGCAGCTGATTCTTTGTATAGGCACGAGTCACGACTGCTTTATATGTAGATTTAACATGCGCAAGACTGGAAAATATAGGTCAGTATTTTAATATGATGTGCAATGATATGCATTTTCATTATATTTTTACAAAATATTTCCATTACCTGTATGATGTAGACGTAATCTCGCTGAAGTCGCACACACACAGACTCGACATTGTCTGCGTCTTGCTTGCGTAATCTTCCTTTTGGCACACAAGCATCATTACTGCCACTCGCAGGACAAACTGTGCATTGCACCCGAAATTGCTCGGTTGAGGTAAAAAAATCCAGAAACGATTCCAGATTTAGGGGGGCCAGTGGGGTGACCAAGTGTGCTGACACAGGGGCACTGTGCCCCCCCTAGAACCGCCCCTGCAGCTTGGGTTTCTGAATGGAGAGGAAGTGAATCTGTTGTTCTTTTCTCTTTTTTTTGTTTAATAGTGAATCATTAATAATAATAATAATAATGCTAAATATTCAGTACAACAGGAAACTCAGATTTGCACTTCTATTGAAATTAGTTCAAATAAAGAGATTCTTCAGCAGACACATATTGACTTGCAAATAGCCATAGTTCACACTTCTCATATATTGTATAAAGTAGCATTGAGTGGATATGACAGAGCTGTGATCACACGAGGTGCCTCTAGCGGTCTGTCTGAGCTGGACTGACTCCACACGCCGTCTTCTGCCGTTTTTTTTCCAGAATTCAGCAAACAGAGGCCAAATCCAAACATTATCTGCTGCTTTCCCAAAGACAAAAGTATGTTCTACTCTCTCTTTCCCAGGAGGACGAAACTGCTGCAAGACTTGTTCTGTTCTTTCGCCAATATCTTTTAGCCAATATGTGAAATTCAGCCGTGTGGGTCCCAGACATTAGATATCATTGCATGCAGTGGAAGTTCCTCTATTCTGTACATCCTTCAGTGGAATATTATTTAAAGACGCCTTTCTAAAATGATTAGAACAGACAGTTCTGAATATTTCAATGGGCCTTTCTCAAAGAGGTAATAAATAGATGCATAAATAAATAACAAACACCTTTAAAATCACCATAAGGATGCTAGTCACAATCCATTATTCGCTGTGTAATTAGTGTTGAATTTTAATTGCTCAATTAGGCTGATAGCACTGTCTGTGGCATTGCAATCCAACTAATCCAGCAGATAAATCGAGTGTCCTTTGGTCTATTGTAGTGCCAAAATGCAAGTTTTACACAATATTGCAGACAATCTTCATTGAGTGGCAGAAAACGCGAAGCTCTGTTTTATTTAATAAAAGACGGAAAGCTCCATGAGTACCTGCGGTCTTCAATAAAAGATGCTGTAAGCATTTTTTTATGGAACGACATTCAGAAAATGTCCCTATTACTTGACAGATATCATTGAAATACGTGTCACAAAATATTAGTCTTTTCTCAGAAACAGCACTAGATTCTGTACACTGCAAGCATATACGTGGCTGTAAGATTCTTTGTTGAGTTAATTAGAAAGCTTTGAATATTTTGTCAGTTATTTTGCGTCGACCATATATGAGCAGCAGGAAGCCAAAGGTGATGGGTTCTTATGTAAAAGCTGGTTTAAATGCTTTGAGGCTTTAAATTATGTTAAAGGACAGTTCACCCAAAAAGCCGTTTTTTTTCTCACCCTCGAGTTGTTCCAAATCTGTATACATTTCTTTGTTCCGATGAACAAAAAGATATTTGAAAGAATGCTTGTAACCAAACACTTCTTGGTCACCATTGACTACCATTGTAGGAAAAATTACAATGGTAGTCAAAAGTGCATTTGTGGAAAAGAAATGTATAAAGCAATTTTTTCTACTATGGTAGTCAATGGGGGCCAAGAACTGTTTGGTTACAAGCATTATTCCAAATATCTTTCTCTGTGTTCAGCAGTACAAAGACATTTATACAGATTTGGAACAATTGGAGGGTGAGAAAACAAAGACTGTTCCTTTTTGGGTAAACTGTTCCTTAACAAATATGTATGACTGTATGTTGTACTGTAGATGAGGCTGGTTAGTAACTTACTGTACTGTGTGTGCTCAGTAAAGACAATTTTGATGTACATTTGGCACTTGGGAGTGTTGATTTTGGATCATGATGATATCACTGAGCATTTTGCTTAGTTTTAATGCTTCCATATTCTTTCAATTTTGGTTACACTTTATTTTGATAGTCCACTTTAGACATTTGACTATAAGTGACTTTACATCTACGGGGCTCGACATGAAGGACTGCCATTTCGATGGCCAATATTACCAATTATCCTTAAAAAAGTAATCAATTATGTCTTACGGGAACAAAGCGCATGTGGAAACAAAACGCGTGTATTACATTATCTAAGATCCGTGCGCATCTCTTAAAGGGGCAGCAGCATAATAAATGCCTCAGTTTTGTTCTTCAAACAACAAAGAACCAAGACAAAAAACACTAACTGATTAAATCTGAACTTTAGTAAGGTTAAATCAATATTATATTGAATATAAGTACAAAGTATACCTGATAACTACTATTATTAGACCAATCTAACACACCTGAAATGCACTGATTATTACATTTATCTGTGCTATTGATTACTTGATATTATTTTATTACTTACTGATTAGTTGTCTTCAAAAATATTTGAAATTTTGAGTTATAGGCTAATAGTTTTTATGGTATCATACCCTTATTTATTAAAAATTACATAGGTAAAAAACAACAAACAAATAACTAGAAATGATTTAATACTTTTTTGTGGTGGGGCCAATAAAAATTTTGGCTGGGCCAGTAAAAATTGGAATCACTTGCCCGACCGGGCCAGTAGAAAAAATCCTTAGTGTTGAGCCCTGATCGACATAACTAACTCTCATAAGAGTATTAGTAGACTGTTAGGGCCGGTTACAGGGTTAGGATTTCTAGAAGAAGTTAACATAGTTACAAAGTAACATACAGGATAGTCAGGTTAGCTATAGACAAAAGTTACTTTGTACGTTGTAAAAGAGGACAATCAGAATGAAGTGTTACCTTAAATTTATATCTCACCCCAGTTTCTTAGTTATTTTAATTGTGCTTCTTTTATAATCTGTGCTGTAAACATGATCTGTGTCTTGCCATGTTGTCAAGTGTCTGCCGAGTGCACTGTGCCACAGCTACAAAACACAGGTTTGCCGGATACAAATCTGCATGTAACACACAACGTTTACAACCTGTAGGACAATGAATAATTGACAGACAGGTGGTCTGCATCACTACATCACTGAGGTTCGGGTGACTGTGACCTGTAATTACCTCTACCACTTTACATCTACGTCAATACCAGGTGTAAACAAGAGTCATTCTGCCATCATCAACATCCATTCTCCTTACCGGTGTGCTGAAAAGGTTGCACGCCAATTTACCACGATCACTTGAATATGTGATGTATCTGACTTAGGCGTGGTCCACTGAGAGCTCTTAATGCCCTGTTAGCAGGAACACAGTGTCCTCTCTATGTAATTAAGAGAAGGAGAACAGGTACAATAACAGGGCTTTGATTCCTTAAATAGACCTACTAACACTGTTACGCTGTCACCAACCCTGCACTTTATTCAGACCCACTGAATGCTCAATTATGTCTCCTTCCATTGAATTTAACGTGGTATTGAACAACCTTCTTTATTTCTCCCTCACGTGCGTTTACTATTCGCAGATGTGCGTGTTTACGGCCAGGATTCAGGGTTACCGTCCTCTCGTTCGTGGCTTCTTCTTTTGAAGGACGGACGGAATAATTAGTTACTCAAATCTTACTAACAAATAACGTGTCCATCCTCACTAGGACAAAAAACGGAATTGGATCCAGATGATGTGATTAGATGCTCTCACGAGCCCTTATTCCTATTATAATAGCTTAATCCAGGAGCAGGATTTTAATACGAAGTGCTGGGGCCAATTGGAAATGCCTCATAAATAAACAAATGGAAGCGGCGCACAAATAAAGAATTATAATAACAAAAAAGGTTGGGAGATTTAACACCGCAGTCATCTCTAAAGAGAGGTGGTGCCCATGCATTATGGAAATGTTGCTAATGAGGTTGCTTTCAAAAGGTTTAAACCAATGACAAGCAACATGTTTTTCTTTTTTGACCCGTGCACGCTCTGAATCTGATTTATGTCCGGACTGATTTCTGTCTCCACCGGATCTAGGTCACTGCAAATGTGCCAAGAACCAAAATGATGGGGAAAAATAATGTCATTGAGGACAAAGCTGGGAGAGGATAGAGAGCAGTTGCCATGGTGATAGGATAGCCACACCTGGTGAGACCCGAAGCTGTGAATGTGCGTGCTTGCAGGAGGAGGAGAGAGACGGACAGAGATAGAGCCACGGGGTTTTAAGCCCATGCTGAATAGACCATTCTCACATTGAGCTGTATTGGAGGTGATCAGCATGATTTCTAATGGAGACATTGTGCCAGACCTGATTCGTTGTTCTGGGTCAGAGCAGACGTCTTCTCCTTTGGAGTTCCACCTTCTCGCAGGACCAAAACGGGCTGTGGCCCTGTGTTCGGCGAAAACTAGAGGCTTAATTGTCACAATTGAAGAAGAGGAAATGTGTACTTCCATGAAATATGCAGGACTGCTGATGAAATATTCTGTCAGGTTTCTGCAAGCCAGCCAATCTGAGAAATCTGCACTCATGTACGAATAGAGTTTGGATCATTGATTAGAGAGGTTGTGTCCTCTTCGTTTGGCTGGCACATGCACTTCCAGGAGTCTGGATGAACAGGTCCACTGGGAAATGAAGTTGTGTTTACAAATTATTCAGCGATTCAGCAAGCCTTTTGCCAAAGAAGTAGATTTGCCAAAGTTTTCTTGGTTAGTAGCAGCAAATCTTTGAAAGTTATTATGAGTTTTGCTTGAGGTGTACAGGTTAACTAGATATCTAGAGATTTGACTTTGTTTGTTTCATGTATCTATGTGAAGTAATCTGTATTTATTACTTTTAGAAGGACAGAAATTCTGATTAGCAAGTCTTCACAAAGCTGTTCATTTCTTTAGTGTTTTATGTACAGAATCACAGTGTTTTTAAGATTCAATGAACACGACTGTACTGTAGTTGTTGTTGTTGCCATTGTCTGAGGAGCAAATAATATTAGATAGCAGAATGATCCACTTTAAAGGTGCTGTGTGTCATTTTTTTCTATTGACAGAAACGCAATATAATATACATAACTATGTGTTCAGAGGTGTATAAAGATCTTACATAATGAAGCGTTGTGTTTTTATTACATTAGAATGAGCTATTTCTATCTACATATACCGCGGGTCCCCTTACATGGAATTCACCATTTTTGTTTCTACAGTTGCCCTAAATGGACAAACTTCTCTACACAGCATGTTATGTATACGTTACCTCATTCGGGAAAGAAGCGAAAAAGTGACAACATCTTAGCCCTCTATCAGCCACCGTAGTTCTTCGAATGGGAGGGGGGAGGAGTGAGCCATGGTTGCAATTCGCAATCTCACCGCTAGATGCCGCAAAATCTCATCCACTGGACTTTTAAAGCTTTGTAAAACATGTTTGTGTTGTTAGTCAGTGCTCCATTTATTCAAAACCCGTGCGCTACATTTGCATGTAAAATATTACAGTTAAGTCCAAATCGTTTCTCATTACTCTCATTTTTCATTTGTGTCAGTATGCAGTACTATACGTGAATTGTTAATGACAGGAAAGTAAGATTTTCCCTTAGTCTCTTATCTCAGTTACTGCTGTGAGAATTGTGCCATGAACTACTTTTGCTACTACAGATTCTACTAATAATGATGATTTGAATATTTTTCCTCATACTATTATTTACAAGAAAGTGCTTTAGCCCTTTTTTCATCTTAAATATAGCATTTCTATCTCGAACCTTTCCAACCTTTGCCTGAAATACCTCAGCAATTACTTTCTGTTAATTAAAAAGAATTATGCAATATTGTTCAGAATCATCCCCAAATTTCATGCACAAACAAATATGAAAGATAATAACAGAAGATAGTTACACTTAATTACTGGATAAACAGAAATATAATGGCAAAAGCTCATTAAATCAAATGGCTAATTACTTCAGTGACTTCCATCAGTTCACAGATTATATATTTATTAATTTTCGTCCGGTTGTGGGATATTGCGGTGCGCAATAACCGACAGAGAAAAAATGGGAAAAAAATGCATGTGAGGCAGATATGTTGTAAGTGTTGTGTTGTGATTGCAATCTTTAATGACCTCTGGAATTCAATCCTCTTTCCAGTCATCTAACATTTAAATCAATGCGGTTTACGCTCTTTAAAGTGAAGGAGAACCTCGCCAACAGTTGGACTCTATACAATAAAAGACTGAATGTGTGAAATATTAATCATTTCATGGCACAGCATGGTGATTTTCTAACTATCCAAATCTTTAATATTTCCTTCCAAGGACGGCAATGACATAAATTATGCATGAACCACAACAACTGTATTGCCCTTTCGGAATGATGATCTAGATTGAGGCAGTAATGAGCTTTGGGGGTAAGTTTATGCTTCTTAAACTGTTTACCCCTCTAAGTTTAGTGAAAATAGTCTTGGACATAAATGATGATTATCATAAAGTCATACAACTGCTACATATCGAGTATTTTTTTTTTTTACAAAAACAGACCAAAAACATTATCATGATCAAACAAAAAAACTTTCTGCATCTTTTAACACAATTACACTAGATTTTAAAAATGTGAAATTTCTATGCATAAATGAGCAACAACCAGAAACAACGTTGATAAAAGATAAAAAAAGTAGTATTTTATTTACACACCACGGATTTCGACTGTTCAATCGGTTTTATTCAATTTTAAGCTGTATGGCACTAAAATTGCGCGATATAACTGTTATTAGAATTTCCTCCAACTGAAAAGGTGGCGCCATGGCGTATAGATCTTCTATTGGTCACACGTTGTCATGTGACCCAAATTTGCAGGTCAGAGTTCACCAAACTCTATAACGCTTTGCCTTAACGCATCAGATCTGCTCAGATCATTTCTAGTTTTAAATCTTTGTCGAACAGCTTTTAATCTCTCGGACTATTAATTGATGATTTGTGTTTGTTATATGTTCTTAGTTTTCTATTTGGGTGTTTTATGTCTGATTTTGTTTATGTTTGTCCCTATTATTTTATTTATTATGATTGTATAGAGCTTTGGACAACCTTTGGTTGCATAAAATTGTGTGTTAGAAATAAACATAAACATAACTAAAACTTGACCTTTGGAAAGCAGCGAAATTTATCCGCAAGACTTTGGCGTTTCCAATCTACCGCAATCACATGCGTATGAATGTAAGTCAATGGAATGAAAAGTTTAGCGTGACCGCAGAATTAGGAGGATATACATGTGAGATGTATTTATACTTGCATGTGATACACGTAGTCCTGAATTATCCGCTTCAGGTTACGATATGTCGCTATTGGCTCCAGTCTGGTTTTTAGCACCAGTTCATCCTGGCTGGAGTCACGGGGTCTTCAGAAGATATTCATGAAACCCTTTGCAAAATACATATCCATAAAAAAAGCTGATTAAATTGAAGTCTTCATTCATGTAAATCACACCTTCATTTGACCACAGGCAAAACCGGCAGCTCTTTGACGTTCAATAAACTCATTTCAACGCCTAGTTTCTTAACTGTCTGTCATCATTTTGCTTTTCTCCCGGTGCATTCACACTAATGGTAGCGTGAGAAAGAGAGAGAGAGTCAAAGAGGAGATCTGGGCCTCTGTGGCTTCACAGCAAGCAGCCAGAGACTCAGCGTTTAGAGACGAATCTTCAGAGTCTTCGGCCTGACATTGATGCACCTTTTGTCTTGTCGTATGCAAATACAGTGGGTTAAGGGAGAAGCTGGTTTGAAGTGCAAATTGTAATTTAAGACTCCAGCACGACTGTTCCTCATCCGCTCCATTCCATTAATTACCTCTCCCCCGGCGGAGAGAAACTTCATTAAAGCACAGATAGAAAGAGTGTTAAGGCAGGACTGCTGAAGGGCACGCTGCAACCCAAATTAAACTCAGTTAAACCATCATATACAGAGAGCTTTCTGTAAATTATGACGCTCATGTGGCAAGAGTCCATTGTTTAGACATGAAATATGGTTTGTGTCATTTGAGCATCATGTTAACATGGCCTTGTGGAGACAGTGGAGACAGAGAGGAAGTGATGGGGAGGAGAGAAGGCTTCAGGATTTGAAAAGGACCACGAACCGGTTCTCGAACTTGGGTCGACCCAAAGCGCAGTTATCGAGATCGCTTGTCCACATGGCCACAGGTTTAGACTGCATGTTTTTTTAAACATTAAAGTTTTTTTAACCTTTTAACCTTACATAAACTGCGGCTCCCCTTACATTGAATTGGCAGCGTTGTTTCTAAGGTAGCCCTAAATGGATAATCTGCTCTGCAGCACGCATTTCGTAAATACGTTATCTCCTTTGGCAAAGAAGCGAAAACGAAGCAACATCTTTGTCCTGTGAGAGCCACCGTAGTGCTTCGAAAGAGAGGGGGGAGGGGTGGAGTGAGCCATTGGTTGCAATTCACAACCTCACCGCTGGATGCCGCTAAAATCTCCACATTGCTCCTTTAAAGAGTAATTACGAGAAAGTTATTTTAGACAAATGACCTTTTCTACATAATTGATAAAACTGGTCAAATGTGTATTCTAGAGGCGTATACTGTATCTTTCCAGTTATATTTACTGTATATATATATATTACATATTAATTCAATCTTAAAGTTTTTTTTACTATTCATTATTTTAATTTGGTTATAAATGTTTTGTTGGATGTACTGTATTCTGTCAAACATTTATGCAGTGTTAAAAAAACTAAATCAGGAAGGTCTTCTGGACCAGCGTTGTTTACATTTTCCAAAGTGGTCTATAACACACATCAGGTTTTGCACTTGTAGTTCTGAAAGTAAATGTTGTAACTCTGTCTTTATGACAGCGAGCAATGTTTTAAAAAATATATTTCAATATAATTCAATTTCACATCATTTCAATTACACAATTACTGCCTGTAAAAATAAATGTCCAACCTGCCCAAGCCCACAATACATATTTAGTTACAGATTGTGTTTATTCTTGTTCAACAATAGTGTAATTGTTTGGTTTCATTCCTCTTCTAGCACTCTAGAAATCTCTAAATGTATTTTTCCCCTATGGATTTTCTTGTGGTATTTTAATCAAGCAGCAGCTGAGCAAAATCTTTGCATCATGTTAATTTTAGTCAAACCTACATTTCCCCCCCCCGGTGGAGCCGAGTAATTGAAATATGCCTCAAAGCAGAATAATTTCCATGTTAAATAAATTATCTGACAACACCTGAGCAATCCAGCGACTCCGTTATGACAATGCTGCCTAGCTCAGCACCGCAATATAAATCCTCCCGCTGAAGTAATTGTTTGGTATCTCTGCCAGACACGCACCGGCCTCTAGTTTCAATGATGAGAACCCTCACAAAGAGATGTTTGTTTGCCGGATGTTATTGTCAAATAATGCCATAGAGAATGATGTGTAATTGTATGCCACCAGGTAAATCACGCTGTGATTTGCATCTTTTGGGTAGAGATGGCTTGAGGTTTCCTCTCCCCACTGTGACTGGTTATCCGAATAGCTTAGAATTTGGTACCAGTCTATTTATATTCATCGAAGGGTTTTGAAACACTCTCCTTTATAGCTTTTTGTCTACAGGCTCTGTTTGTTAAAGATGTAATTGGTTTTAAGTATACCAATGATAATATTGCAAAAATAGCCTGGCGACAAGAAATTGTCAAATTAGAAATGTGGGATGGTTTATTTGGCTCGAAGAAATAGTACTTGTGTGTAGTTTTCAACCTGAAATTGAACATCCAAGGTTCGTCACATATCAATATGAATCTTTATGCGTCCTTTTAAAGATCGTCTGCAAGAGAACTATTAACTCTGAATTAAAACATGCTGACCTTTTTCCAGGTGTGCTTAATCAATCATTTGAGCCGAAACTATTGAGCACGCTATAATCACTTCGAAGGCCAAAATTCTGACATTTATGGACACCAGGCTGACTGCCTAGAATATCACTTTCACTCCAAATAGCACCCGTGCAAGTCATCACTTTGAAAAGCTGATAAACCAACCTGCTGGCCTCCTACGGGCATCTTTAAATCCCTCTGTGACATGTGACTCTAACATATTCTAAGTGGCTTGAGGTACTGGAACATAATGTTAGGGCCGAGTTTGTTCTGAAACCCGTTTTTCCTTTTCCTCTTTTCAGCATTTTTTTCTCTATATCTATCTCTCTTTGTGTGCAGCATGTGCCTCAGCCACCACTGCAGGGGGCTTATGGGTAATTCTGTGCTGGAGCAGAGTTTGATCTGTTAGGCTGAGATTCAGAAGAAACAGCAGTGCGCGTGTTACTGGTTTTCCGGGCGTGTAACCGACTGAGTGAGAGACTACCATCTCCCGCTGCCGCTGTGTTCTCAGAGCACTTAAAATTGACACGCAGCCCCCATTACTTTTTATGTGCCTGTGCAAACTATTTAATTTGTGACTGACTCTTATTTTTTAGCACGGAGGTCCTTGGCTCACAGCTACCAGAGATTGGAAATGGAGATTGACGGAAGAGTTACGCTTTTATGAGCGAACGGAAAACAGGAGTTACTGTATAAGTAATGTATTTTGACTCGTCTAATGGAGTTTATGGATGTGAATTTATTCATTAATTCAGTTATTTATTCTTGAGCTGTTTAACAAAAACACTTTAATGCTAACCCCGTTAGCCTAAAATTGATCACATTTTTATGCCCCTATATAAATGTCAAAAGTCAACTATTTCTAAATCAGTCTTTTTGTTAGCTTTTTTGGGGTTTAGTACATTAGCCCCGGTGTGGCTTTTGTCTGCTTGATAACTGGATAATGGCATATTTCATAAACATTTTTGGAGACTGAATTTTCCTGGCTGCCACTAAAATGCACAAATCTCATTGTCATCTTGAGTCAAAAACAAACAAACAAGCAAGCAAGCAAACGAAATACTGTTTAAACTCATTCCCTTTTGACATAAATAAAGATTTTACAAAGTATATTTGGTGACAGCGACTCTTTTTCAGTGATGATTTTGGGCAAACTGGCATCGTTCTTTCCAGCTCTCGCAATAGTTGATTTTTACTTATTCATTTTTATTCTTGGAACCGGTTTGCCGTTTGAAAGAAATTGGGAGTAACTCAAATGAACAATTTTAATGTTTATTATGACAACAAACTACCAACAAAAACAAATAAAAATAACACGAAACAATTCCGGCTCAGACTAAAACACGGCAAAGCTTACAAAAAACCTCTTTGAATGGCAAGAGAAATAGGCTTTGTTATTGAACCAAGCTGTCCAGCTTAAAATTCTCTAATGTTTTTCTTGCACAAATCATTGCTTCATTCTGCCATTGAAGTTCATGTGTGTGAAAGGCACTATGAAAGGTGGAACACGAGGTTCACTGAGGACACAGTTCCAATCGAGTCGTGATTAAAGACGCAGAACACTGTCGAATGTCTGCACTGAATCTTTGGGACGGGACCCAGAGGAACATCGCTACCACCAATACATTAAAGGGAATATCTCAGAAAAGGAAGGCGTGAAATAATACATAAATATCCATTGTTAAATAATTCAGAGCCCATTCAAAAGGAAAAGAATTTCCAGAACTCTGCATGGGGTAATCTTACGTCCGACAGCCCTTAAAAAAAATGACCTAAGTAAATAGAGCGACAACAGAGAAGCAACAAAGAAGAATTGCTTAATTCACATCTCCTTCGATCTCCTTGGACCTACTTAAGTTAGAAGACCAGCAGAATTACACATTCAGCATATTTTATGATCTGTGATGTGTACATCAGTGAACAGCTTTTCTCTGATAATAAATTCTAGGGCTATATGCCTGTAAGCTATGCAGTGGGGTGAATTAAAATGTTTAAGGGATAGTTCACCCGAAAGTGACAATTATTTCAGCATTTACTCACATTCATGTCATTTTACACCACACAGGAATTTTATGAGAGGACGATTTCATATGAATATGATTTTTTGACAATTAAATTGCCATGTGATTGTGCTATTCAAAATGTGAATTTGTGAAAGATTCTGTCCGTTTTGTGTTTTTTGTTGAATACATTTGAAGTCACGTAACAAAATGCACTATAAACGTCTTGTACAAAAGAAACCTTAACCGAGCCAACTGAAAAAAATTGATTTTACTGGTCACTAGAAAATTTTGAGTTGGGTTCATAATTTATTTTACAGCATGTTCCTTTAAAGGGTTAGTTCCTCTCAAACAAGTTGTCATTATCTACTCTTGTCTTTACAAGTTGTCTCTCAATGCCTTAACTATGTAATTTTGTTTGCAGTTTAAAAACGTTCAGTTTAAGAGGAGCAATGTGGAGATTTTAGTGTCATCTAGGGGTGAGGTTCCGAATTGCAACCAATGGCTCACTCCACCCCTCAATTTCGAAGCACTACGGCGGACAAAGATGTCATCGCATTCTTTTCTGAAGGAGATAAGGTACGAAATATGCTCAGTAGAGCAGTTTATCCATTAAAGGGCTACTGTAGAAACAACAGGACACTTGTGATGCAGTACAGCACATGCTTTTTGAAGCTTGTTATCCACTCATTGTAAAACAACACAAGAAAGCCATCAGGGGTCCGAATGACAGTTTTATTTTTGCCTAAACTATTAATTTACTGCAGCTTGTGTTAATATACAGTAGTTCTTAGTTGTGCTTGTATGAAATATGAAATGAACAGACATGCAGGTTGGGGTCAGGTGCCCTCATTTCACCCAACAGCCCATTCACATGTGACCTTAAGGGCCATATCTCTGAGTTTCCCAGACGCTGACTGTTCCAAGGTCATGCTGGGTGATAATAGCTGTTTCCTATTATGGGATTCAACACTGGACCCTCATCTCCCCTCTATTAGAACTGCAAATATTTTTCTGTCACCTATAAAATCTGCTACTTCCTGTGAAATCCCACAGCATGGCTTATACAAAGTAGAGTGAAAAAAGCATCTTGAATTTAATAAAATAGGCCTACTCCAGGCATAGTGAGAAAATACTTTTCTTCCTCTCAGTGCATTATGCGACGCAGAGACAAGGATATATAGATGGAAACCCAATGATTTGAGTGTTAAAGCCAAGGTGAGAGTTTTTTGGCTGTATTGTATCCCAGGGTCTCAACGCAGGGTTTGAATCCTAATCAGTTCCCTGCGGAGACAAAAGCATCAGAAGAGATTGCAAAAGCATTTGTAATATCTTATCCTGCCACATCGAGAAAGGAAACGTCCACGTGCACGCACGCGATCAAGACCCCACAGTTACTCGTCGCCGAGCTTCATTAGGGTGCTGTGGCACCTTCACTCCAGTGGCCCGGCCCATTTCTCCCCTCTTCATTCTCATCAAACATTGCAGATGAGGTCTTGAGCCCAATTAATCACAGCACAGTCCTGCTTCACGGGCCCCCCATTAATCAACCTGACCACCGGCGCACACGCAAACAGCCCCTTCACTGCGGCTGGCAGCGCTGTCAGCTAGCGTCAACACACAGGCCCACGCACACATACATAGACATTCACTAATTGTGACGCTTATTCATGATGTCCGTCACACACACAGTCTCGCTCACTTTTTTCTCTCTCACACACAGTGAAACATATGAGCAGACTGTGACACATTTAGCAACATTTCATTTGTCTCCCGAATCTCGCTTTCCCACACACGTCCACATGAGCATTATTATATACATTTAGAGCTCTACGAGATTGCTATTTTCTGACTTCTGCCAGCATGTGGCCCATAGCAACTACATCTCATTCCCATTCGCAGGTATCCGTACGTAAAGTGTGGCTTTGGCAAACATCTATATGGAGTTGAGATGGTATGTGAATAATTTCTATCTTTGCGAATGACAGGATTAAAAAGATATTCAGGAATTAAACATACATAATTCAAATTTAGCCGGACGAACATTGCAAATCATTTGATTTTTTGGAGTTCAATCTGGGTTTGTAAATCAATGTCCCTTTTGGACAAAGTTTATAATGCATTTAAAATAAAGGAGATGTTTTGTTTGTCCAATGTGTCCAACGTGCATTTGTTAAAGTATTTGTATTCTGTTTGAATTCTATTAATTTGTCGGTAATGTTTTGAACTCCTCACCAGCGGTTTTAAAAAACGTTGCCAGCCAACATCAGCATTTTTGATCATATTCACAAAACTTTTAGTGTTCCTAAAATATTTTGTTACATAAATGCAAATATAAAAAAGAACAGATCCTTTGCTTATAACAACACATACATACTGTATATACATAGATATATATATACTTCCGTGTAACAAATTAAGAGACCATTTCAAAATTATTTTCAGTTTTTCTGAATGTACTATGTATAAGTATGTGTCAATGAAAATCATTTTTGTTTCAATCTGTGAAGTACTAACAACATTTCTCCCAAATTTCAAATAAAAATATTGTTTCTATTTATTTGCAATAAATGAAAACTGGAGAAACAAGTCAAAATAACAGAAAATCTTTGCTCTCCCTCATATCTCCTGCTAGCTGCATTTTCGATTTCTCATACATGCTCGGTTCACGGTCCTGTTGAGGTTTCATCTCATTGCTTCTGAACCGCTGAAGAACAGTGAAAACAGGATCAACTTTAGGCCAGCATCTAATTTCTGCCAGCTTCATGCTGAGGCATCTCTCTCTCAAGCATTAAACATCTGTCTTTGCTTCACAAGACTTATTGGAGCTGAAAAATAGATTAAGGAGCTCTGAGAATGATCATCCCAATGGACTACCACTTCTGCTTTTTCCAACTTTGCAATGCCTATGGGCAGCTATATACGACAGCAAGTCCACAGTCCTATATCTACTTGAATGGGGGAAGGTATATATTAAAATCGCTGGCAAAAATGACAATTAAACAGGATGTTTCTGATCAATAATTAAACATGACATGAACTGTATCGTAACTTTGGTTTGCTAAGCCTAAATTGCGCTAAAAATCACCTTTTACGATGTCGCCTCATCTACTGTGCCTGGGCACAGCCTGGCAAGCGCCTCACGAGAGCCCCACCCCAGGGAATCGTCAGTCTTTAAAGATTGACGATTGGCTCGTTTACTGGAAGGCGGGACTTCCTTCACTAGAGCGGCCATATTGAGCGTTGCATTACTCGCCATTCATTGTAACAACACCAGTTGAAAGCTGCTACAGGCAAGCCATGCTCCTGAAGCGAAACATGTACAGTATTTCTCACGAGTGTGCATGTGCAGTAATAAAACATCTTAGGAGAACTGCAATGAAAAACTACAGTGAAATTCTCTGTTATCAGGACTTTGTAAGCAGGTGTCTTTGATAGGCTGTCAGTTTAACATCAGAATCTCTCCTGCCCCCTGTGTCAGCGCAAAGAGAGGGAAAAGCGTGCGGTGTTAGCAGGCTAAGGGCTCGGTGTGTGTTTGAGGGATGTGTTGTCATTTCTGTTCAGCTTTGTGTGAATTGTATGTGACAAGCCTTTTAACACCGCTGCTGTTCTTTCCTTTGCTAAAGCAACAATCCGGTGCGTTGATTTTGAAGGAAGCAGGGATGAAATGAACAAGGACAAATTTCTTTCTTCTTCCTCTGAATTTTATCTAGGCGGCCTGTAAAACCTTCTCAAAATGGATCCAATTACGGAGGCGCCCGCGCGGTGTGGCTCGCGGACGTCAATGTAATTGTGTAACTCTCATTTGCCTCTGTATCCCCACACTGAAAGAAACTTGTCATTGACCAGACAGCCTCGTCTTTCCTCCATGATGTTGAAATGAGATCTTCTCTTTGCTGTCTGAACATTGAAGAAAAATTGCGGGCGGTCTTGCACACATGAAAAGCAGCCTCGGCGGGAAAAAAAGAAAAGAAAAATCCATCGGAGAAACGGCTTTGGAATCAATTTATGTCATTCTCTGGACGGCAATGAAGCAGCGAGGATCGTTCAGATGTGCTCGTTGTTGAATTTTGTTATGGTAGGTCAGCGCTCATTGCTTTTGATGCACTTTTTGCAGTGTGAGTGAGGACACATATAAATGTGCCAGATTCATCAAACATTGATCAAGAAAAAGGAAAGGAACAGCTTGTAGTTGATTTGCTGGAGATGCCCATAATGAGCCCGTCCACCCCACTTGACACTTCTCTGTCACGTGTCGGTGGCTTCTGGTACGGGTACCTCGTGACTCATAAATAGTTAATGGCCATGCTTGATGATACAATGACATCTGGTTGGTCTGTGTGGGCCTGCAGATTGGCCACTCTGAAAGAGACCCTTGCTGCATGTCAAAATGTGTAATGAGTCCTCGGATTGCACATGCTGCAGCAATGTCATCGACAACATGCTCAAATATTTAATTCTTGTATTGTGTAATGAAGGGTTTCCAATCAGCACACAGTACGCTACCTGGTGTTCACTTTTAAAATGAAGGAGCTACAAAACGTTCTTCCCAACCATGCCATAGAAGAACCATTCTCTCCCAGGTTCTTGTAAGAAGTCTAATGAACCTTTTTTCCACTGCAAAGAACCTTTTGTGGTTTAGAAAGGTTCTTTGTATGATAAAGGTACTTTAGGGAACCACTCAGCCAAAAATGGTTCTTCCATGTCATTCTTAAACACCTTGTGAGTCTTGATATAAAAGAAGTATGAAGATCCATTATGTTTTATATTCATCATGTGCCATCCTCATGCGAGAACTAGTGGACTTCACATGTGCCATCCTCCTGTGAGATCCTGTGAACATTAACTGATCACCCCAGCTCCAGTCCAGACAAATTACAGGATATAAGGATATATAATACATTTTCCCCAATTTTCTTGTAAATTTGTGGTATTTTTCTGTAATTTTACAGTTTCTGTAAATCTGTAAAAAAAAATAACAAAGTTTTTTTAAGTGTAATCTCATGTGTGTCGCGTTGGGGGATTCAGAGGAAATATCAGAACAGAACATTTTACTTGATTTTCTTTCAAGATCAAAGGATATTTTCTGATCTTTGCTCCAGTTTCACATCACTATATTTACAATATGTATTGTGTGTACAAATTTCTACTCATTTTATTATATTACGTGATGCTAGGAGAACATCTCAAACAACACATCTCATTCACAGTTGCAACCTAAATGAACTATAACTTTGTTAAATCTATTAAGTCTCCTGCATTACGAAAGGGCAACATTAAGACATCAAATAACAAAACCCAAGTCAAACCTGCACAGTTTAAAGAAAATATAAGGAATGGCTTGATCCTGAACAGGTTATTGGCTTTGCTAAGTATGAGTGCCGATAACAGCCCTGCCACACTGTGTGCAAGAATTAGAGTCCAGCCTTATAGTCTTGTACTGAGCTTTCCTCCACACCCCTTTCTGTGATCACAAAAACCATTCATGTGCTAAAAAAAATATTAAAAAGCACATAGGAGAACTGGGGGTGACTACAGAAATTACTGCAGATTGCTACAAATCCCTGTCTTTGATCTTGGCAGCCATCAAAGGGATGCACACTCCAAAACGGAGCCGCCCGACCGCCTGTTCACTATTTCATATTCCTCAAGAGAACAGTCAAATAACAGTCTACAGTCCCCCCCTCCCTTGCAGTCTCTAATCCCCTTCCAAAATACTGTCACTGATCACAGCCATGTACCTGCAACTGGGCCTCTCTTTCACACCCATCATCTTTGATGTCACATAAACTTCACGGCTTTGTGTGATGGTTAGGTTATCGTACTTTTATGGGGTCTCTATCAAGTTGCAACATTGTATTGCAGCCCATAAACTGCCCAACAACTCTCTGTCAGCTGGGCGAGTGATGGATTTGTGAGCCGAGCTCTTGTAAAGAGAGTTTGTTTTGGCATATTCCACACTTCAGCATCTTTCTCTGTTAATAAAACTGCAAATCTGCTGAACTGAATCAGCAGTGCAGCAGATTACATTGTAAAATGGGGGCCGAAAAAAGCGATTAGAGACACACTTTCTCTAGAGAAGACAAAGAGAGACGCTCCTCCGAAGATCGCCAGATATTGAACTGCATTCAGGTGTGGCAGGTGCGGCACGCACTCAATATGAATGTTGCCATTTGCAGGCCAATCCTTTTGTTTTTTCGCTAAGGAATTAGATGTTATGGGTTGGCCCATGTAGCTTTAGTTATTACTTTTGTGTAGCCAATTCAGACTGGAACACTTGGAAATGCCAACAGTATGTTGTTGTATCAAATAGTCTAGATTTGAATCTTTTTTCAAGTTGACTTTTTATGAAATGTCCCCTACTACACTGTCCACACTGTACAATGTAATATTAAGACAATATCACCCGAACAAATGTGCTGTTGACCCCAACTAATTAGATTATTAATACATACTAAGATAAATGTGAGAATGTGAGAGTCCTTTGCTAAGGAGAAAAGTCTGAGCACAGTGTGAGTTGTTATTGAGATTTCTTATGAAACTATAGTGGAGATAAATGTGAGAATGTTAGAGTCTCTAGCTAAGGAGAAAAGTCTGAGCACAGTGAGAGATGTCACTGAGATCTCTTATGAAACTTTAGAGGAGATAAATGTGAGAATGTTAGAGTCTTTAGCTAAGGAGAAAAGTCTGAGCACAGTGAGAGATGTCACTGAGATCTCTTATGAAACTTTAGAGGAGATAAATCTGAGAATGTAAGAGTCTCTATTGAAGGAGAATAATCTGAGCACAGTGTGAGATGTTATGGAGATCTCTTCTAAATTTCAGTGGAGACAAACATGAGAGAATGACATTTTTTGTCTCAGGAGACTTAACCTTATGTCTCAATTTGATGTTCATTTGATCTAATTTCTGTCTAGGAGAAAGATGTGAGAAGGAGATCTCTTGTTTGATTTTCCTTTCCTCTGCGTATGCAAAAACCTTCAGGCAGCGGCTATTTTAAGTTTAAATAGCAGTAGGTTGCATTTACACTAAGTGAAAATAGCATAATTTCTTAGCAATATGCTATTTACACTAACCGAAAATAGCTGTATTTTCTTTGGATTAAGTAGAAATAGTAGTTAGATGCTATTGATACTTATAAATAGTGGCAGATAACGTTACTATTTGCACCTCAGTATTGGTGTGCATTAAACATTATGCAATTATAACAGTGTGTAAATCATTATATTTATAAAAAATATTAAAATGATGGCAATTTATTGAGATGTTAAAGCCCTACACCTACCCCTAACCTTACCCTACACCTAAACTTTATGAATAAAAATGAATTTTAATGTCTTTATTGCCTTTATTATCTGTAATGTGATAGAAAAAGGTAAAAGAGCATTTTCAGCTAGAGGTGGATTAGAACCCCAGTCTCCAGTGCCAAGCTCTATAGACTTTTCACCTCACGCCACAGTAGTCACTATTTGAAATGGTTTCGTTCTTACACTTTCTTTATTCCAATCACATATTGGTGGGCGGAGCTAGTGCAAATAGTTTCAAGGCGGGCTCTGCCCGCTGCTACAAGATCAGCAGATTCTGTAGCCTTCTTTGGGAATCTGCTGAAATCATGTCTCTTCCGTCATCACCTGACCGATTAGTTATGACTTCTATCTCTTTTCTACTCTTTCTATCCATAAAAAAAAACTTAGCTTTGTATACTGTGGTAGGCTATATGAGACCCGTTTTACTGCGCTTATGCTTTTTGTTGTCTCTATGTTGTTCCAGTTGCTTCCATTGTTTACCTCACGTAAGTCTCTTTGGATAAAAGCGTCTGCTAAATGACTAAATGTAAATGTTAATGTTTACATTAAAATATTCGGCTAACGATGCTTTGTCAATTGAGCTACATGAATATACGATTATCGCACAGATTAAACTTCACAAAACATTAAGATTAATGTTTCTATGGTATTCAAACGTGAAAGCCAAACTCAGACATCCACAAGGAAGACTCGGTGCAAATAAAAAGAACGTTTCTGTAAGGACTTTCCCTGTTTGCCGACTGGAATTAAACTCTCTGCAGTGTTGCTTCCCCGTGTCACTCTTAATAGAAGACACTCCTAGCTATATCTGCCAATCAATAAAATTTTAATGGGAAAAAGGCCATCTCTTCAGCTTACCATGACAAACTAAATTGTCAGTTACCAATGCATTGAAGTTCAGCATCAACTTTGTAGTTCTGCTAATGATACGGCCTCATCGACCCAGCGTGATTTACCAGATTTGTGTCAATGCGTCCACACATCATCATTCCAGGAAGCAGCTCGTATCAGCTAAAGGTAATCATACATGTAGACAGCAATTACTTGTTTATGTCATCGCAGCAGATGGACTCAGTTGGGAGGCACCTGAAATTGATCTGGGTGCTGAGTAATGGATATCTGATCTCTATCAACTGGAGAGAAGCACTCTGATCTGGCCAGTGATGACAGGTGAATGCAGGTATTGTCTGTTGGATCTTGATTCTTCTCAGACTTGATATTGACCCATTGGATTGAATAGCTGTTTGTTAAATGTTCTTTCTCTCTATTCACGCTGACTTCTGTTTATTGAGAATGAGCTTTCAAAGCAGTGTGATATGCATGTTAACAAATTAGAGGAAGTGTAATTTCTTTCTTTCTTTCTTTCTTTCTTTCTTTCTTTCTTTCTTTCTTTCTTTCTTTCTTTCTTTCTTTCTTTCTTTCTACGCCCTTTCTATAACATTCGATCCCAGGGATAGCACATACTCAGAAACAAATGTATAGTATAATGCATTGTAAGTCGCTTCGGAGTGTCAACATAATATGAGTCTGAGTTACAACTTAAATAACTACAAACAACATTTGGTTCCAAACAAGCTAGCCTTGAATGATAGCCTAATTGAGACTGAATTGCAATCTTGTAACCCATTCTGGTGCTCTTTTAATTGCATTTCATTATTTTAGTTTTAAATTTAGCTTATTAATTTTTTGTTTATTTAATGTTTATCCCTAAAAAATAAAATCATACAAATCATGATTTTAAACTTTATATCCGTAACAAATACTAGCATTCCAGTTTCTGAATAGTAGATTGCAGTAATGCGAGTGCTGGAACTGCTCCCCTGTTTCTGGTGTGTCCAGTCTGGAGAACGATTAATATTGCCATTATTCTGGAGATTTGTGGCTGATCAGTTTGGGATAATGATCCTCTGGTCACCACTAGAATGGCATTGCAATGTCATGAAAAATGAAGCAAAAACCTCATCATTAATTCATAACTGCCCACTCTATGCAGATCGTAATGTTTTCCTCTTCCCGCACCAAGTAGTTTGGTATTAGTTACTTTCCAAAACTGTTAAATAGGACAAATTCGCCTGTTCAGACCCTGAATTTTACAACTTTACCCAAATGTAAGACGGGTAAAGTTTCTTCTTTTCTCAGACAGACATAAATTATATTTAAATGCACCAGTTTTTCCTACCCACTGCCCATTTCTACAATGTGTGTCGTATAGGTTTCCAAATATACTGGACCTCACCATCGTCACACGGCCAAGACGAATGTCCTTATATTTAAGCCACAAAACAAATATTGCACATTGCTGTGTGGCAAAGTTAAACACTTTATTGCTTTTTAATGACTTATTTGTTCATTCCAGATCTGGACTACATTAAAGTGATGTTTGATTATAGCAGAGGTAAGCCATAACCTGCAATTAATTGGGATGGACAGGGCTCATTGCACATTATATCAAAACAAGCTCAATCCTATTTGACCTTGGCGCCTTTTATGCCCGATTGTCTGTCGGGCATTAATACACAATATCTAGTTAATTATAATGATTAACTGTTTGTACAGAACCTGTGAGGAAGTGAGGAGTAAGCACAGAGTCTGTTGTGAAGGCAAGCGATTCCTACAAATTCTCTCAGGTGAGTAAATAATAAGTTAGAAGAGGGAGAGAGATTCTATCTGGGAGAAAGTTCCCATTAAGGAAGCAATGATTTAATATGCCGTGTAATTGGCCCATCAAATTAAAGACGTCCTCCTCCCCTGTGACACGGTAATGTCAGAATGTGATTGGACATTATTGTTGTGACGGTCATGTGATTTTGACCGAAACAAGTCACCACACTAATGTGTGAAACAATCAGTCCAGATCCAGCAAATCTTCAGAACACTGGTGCCACCGATTCCAATTCGACCTTAAACTATAATGTACTGTATAGTGTTAAAGTGTAATTTTTTGGAGGATCTATTGACAGAAATGCAATATAACCTATAACTATGTGTTCAGTGCTGTATAAAGACCTTTCATAATGAAGCATTATGTTTTTATTACATTAGAATGAGCTCTTTCTATCTACACACACCGCAGGTGCTAAATGGACAAACTGCTCAGAGCGTGTTTCATAAACACGTTATCTCCTTCGGCAAAGAGGCGAAAACGTAACAACATCTCAGTCCTGTGAGAGCCGCCATAGTGCTTCAAAAGGTAGGGGCAACCTCACCGCTAGATGCCGCTAAAGTTAATACACTGGACCTTTAAGTTACCTTGCTTAACCCAACTTCGAATTGCATTGAAAATGTCTCTATGTATCAACATACTCTATGTATAAGTTATTCTCAGGCACAGTATGACTGTATGTAAATCATGTGACAGAACAAAATAAGAACGTATCTTCAAGTAATGTTAACCACAGACCTTGTTTACACATAAATCTGATTTTATCAAAATTCCATAGTGAACACATTGCTTGAAAATGCTAATTTTCCAATGTCCAACTGGACCTCTTAGGCCTTCTGTCCATGCACATACTCATCTTTCTCTCTCTCTCTCTCTCTCTCTCTCTCTCTCTCTCTCTCTCTCTCTCTCGCTTTAAGCTTATTGGTAAGTCTGTCCTACTTGGGACATTTGTGAGACAATGGGCCAAAACTGAACTAGATAAGCCGAACAATATATTCATTTTTCTATGACATGAATACTAAATAATCCCCTCTCTGAGAATTCAGCTCTATATTTGTTGTCGAAAAAAACATGAGAATGTTCAAGCAAATATTGAATCATAGAATAAAAAGGCTTTTGTGCTTCTGATATAATTGTTTTTAAGACGGAGGAAGCCAGAGAGGAGATACGGAAGACTCTTATCAACTGAGACCAGGATAAACATCATTACATTTAGCAGAAGATGGTGATTACAGACAGAGTAGATCTATTAGTGATTCTCCTCACACGATCGTAAATGCTGCTCGGCACACACCAACCCAACCTCACCCTGCCTCATGCATCCCACGTTAAACAGTAACCCCGCCATGTTTAAACCTACTCCTGCCTAATAAGAAAGCAATGAAATGGCCTCATAAAATGTTGGTTAAATCTCTCAGGGTGCTCATATAAAGGTCCCTTCAGTCAGTTTTGAGCGGTTGTCTTTAATTGTGCAACACTAAGCATTACAGTTTCCTCCCTTACTTTTGGAAGATATACCATAAATGGCTGATTTTTCAATTGGGGGCACTTGTTAAAACATTTTTGTTTCTTATTTACATTCAAACAACCGACTTCAATTTAATGACATGTCTGATCTTCAGTCTGTCACTGCTCTGAAAGAGATGTGCTGCCCATCACGTCCTGTTTCTAAATATAAATTGGGCTTGAAAGTCTCAATTGTTCCTTTAAAATGCTTTCTGTGATGTCTAATGACCGCAGTACTAGGGGCAGCAACGCTTTGTTATAAAAATACAAATTATATGCAATAATTATACAGCATTGTGTATTATTATACCTAACATTTAACCCCAATTAATTGGAAATGTAATGATAAGTTAATAAAAAATGAAGTCAATACTACATCGGACTTTTTCAAGAAGTCTGGGTACGGACCATCGAATTTATGGCAGTTTTTAACCTTTCAGCGCTCCTAAAAAATAAAGGAAAAGTAGTTTAAAACAAACAAAAAAAGTTAAAAGGGTATAATCTATAATTAAAATTAAAATAAATGGAGTTAGGGTTAGGGACCATTTTAAGAATTCCTCTAATTCAAGAATTATCATTATTATTGATAACAATGCAATGTAGAACCTTTGTGGTTTTTTTGACAGCAGCACTGTAATGCTGCTTTAATGTTTATCAGAACATTTTATAATGGTCGTCACAACTGTCAAGACAAGACGGTCATTTACATACACATCAATTTGGAGTGATAATACCAGAGCGTGGAGGACACACTGGATACAAGAAGAAACCAACTCTCAAAATTGGATTTATCTACAGCTCCTTTTATGTCTTTAGTGGTCACTTTATATTTGATTACGCTGATTCATGACACACACCATCACGGCTGTGAAAGCGTTTCTATGACAACTGCTTGCAGAGGTGTCTGTCCAGAAAAGTAGAGTAGGATTCTGAAATCTGCACAACTCATTTCAACCAGATAGAGAGAAAAAGAGAGACGTCAAGCATTTACAGCAATGATGGCAAGTCTACACTTCAAATGGCTTCTGAGAAAGAAAAGCCATGAACATACTGTATTTGTCCAACAACTATAGTTTTGTGAAAAATAGGCAGCCCCTGTACTGTAGGCTTCTCTGCAATTGGTGAAAAAACCATCACATCATTTTAGATTTGTCGATATATCAACCAGGGGTGCGTTTCCCAAAAGCATCGTTAGCCAATGGTCGCAAGTTCCGTCGCTCCAGCATAGCTCAACGATTTAAGTGTTTCCCGAAACCATCGTTCCAACGATCAATCGCAAACAGCATCGCAAAGTTGCGTGGTTGGAACTACAGGTCTAGAGCTGTGGTTAGAAGCATAATTCCTTTTTATTATGACATGTAGACTTACATGCATCATGCCTTTGAGCAAACTAAGCAAACAACATGCAGTGCATTCTATACCCATAATTCGAAAATACAACAAATTTAATTTAACATCCTTTAGTTTGTTAAGAAAATACAAGCGCTGTTTTTTGAAAAGTGCGCATGCACACGAACCTATGTGCACTAGGACCCGGGGGAATCCCTGGGCGGAGTGACGTAGGAGGAAACTTATGAATGAATGAAATATCGTTAAATAAAACAACAGATAACAAAATAGGATAACTAAAGTCGCCGTTAAATGCTATGCATGTTATTTACAGCAAGAATTTGACATTAATTAGATCTGAACGTATTTATTAGTAGACGTCATTACTCCACCACATGTATGGCGTCATCAACTAGATTGCCGAACCAACTTGGTTCAAACGATTGATCTCCGACAGAGTTACTACGGTTTTGGGTGACAGTCTGTCAGGACTCTGTCCTTCCTGTTACGAGTTCTCATGCTCACTGGACGGAGTCGTGACAGAACCACGTCTTGCGGGTTTATGTTGCGTTTTGTGTGGAGACACGTGGCTTTTGTTGTCACTTTTGCTGCGTGTCATCCTGTCTTGTCTCTCAGCCCCGCCTTCCTGTCTCCCGTAATCATTCCCTTAGTGTCAATCCCAGTCACCTGCCCGTCACCTCCCGTATTATCCTTCGTTAGTCTTCCCACATATAATGCCCCTTTGTTCTCTGTCCTTTGCCGGTTTGTTGTCATGTATACTGCACGTCAACCCCTTCATGTCGTTCATATAGTAAGTCTCGAGTTGTTCATGTTTATGTTTCCCTAGTCTAGCCCTGGGGCCCGTTTCAGAAAGGAGGTTTAGTGAAAACTCTGAGTATATTAACCCTGAAATGAGGGAAACTCTGGGTTTTCCGTTTCAGAATGTGAGGTATGTCAAACCTGAGAAAGCGGGGTAACTCAAGCCCGTTTCTAAAGGAGAGGTATCTTATACTCAGAGTCAGTAACCATAGTAACTTACTCTGTGAACTAACCTGGTCGGGAGCAGGTTTTCTTTGGTAAACCCAGAGTTTATTTCGATCTCCTCCCCCTTTTAAAGCGCAAGTGGTGTAACTCATCCATTCATTCATTAATACAGTCATTCATGGCACACATTTTGATTACACAGAGACCATCTCAGTGACTTATACTGTATGTCATATGTGCTTTTATAGAGGATTCCTGAAGAGGCTGCATTAATTCATTGGAATGTACTTTGATTTCAGGAGAGCACCGAGTGGAATTTTGTCATTTCCCTGTGCATTTTTATTAAAACTGTACCGTTTTTCTTTACAGTGAATTAGATGTATCAAAATATATCTCATCCATCCTTACACATAAATAAAGTGCATGAATAAAGAAATGAATAAATACAGACATACATGCAGAAATGAAGCGATAAAGGTAATAAACAAGTAAATTTGACATGCAGCCATTCCAAGTGAAATCTGTTCAGAGCAGGATTCGAACCGGCGATCAGTCTAACTTTGCACGAGAGTCTGACGCCCTACAGGTGTCCTATACACCATGACGTCTTACTTGCGTAACTAGAGCACTCATGGCGAGTGAGAACATACGATTTTTTTATTATTTCTGTTGTTTCATTCATTTAATGATTAATTTATTTGTTTATTGGTATCAATTTATTAATTTAAACTTAAGTCATTTTCAGGACATCAGTAAATCGAGCGGAAAGTGTGCCTCACTCTCATGTGCTTTCTGCCGCCATGTTGCTTTTTTTGGTGCTGTTGCCATGGTGAATCGTGCTATCTTCGCTCAATTGATGATGGCTTTTTAAATCAATGGTGCACGCGCGTAACCTAGAGTGAACTTACTCAGAGTGGATTGAACTAATTGAAATCACCTGTTCTGAAACCGAAAACTCAGAGTTGCGATTCTCTGAGTAAATCAACTCAGAGTTCACATTTTAACTCGGTGTTGGTTGAACCTCCTTATTGAAACAGGCCCCTGTTTCTACCTGTTTGTTATGGTGTTTGTTATTTTTTGATTGCTAGTTATTCCCCCACGTGGGAAGTGTTTGTTTTGTTTTAGCGAGTATTATTTTCCTGTTTTCCCCTCGTGGGTTTTGTTTTGTGTTTTTGTTAAATAAAAACATTTTTTGTAGGCCTACTCTCCTGTCTGCGACTGGCTTCTGCCAAACCGTTCCGTGACACAGTCGTAACTACATCGTTAATTTCCCCAATGATCCATCGTACTATGGTGGTCAACCAGCGAGTTATGTCGTTGTTTGGGAAACACACCCCATCTTGATAGCTTTCTCTATGCCAGAGTTATTATAGTTTTGCTTTTTGTTTTATTCATAATTTAATATTTTTATATTTTTAATGTTCATTTTAGTTTAGTTACTTCTTTAAGCAATTTTTTATGCGCTCTTATTTTATTATTTTTGGTTGATTTTTTTTATGCTGCTGTAGAGGATTAATTTATTTTAATTTTAGTTTGGTTTTTTATTCATTTTTTATTTATTCATATTCATTATTTCTGTTTATTCCTGAGGTAACATTTCTAATTGTCTTTTATCATAATTAGTTTTAAAAATAACATTTAGCCCCACATATTTTGGATTAACAACAAACGTTTTAATAGTTTTAGTTTTAGTAAACTATAATACCCTTGTTCTCCACTCTATACACTGTAAATTAACCTCTCTCTTTATGTAGTTGCCGTTTTCTTGTTTTGCCTCTTTAAAGACTCTGTAAATTAATGAATTGAAGATACAGTACAGTAAGGTAACAATACTATCACGAGGGCTTTAATAGAAATGCATAAGTGCATTTCTGCATTTTTAAACAGATTTTGGAATTTGCAACTTTTATTTTTCTTCTTGCACAGACTCATTAGACTCGACATGTTCACTGGTGCTTTGCTAATATAGATTTTTGTGCTTAATTTAAGTGGTTGACCCAGTAATAATGAGCTGAGTATAGCCTTATTAAAGTGGCAAAAATTACATAATGATTGATAAAACCCATTTTCTTTTTGGCAGAATTTAGAACTTTATGTTGTGGAAGCATTTCTTTTCTCAACATGAATGTTTTAACAGTGCACTGAAAATGGCCAGCCTGGCTTTCACCTCTCCCACAGGAACATCACCGGTCGTGTGGCTTTGCATATGTCCGATAGTTACAGTGTCTTGGGATTACTTTAATCAGCTCAATCATTAACACAGGTGAAACATTTAAGCTTATTTGTTTACACACCATCTTGTTTCATCTGACCACAGCTTTCATTGAAAAGCTTTTTACAATTAGCCTCTAATGGCTATGCACCTGCGTAAATTACCTAATGATCACTCCAAACGCGTTACTGCTTACATTAGCACCCTGAGAGTAAGTGTCGAATTAATGGTTAAAGATGTCATAGGCCAGCTGGTTGGGAATTTCTCTGAGCCACAGTAATTAGCTGGGCAATGCACGTCATGGGGAGGCTCGCGTAACCTCTTGCCCTTTGACCTGCGGGACAGGAACTTGGAGACTCTGGTTTCATCAATTTGTACACCGAAGAGAAAAAAGTACCACAGTATCAATATTTTGCTAGAGCCGGAGAGGGCTGGACGTGTTAATAATCCATAGCCTAATGCAGTTGGCCCCAGTGCGAGTCGCGCGACGGTCCGTAATCTGCAAATGTAACAAGCATAATTCAGCACATGCTCAAGTGAACATCATATTGTATGGTTCCGCAGGCCATGTGGAGGGGGAGTATAGGTGTTGTTTCACTGCTCTGTGCTGACGAATGAATAAAGCACAGCCCACAATGTCCGACACGGCCCACTTTGAAAAGGTCTTGTATGTACTATTCAGGTACAGATAAGGGGTGTCACAACATACCGGCATGGTCAATAACCATGATATAAAAGCAGGATGATCGACATCGTATTAATTGTACACATACCGTAAACTATTCAGCAACCATTCAAATGTTGCGTTAAGAGTCACAGTGGTTACTCTCTTTGGGCCTCCATACACTTGCATTTAAACCAAAATAACAGACAACTCGAAATAAAAAAGATGAATGTCACTAATGGCATCATTTTTCTTTAAATCAATGCATATTGTGATAATACATTGTTATTTTGGAAACGATAATGTGCAGTGAAAATCTGATAATCATGACAGGTCTACTACAGATATGTCTACACGCTAAAGATGTTGGGTTATTTCAACCCATCGTTGGGTCAAAAAAGGACAAACCCAACTGTTGGGTCAAATTAACACAGGGTATGGTTATATTTGACCCAACAAGGAGTTAAAACAACCCAGTATTTTGGGTTGAAACAACCCAAACATAGATTAATTTATAACCTAACGGTTGGGTTTGTCCATTTTTGACCCAATGTTGGGTTGAAATAACCAAACATTTTTTAGAGAGTACATTTGGTACCAATATGCACTCTTTAAGTGCAAAGATGTACTTTTTGAAGGGGTACCAGCCCAGTGACAGCTTTTGTACTACTTGTAGCCATTGTGTAGCCTCCATGAGGTGTAACGGCCAATCACATCCTTATCTACTTGATTGGGAGGATGAAGAAAGGAGTCACTTGGCACCCAAAAGTACCACACAGAAAGAGTGAGAATCAGATTTCATGTTAGGATTTTGGTTGTCTTCTCCCCATGCATGCCATGCCTCCACTAAATCACAAGCAAGGAGATTTGCTTTATTGTACAAAATGTTCACATCTTTCTAATAATATTCAGTGAAGACTCAATGAACTAAGCCTAGTCTTTTTTATCTTGCTGGTGTATTATTCATATCTTTTTCAGTGCCTTTAAACAAGATGAACACGGTTAATGTATGAGTCAGTAATGTAATTAGTTATTTATTTATTTGAAGCCATCAAACTCGATATATGAAAGTACATAAGCATATAATGAACTTCCTGAACATACTGACCCCAACGAAGAGCATGAGAACATCTGAACACTGTCACGGTCGCCAGCGTTAAGATGGAGTGTGTAATTCTGATATAGCAAAGCTGTTACCTGAATTCAACACCACAAATGGCTTAAATGTAAGACACACGAGTCAGAGAAAAGAAATAAAAAATAATGAAAAAATATGTATATTTATATGGCTATTTTTTATATATTTTAATATATCTGTTGATATGAAATTGATTTTTGGCCACTAAAAAAACTGAGGTAATGCATTACATAACAGTATTAGGGCGCAAACCTGATGTCTGATTTTAAACTTGACAGATTCAATAAAGCAGGATTTATTTAATGGTTTGATAGCATCGGAGGAATACGTAAATGTAGCTCTGGGTGAGATCAAAAGTCTGATTGTGCCAAGTAAGGTTATGTCTATAAATAATTGGCTGTGATTTCAATGGACAAATAACACTAACAGACTGGAGCGTGGAAAGGTTTTGGCAGTGAATAAACAGTTTGTCCCTCAGTGATTTGGCGAGAAAAGACATTGTTCACAGTTTCAGCAATGTCTGGCCAAAATCTGGCCTGTTCTGTTGTTTAAACCCACTGAGATTCCCGTCTTCATCATCCCCAATTATCTTTACAACTGTTTGATCAAATATCTCTGTCAGCCTTCCATGCTCCTCATTTAAAATAACTCTTTGTTTTCCAACCTTTGCCCATTAAAATAAAATGAGCTGCAGAATAGTAAAAAAATACAAAGTTCAGCAAGTAAAGACGTTCTCTCAATTCTCGATGCAGCGATTACACACAGTAGTGACCCTTTTGTTCAATTTCTCATACACTACTTCACATAAAAGTGAATTGATCTAATAGCCTCCTTTTGTTATATGAAGTAATACGGCAAAGCGCAATTGTAATAAAGATTTGGTTTAGTTAGAGGAAAAGCATAATGCAATCTCCGAGGCTTCTTTTGTTTAACCGATGTAGCATGAAATGCGCGTTATATCTGTTCTCGCCAAGCGAGGAGGCAAAGAGGATTCAATGTGAAAGCTCTAAATGGAATTTACGCTAACCAGTTCTTTCTAATGTAGCATACTGCCTGCAGATGTCAGAAGCTGTTAGGTGTTAGCCGCTCCATGGCCATTATCACCAGCGGGTGCTCTGTGTGATACAGCTGGTTTGGTGGTGGGAGGAACTTGCTCTAATAGGCTCATACACCACTGTTCTACGTAGGAGTCACACCACAAAAGCAGAGTCCAACAGAAATTGGTCCACTTTTCCAAACACATATGCTGCTGTTGGAACACTATGTATCTGGCACTAGACTCCCGCTGGCAGTTTTAATAGGCTGAAAACATGTTTTTGCTTTTTGACTGTGTGCACTTGCTGCTGGAGGGATCTAAGTTTTATGTTTAGCCTGAATGTGATATATATTGATCTGACATACAATATTTTGTCTGTATGATTCCTTTCATCCATCCAGCCATCCATCCATTCACGGATCCCTCTTAAAGGGATAGTTCACCAAAAAAAATCAATTCTATCATAGTTTACTCACCCTCATAATGTAATATAAAACTTGTATGACTAACTTTGTTCTGATGAACACAGAGAAAGATATTTGGAAGAATTTTAGCAATTTTTACTTCTGGGACATTATTGACTGCCATAGTACACTGTAAAAAAAATCCCGTAAAAAAAAACTGATAAAGTACTGGCAGAAAATGACCAGTACATTTTCCTTTATTTTTCGGACATTTCCGTTAGTGCTAAAATGTAATTGAATACAGTGCAAAATGTAAAATACAGGTAAAACAACTGTAAAAATGAATACGGAAAATTCCTTCATATTAATACAGTATATTGTGCCGTATTTTTGCTGATTTTTTTTAGAGTGTAGGAAATATTAAATAGTAAATGGTTTGTTTTCCTAAATTCTTCAAAATATCTCATTTTGTGTTTAACAGAACAAATAAAATGCAATAATTGTATTTCTACTATAGTTGATGATGTCCCAGAACTGAAAATTGCTAACATTCCTCCAAATATCTTTCTTTGTGTTCAACAGAACAAAGAAATGTATACAGGTTTGAAACAATCTAAGAGTAAACGATGACAAATTTTTCAGTTTTAGGTGAACCATCCCTATGTATCTTGGGCCACAGGCTGTGTATGTGATTTTTTATTTAGCAAATATTTCAATATTTTACTGTACAGAAAAAAATTAAGCTAAAATATGTTATGGATGGCAAATCCTTAAACAGGAACTGGCTCAAAAAAAAAACCCACTACTGTAATTTACAAATCGGATTGATTCTGAAGGTACAACTCAATGGACAGAAAGATTATCAGTGACATTAATTGGTAAATATATGAAATAAAATTGACAATAAACAAAATAAAGTCAGTCAGCTCCTTACAAAACAAATGTTTATTAAAGTGTGTTATACCAAAGTCTGTTTATGGAAGTCGTGCCACTCAGCGGCCATGTTTGCAACACCTCTGGGCAGCAATTTACGTCACAGTCCTATCTACTTGAATGGGGGAAGACAGATATTTCTAAAATGGCTAAACAGCATATTTTCGATCAGTAAATAAACATGACATGAACTGTATCATAACTTCGGTTTGCTAAGCTTAAACTGAACTAAAAATCTATTTTTCGAGGTCGTCACATACCGCCTCTGCACAGGCTGGAAAGTGCCTCAAGAGAGCCCGGCTCCAGAGAGTCGGCAGTCTTTATTGATTGACGATTGGCTCATTTTACTGAAAGGCGGGACTTCCTTGGCTAGAGCGGCCATATTGAGCGTTGCATTCCTTCCCATTCATTGTAACGGCAGTGGTGCATCTTGTTAATGTAAATATATTTTAAGTTGATCTTCTTTCTACACGGCGATAATAGGACTTTACTTCAAATCTCCTTGAAGTACACTTAAAGGTATTCTAATTAAAATCTAAATGGAACATAGTACTGTATGCTTAAAGTACAAAAAAGTACATTGTATATTTATAGTAACCAAGTATGATGGTAAGTTTATTCAAGAAAACTTGCAGTAAAAAACTAGTAGTTTACTGAAAAAAGTACTAGTATTGAGCTATCACTATATGTTCACTTGTAGTAGTTGCAGCACAATGAAAAGCACAGTTGTAAATTGGTTATGTACTCACAGTTTACTCCGTGTATATTTTAGTTATACTTTCTTACAGTAAACTAAAAAGTGGGCCAATTGACTCTCAAGCAGTACTGAAATAGTACACTTACAAGGATGCTATTACAACTAGTACATTGATATAAGTATACCTCAAAATGCATTTCAACTTTACTTAAGTATACTTATGCAAGTGATTTTGAAATATACTTATTTTTGTGAGAGGGGACCCTTACAAGCTTTCCTAAATTTAAGTTTCATCCAGTGTTTACCATCAAATATACTTAAAAGCGTTCTCGATTTAGATGCAGTCGGTGCGTTCATTCTCCATGTATTAGGTCTGCGCACATACACATATGAATTAGATCACCCTACGTTTTCAGCTACTGCGGTGCTTGCCGTATATACGGGGAGTATTTTTTTATTAACTTTTCTTTGCCGCGGCCGACTTTCTATGTAAAATTGATTTGATTAGGCCATCTCTGTTCCAGGAAGAGCATTGTTTGCTGTGGCTAATTCTCTCTACTTAATGCCTGTCTCTTTTGCCTGCATCAGATCTCTGGCTCTCTAATACACGAGACTCCCCCGTTGGGTTTTCTCATCATATTTGGTATAGCACTCAATATATTCTATTGACCTTCTGCGCATGGGCCCTCAGCACAAATGGATCGCATCGCTCTGGCTAAAAGCAAGCTAATTCCAAACACCATTGCATGAGTAAAAGTTTAATGAAGCTACTGAACCGTACAATGAGAGAATAATACAAAGCTCTCAGTGAAGACGGCCCCTTTTAACAAGCAGCAATAGCACGGGGTGCAAAGCGGATCGCGTGTTACGTGCCAGAACGGACGCGGCGTTTGGCTGTGACGTGCCGTCCAGGTAGAGGAGGTCTCAGAGCAGACCTGTGTTTGCTAATGAATAAACCATAAAGCCCAGTCATACATCATCTTGTAAGACACGATCAATGCTGTCTTTTGCAGGGGCCTGGCTTCTGAATATTTTATACCTATCAAAGTAGCCCGGGTAAAAAAGTGATGACAGAGTGGAAAATCAAAGTATCTGACATCACAGTAATTTACTGTAAGAAATGAATATGTGGTGATGAGAATAGCTTTAAAGGGATAGTTCACCCTAAAATGAAAATTCTGTCATCATTTACTCACCCTCTTGTCATTTCAAACCTTTATGACTTCCTTCCTTCCGCAGGACACAGAAGAAGATATTTTGAAGATAGTTGGTACCTGAACAGCACTGGTCCCCATTGGTTTCTATGGTATGGACACAAAACCAATGCAAGTGAATGGGGGCCAGTTAACAACATTCTTCAAAATATCTTCTTTTGTGTTCTACGGAAGACAGAAAGTCATACAGGTTTGAAATGACAAGAGGGTGAGTAAATGATGACAAAAATTTTATTTTTGGGTGAACTATCACTGTAAGACTTTAAAGCAGTGGTCACCAACCCTGCTCCTGGAGATCGACCGTCCTGCAGACTACAGCTCCAACCCTGCTTCAGCACACCTGTCTGTAATTATCAAGCAAACCTGAACACCTTGATTAGATAGTTCAGGTGTGTTTGATTGGGGTTGGAGCTGAAATCTTCAGGACGGTCGATCTCCAGGAGCAGGGTTGGTGACCACTGCTTTAAATGAAGAGTGTGAGATGTGTCATCTGAGGCAATCCAACATCTGATCACATTTGTATCCACTGGTGCAAATTCATAAGGGTGTCTTATTGTTAGTTTGGATAGACATCTAAAACATAAATTATTTGACAAACTAGTTTGAAAATGTGCAAATATTTCATTCTCTGGTGACAGGTCAGTGCCAGAGTGGGTGGAGTTTAATACTCAAACACAATCTATAGCAGGACTGTCATTTGAGTAAAGCATTAAGAAACCTGGTTTGAGAAATACCTCTCTAAAAGAAAGTTTTTTATAAACAAAATACAAACGCCATGGTGTGATACTAAATGAGCATAATATTTCCTAATGCAGGGGTTTCAAACTGGGGTCCTCGGACCCCCAGGAGGCCTCCAGAATGTTCCCCAAATTTTGTTAAAACAAAAACAGCAAAAGTTGTCAAATTCTACCAAATATTATTACAGTTTGATTTCTAAAACAATTCGTCTTTATAATATCACACTAATTCTAAAATAAATAAACATGTAGGCCTATTTTAGAAAGGGGTCCATTGCAAAAGGTTGATCATAGTTAGGGGTCCTTGGCGTGAAAATATTTGAAAACCCCTGTCCTATAGGACAAAGTTGTACTGTTCGTAAATAGATTTACATTGTAGCAGCTGTACCATACTGTCAAATTCTACATTTTAGTGTCTATCCAAAAATATAAAATTGTATGTGTCCTAGAACCTCGCATTACAGGCTACTGTATTGATAACTAATAAGGTCACATTAACATAAACAGTGATAAGATGTGTTTCTTGTACGCTACTTTTGCTTTTCTTCCCACTTTTAATCTAAGTGGTGACCCGGAAACGTAATCTCCATCTCCAATCACCATAACTCATTTCATGTGATAGACTCGGCGTAATAGAATGTGCAGGCACACATGGATAATGTTTCATACGTCTGTGCAGCAAAACACAGCAAATGACACAAAAGGACTTGTCAATTACGAACGAATGGAATTATTTGATCCGCGAAATCACGGCATAAGGCTGTGGTGAATTCTGTGTGCAGAGCCCTTTAAAACGTGTAATAAAATCTTCCATTAGGCGCACGATCGCCGTCCACAGGGAAATCACTTGCGCACGATGATGCTTTCAACTATATTGATGTGTCAGTGGAGGGTGGAACCAGCACAATTAACATGGTTTCATATCACAAGATTAATACTGCGTTTTTGATCCCGTTGCTTTTGATCCCCTTCTGGTCGCAACATCCTGACATCCTTACGATGAAGAGATATGCCAACTTTGTTGATCGGGGGAAACTCATCATTGTCGGTGTAATATAAGCGGTGTGCTTTATGACAATGTGCGCGTTCGGCGTCCTCAAGGTCATTTTAGTGTGTCGTACAGTGCTGTCTGTTTCCGAGACTAAAAGAAATTGAAAGCATTAGGAAGCGATTCCTCACTCGGGAGGAAATAGGCTTAGGCTGCTGGCTGTCATCGTAGGCAAGCGCAGATTGACATTTGGGTTTATTTTGGAACGGAGCAAGTCTGAGGTTATCACAAAGAATCCATTTAGTGCTTCTATAGGCCTACAGCTCACTCCGGTCTAAAACGCCAGCACCAAGCAATATTCTTCCAGAGTACAGGGACGCTTAGAAGACGGAAGTTTCGTCGAGAGAAACGACCTACAATCTTTTCCGATTTCCTTTCTTGTTCATTTCGATAAAAGAACTCTGTAGTGCTGATGTATTTTTCTCAATGGCACACCCACGTATGTGAACACACATGTGAATAGACGTGTATTGTGTCTCGGCGTGAGTTATAATGTGTTCCAACTCTATTAACAGCTCCTCTTTCAGTTAATGAATTCCATTAGTATGCGCCGAGGAAGAAAACAACAAGGCAATGTTTAATCAATTATAATCGCTTCATCACGTCAGCCTGCGCGTCTGCTTTGCGTGTGGGTGCACGACCGCTTGTGCTACCCACCCATTTAGCTGTTAACACACTCCATAGTTTTCCTCATGCACCGTTTGCAACTTTCTGTGCTTGTGCTGAAAATCCAGCCATGCATCAACTGCTGTGACGAATAGATTTGAGAATGTAAGCAATAACGCAGCACAGCAATAAACTGGATTATATATACAAAGTATGCACACGATGTGCCTGTTGTACAAGGATTTTTCTAGAAAACATCAAGCACCTAATGGTTTGACTTTACTAGTCATGAGAAGGAATTAACTGATCCTTCAAACTATGGAGTATACACTCTTCGGAGAAATGGCAAAGAAGAACCATTTTGGGTTCCCCAAAGAACCTTTTAGTCTGGGGAGGTTAAAGGTTCTTTACAGAACGATACAGCCAAACAAAGAACTTAAGCTTTTTTTACGAGTGTGGCCAGTATCATTTATTACACGGCTCGTTGGAATACTTGATTCTGATTGGCCAGTCGCGACATTTCAAGGTTTGTTATTCCCAATATGTTTAATTTCCCTCCGCTCCAACATAGATTACCGCCATGGCGCCATCTTAATTACGTTAATAACCTGGGACTATATCTTTTCGCGGAAGGTTTACGCTTTCAAAATAAAACATTAATAAGCTAATAAAATGTTTCAAATTCATATTTTTGTGCAGTTTTTTTCTCATGTGGCAAGTAGCCGTGTAATAAGCAGGATAATGTACAAGCAGCCGGTTGTTATCGCGAAATGAGCCCCTTCAGTGTGATACAAGCAGGGGCGTAGCCAGACCTTTTTTTAGAGGTGGCCAGGTAAGACCCAGTGATTTTATTAGGGTGACCAAAAAATCCTTACAGACAGAAATTCTTTAACTTCTACTGTAATTTACACCAGTTCTTCATTACACATAGTTTGCTGGTCAAAAACATACACAAAGGACATAAATTAAATGTAGCAAAGCTCAATAAAACGGAAGGAAGGAGGCGGGAACCGGCGAACATTTAACAAACTTTAATCAAAAATAAACAAACAATAACACGGAAGTAAAAGGCCGGCAGCCACCTCACGGTCGACTGCCGGCCACACAAACATAAATAAAACTTAACATTTCCGGGCCCGGTCCTCTCTCGACGTATTCTCCTGCCGCTCGTCCTTTTATGCTTCCGCTCCTCCGTGAGAGATACGAGGCCGGAATGACGCCCAGCTGACACTCATTATCAATCGCGTCCCGGCCTCGCTTCCTCCTCCCACGGCTCGTCGTCACAGTAAACAATTTATTTGCAATGCTTTCATGTGCTAACATTATTTTAAAATAATTTGCTAGCTATCATTTGCAGCAAGTTAGCATTTTTTATAGAAATTATTGCAGTATCCCAACTTAAACTTTCGCGAAAATGTAATTAATGAATGAAATCCAGTTAAAAAAAGACTGATTTTACTGACCTGATCCTTCTGCTCGCGATGAATTTCCATGGTAGACAGACAGTACACTGTCATGAAGCAGTTAGCAGCTGTTCAGCTATAGCGCTCAGACTGTTTGCGTCAGTGCGTCAGCGTATGACGTCATATTAATGCGAGAGTAATGTTCTCGCGTTACTTTCAGAGCATATGCTAAATGATCTGCGCAGCACTCCATAAACTCCGACACACATCTTAAAACTGCTTCGCGCAACAGAGGTGGCCATCCATCATTCAGAGGTAGCCGTGGCCACCCATGGCCACCATGTTGTAGCTACGCCCCTGGATACAAGACCCTCTGCCTCGCGTCGGGTCCTGAACACACTGTCGGTGCTTATTTCTGCGATAACAACCGGCTGCCTGTACATTATCCCTTACTTATTACACGCTCTTTGGAATGCTTGGCCAGTCGCGACATTTGCAGGTTTGTTATTTGCAGATTCCCCAAAATCATTTTGACAGGTTTTTTTGACAAATTAAATATAAATATATCTTTTAATAATATATATGACATTATATTTACAAATTAATAAACCAAATTGCCTGTTCGTGGCATTTAAATGTCATTTCTTACCTTAAAACCGAAAGTAAAAGGCTTTTCCTAGCGGAAGGTCTGCATTCGGTAAAAATGAGCTAAAACATTTTTCACATTTTTCACATTTCATGTCCAGTTTTTTTCTCATGTGGCAAGTAGCTGTGTATTAAGCGGGATAATGTACAAGCAGCCGGCTGTTATCGCAAAATAAGCCACTTCAGTGTGATACAAGACTGTGTACAAGTCCTGATCACACTGTCGGGGCTTATTTCTGCGGTAACAACTGGCTGCCTGTACATCATCCCTTACTTATAAGTATTCCCAAAAGTTCCTGCTCTACATTTACTTGTTTGTTTTTATTTTGGTTAGTTTTTTATTTGTGATATCTTTTAATTTTTTATAATAATTTGATTTCAAATTGTATATATAGCTGCGGAAAAATTAAAAGACTATTTTCTGAATTTAAAATTGAATTATTAGATATATTATTATATTATGTTCAATTTGACACTGCTTTTATGCCAAATAGATTTTCCAAATAAATCGTCCGATTTGATAATTATTTTACAGTAAATTCTGTAGCTTGTAGTAACTTTTTAACTATTTATTTATTATATTTTTATATTTGCCATATACGACAATTAATATTTTTCTGGATTCGTGTAGTGTAGCTGTAACTTAGTGTAGCAAATAGTATCTTTACTGCATAGATAAAAAAGAAAAAAAGGAAAATGTATCAATAATTTTATGGACATTTCCCTATACACCTTATGCTATATTCATATTATATATTATATTATGTAATATTAAATATTAAAATATAGACCCCATAAAACAAAATTCTAAATACATGTAAAAAGAAAATTTTCTTCATATGGTACATTGTGCCCCAAGTGTGTGGTAACTTACTATAGTGACTAAACCAATAAAGTAAGTTCCTCAACACTGGGCTTTACAACTTCATAGACTCCAACAACTTCACTCAGCTAACACAGATTCACACACATAACTATTATCAACTTCTTTAATCACTGAAATTGTTAATTGATCTCTTGAGATCATCAGCTTAATGGAAATGCTACTTTATTGATTGCTGCATTTCTCTCATTTGTTTACAAGATTTTTCCATACGCTTGTATCCTGTGATTCGAGTACCGCACCAACAGGCCACCGTACCCCCACTGACTTGAATTATTTGCTTATTTAGCTGCAGCTGAAGTCGAACAAAAGCGAGATGACACCAAACATTACAACCCATTTCCTTAAAATTTTACACGCTTTTCTGCCACTAAAAGGATTTGTCGCACAATGGCGACGATAAAAAGGAACCATTAAGGATTTTTTGCTAAGTTAATTAAAATCAAGAGGATTAAGCACAAAAACACTTGTTGAGCTATAAACAAGAATCGTGTTCCAAAAGCCTGATTTATGATGAGTTTTCTCTCTTCAACCACCGTCAAACCAGATCTTCAGAAAATGAGCGTGCTTTTAAATAAATATTGATCATATCAGAGAAGGCTGATTCATTAGATTATTAGACGGTGGTGTGCCGTTATCTAAAGTATGTGTGCAAGCGGATGGGCAGGAAAATTGTACGATGTGCTGGATGATGTTCAGATGATTGCAGTTTCAAAGGCAGTGCCTTGGCTCAAAGATAAGGGGAGTGGAGGTGGTGGTGGTGGAGGAGGACGGGAAGGCTGGTGGACGGTGACGTGGCTGTGCATCATCCCTCCATGACTGAGCTCTTTCCCCACAGCTTGAGAGTGGTGGGAGAAATCTAGCCCATCAGGACAAACTGTGTAGGTGCATGGCCATGCGTCATTGGAGGGGATAAGGAATGCAACAAAAACGCTGTGTGTTAATAACTACAAATGAAAGCATGAGGAGAGGGAGAGAGAGTGAGTGGGTGAGTGTGGAAGAGATGTGGAAGCTCAAACCTGCAAAGGTTTGATAAGGTTTGAGGGATACCACATAAACATTTCTTTGAGTTTTGGGGGATCATATCTTCACATCTTTCTGGTTTAAGGAAATCAAATGCGACTATGTGTGGTGTCTTATATTTGAAAGTCAAGTATACAAGAGTCGCAGTAAGAAACAAGACATGTTGTACAACAATTTTACTTTACATTTTTAGAATAGCAACATCTGCTAAATTGCCCATTTATCTTCTCTTAATTTTGATTTAGATTAAAAGGAAAGTTCATCCAAAAATGGAAATTCTGTCATCGTTTAGTTACCCATCTGCAGAACATAAACAACGATATTTTGAAGAATGTTGGTAACCAAACAATGGCGGCACCTATTTACTTCTATTGTATAGACACAAAACCAATGCAAGTCAATGGGTACCGCGGTTGTTCGGTTACCAACATTCTTCAAAATATCTTCTTTTGTGTTCTGCAGAAAAAAAGAAAGTCATACAGGTTTAATTCATTTCATTTTTGGGTGAACTTTCCTTTAAGATCATTATTACTCTTAAAGTTAACAATATTTTAGATTATTATTAATCTTACTCGAACCGAAAATGAACACTATTACCATCCAAAAACACTGGATAAACAATAAGCCTGCTACATTATGCTGTACAGATGTGACACGCAAAATATGGTATAAGTAAGCTGTCAACACGTCAAATTTTCTCTAGACGTTGGTGACAGTTCAATAGATTACGCTGAGGTCCATTTGACTTCATCAATGCTAGATTTGTCAATATTATAATACATACAGTTTTTGACATTACGGTATACATTTCGTTGCATCTCATATTGAGTGGTCTTAAGGAAAAACACACCAAAAACAACCTCCAAACATTAATCCAATATAATTCTTTAATACAACTTATTTTTTCACTGCTGTAGGCCTATAGCCTGTTTTTTCATGCCTGAAGAATCAGTGCAATGAAACATGGAAATTTTACATATAGCTCAGTTACACATTTGTATCATTTTAATATGAAAGCAAAAACTCTTTTATCTGCTTCTGCATTTCTTTTGTGATATGTAAAATGTGAGCTGATGCACTTCATCTTAAAGTACCCCTCATCCACATCCAACTACAAATGTGATCACATTTATTTTCATTAATATTATTAAGATGACTATTACTACAATGATTCACCTAAAACATAAAAATGACCTGTTGGGAAAAAAGTCATTTCTTATATTGGACTTTACTCTTTGTAAATTACATTGGTAGATTCATTGACCCATGCTGACCGGAGCTGTTGAAATGTCAAGTTTTCCCACTTGACATAGTGCTGTCACACCTACCTTGGCGCGTGAGCAACACAATAAAGAGTTAGTCACACAATGACACAAACTCACAGGGGAGGACCAGCTCTTGTTGATTGATACACTTAATTGATTTTGCATTTGTTAACACAATGAGACAGACCCATTTTGATGATCAACCTCAATGCTGTCTTTCTGTCAACGTCTAGAAAATGACAAGAAAATAATACTGTTCGAAAAAAACAAAAGAAATTGTCGGTAAAAAGAAAACTTGCCAGTGATGCATGAGAAACAATGTTGAGGTCAAGCAGTTAATGCTGAATTCATCTCCGGCACCTGAAAATATTTAGGGGGCAGAGGGGGCCGGCCATCAGAAACGAATACTCTGGGAATTAAAGTCTTCCCTCCAAACTAATTGCAAGTTAGTGAAGGGCAAAAGAGGCATCTGTAAAACTGTTGGCAAACGGAGGAGTTTTAGATTAGACAACGGAAAGAACAAAAAAGCACATTACAGCAGAGGAGATTATTAATGATGTTTTGCATGGCGGCTCTGAATCCAGGATATTTAGCAGATTGTAATTTCACAGATGGATTTTTCAATTGCCTCTAAAAGACTTGCATTTGTGTTCAAATTACAATATTTGAAGCCTCTGCTATGGGGCAGGTGCTAAAACATATTAACATCGCAACAGAGATAAGTTAACCTCTCTTGTCCCTCTTGTCTTCTTCGCACATTATATGTTTTGTACCCCATTACTTTCAATTTCAATGTTGTCATGTTGGCTTGGTACACAATACTAATCCGACACTTGGGTCTTATGGGTAATTCAGTGCTCGGGTTGCGTTTGATCTATCAGGATGTGATTTAGCATCAACAGCACATTCATAGCACTCCAGTTCTTCAACAGCCACAGAAAGAGAGATAGAGCTTTATGCCACACAGTGTATGTTAATACAATTCAATTTACACTTGTGTAGTAGGTGTTACTCTCTGCCGAAGTAGGCTTCATTTTCTCGCTATTTGAATAAAGGCAGAAGGGTTTTGTTTACAGGCTCTCCAAACGTCTACAAACAAACACTCATAAACACATCATTAGTTATTTTGCGTTGACCAGTACTCGGCTGCTCCTTAGCGTGCAACTGCATAGGCCTACACACAATATCACAATAACAGAAAACTTAATCACGAAAGCCTTTGTTAAAAACTAGGGGTGGACAGACTTGAGAAACATAATAGTACACTGATATTAGTATACATACTAAACAAAGTATACTTAAAATATACTTGAACTGTAATATACTCAAACTTAAAGGGATACTCGCTTTTACAAAGCGATGAGCTTTATAAAAAATCCCTGCGTTTCCGAGAGGTGGGGCAAAGCCGAGATACAAACATGCACGGTATATGTGACCCTGGACAACAAAACCAGTCTTATGGGTCAATTTTTCGATATTGAGATTTTTACATCATCTGAAAGCTGAGTAAATAAACTTTCTATAGATATATGAGTTGTTGGAATAGGACAATATCTGGCTGAGATACAACCGTTTAAAACTCTAGAATCTGAGAGCGCAAAAAAATCTAAATATTGAGAAAATTGCCTTTGAAGTTGTTAATCAGGGGCACTGTGGCAGACCATCCACTCACAAAAATAAAGTTTTTATATATTTAAGGTAGGAAATATACAAAATATCTTCATGGAACATGATCTTTACTTAATACCCTAATGATTTTTGGCATAAAAGAAAAATCGATAATTTTGACCCACACAATGTATTTTTGTCTTTTACTAAAAATGTTCCTGTGCTACTTAAGACTGGTTTTGTGATCCAGGGTCACATATGGAAAATACAGCATTTTTTAACCTTAAATCGTGTATACACATTGCATTGCATTACATCTAAAACAAACGATAATATTCGTTTTAGCCGTGTCATATGACCCCTTTAAAAAAAAGTTACTTCATCCTAAAATAATCTACTACTAGGGATGGGTATCGTTAAGATTTTATCGATATCGATACTGATACTGCTTATCGATACCAGTACTTATCAATACTTTTATTGATACTACGCTCTACAATTTGATGCAAAAATCACATGATGTGAAAAGATGTTAAACATTTTAAGTTTCTTTATTACAGCTGAGCTTTAGAACTGCAGTTTACAAATGCTTCTGAGCAAACAGAAAATGCCACATAACAAAACGTGTGTGTGTTCCTTAGCATACCACTTACTGCACTTAGCATGTGCATAGGAGCACATCATAATGTAATTCAACATATTTACTTTACATCACTATAGTTATTTGGCTGGTAGACCGTATTTCTTTTTTCCTTTCTGGTTTTAGGTCTACATAAATTTAAGTACTATTTTCTAAGCACGTATTTTTTTTTATTATATGTACTATTTTTATAATTTTATTAGCACATTTACTTCAATTTACTAAAGTAAGTAAATATACTCTGTGGCCGAATTATTAAAAACAATGTTATAACTTGTTTTCAAATAAAGGACTTTTATTTTGACGTTTGCCGTAACGGGGTGTTTGACGGAAGCTTCATTGTTGTGAAACGCGGACGCTGAAAGCTCCACAAGCGCAACCATGCCACTCTTTCACTCATAAACACGCAAATCAAGCAGATTACAAATACACCGCGGAAATCATACGGTCCTAGATATCACACATACGTCGAGCAAACTTCGGCCATTCGGACATCATTCAGGGATGGAAAATGATAGGCAGCAGCAGCAGCCTCTAATTCGCCATTTAACACCCGAATACACAGAGATAAAACAACGCAAGTATCGATAACAGTATCGTTTGTCATGAAGCTTATCGATACTCTGGTATCGACCCAATTATGAACCGGTCCAAAAAATTACCGGTTCTCGGTACCCATCCCTATACATCAGTCATGATGATCTTGAAAAGGTGAGTTTGAACATATGGCAAACCCCGACTAAATACTGTATCTCAAAAATGTGGGCAGTGATCGCACACATTCACATCACTCATGATAAGTCTTCTAAGGAAAACCCTGGGGAGATGGCATGTGGTTCAGCATAAAACCGGCCTGTAGGAATACCCCCTTGAGGGACCCTATCGTGCCCTGGACATATCTATAAAAAATTATGAAAAATTATTTGGCTGTGACTAATTGTCTGTTTAGTGTCATAGAAAGTTGTTAAACAGACCATTGCCTTTTAAAACCTAAAGTAAGGAACGGGATTAATTATGCTGAAATCTATTCTCTGCAGCCAATTGTCTTACAGTCCATACATTCCTGTTAAAAATAAGAAACTGTAGTGAAGATACTTGAGGGCAATAAGCAGTGGGGTGGGGAGGGATCTTTAGTCTTGGAATGAGTCTCTTAGGAGGTCTAGAGTTAGTCGTCGAGCCAAGACCGAAGGTTTCCTTTGCATTATATCATCAAAAATGGGTCTTTAAAGATATTCTGCTTACTATATGCATACACAAATACTTAAATGTACTTAAATTCAGCCACACAGCATCAATAGTAATAGTAAGTAATTTGTTTTCCAATTAAATATAATGACTTCTAATAAAACTACGTTTAGGTGATCTTCTGTTTGGACACGCTTGACATGTTTTAGATGGATTTTTATAAGAAGGTTATGTACCATATTAGCTTGTTATGTTTATTTTTCTATGAAGAATTTTATTGAGAGGAAAAATGACTCCGCGTTTTATGATATCTGGATATTGATATTGAAAAGCTTTAAGCTGGGGCACCTGTATCGCACCATTGCCAATTGAATAAAACAGTCCTTCCTCTCCATTACGAACAGACGGATTTGTGGACCTGCTAGTGGTCCCGCACTAAAGTTCATTTTTAGCTCTCCACTTTTTCACAACGACAGGATCTTGGCACATCCTTTTATGAATAGAAGCGAAGTACTTTCGAACCGGCCAATAAACCAACATCCCAAGCATGGCGTTAGAAAAATCTCGGCAGCAATTCCACCAACACTTGAATGGACGCTCTCGAGCGGGCCTTACGAGTGATTGAACAGCGGGATGTCTAGGGAATCATTATTGCCTGATTTTTGAGAGTGTGTGGGACATAAAATAATATTGATTGAGTCTACTCGACATGTGGCCTTGGTACAGACACTGAGAGAAGTTGGCTTCTTGCGGCGTTCATAGCGGACGTTTCGCACACTGCTTTCTCGGGACTCAGATGGGTGGTGCAGAGTGTCCATACTAACACTTTTACCTCGATCACGTAGCGTCAAGACAGCTAAACATACAATATGTAAGCCGCCAACGCACATATTTAACAATGAAAAGTGCTAAAGACAAGACCTTGTAAGCTATTGATGCTTGTAACCTACTATAGTTAAATATTCACCTACTATAGTTCATGCTTTTATATCCAGTATCCACACACAAAATTTGCATAAAATTGTGGAGTTCATGCCAACTTATTGTCATTGCATCAAAAAGAGAACATACCAAATCCAGCCTGATTTTGGCACAATCCACTTGTTATAGAGTGTTGTGTTAAATCGTAAATGACAATGGCCGTTGGGACTCAAGACTCTATCATTTGATCCCATAGAGGGTCATGGTGTACGACAACAGTTCATGAATTAGCATTAAGCTAGTAAATCATTCATTCTGACAATGCGTCAGCCAGTACAAAACACGTTTCAATATAGCTTCAGTGGCATTGTTTGTTTACACTCTAGTTTATGGAAGTCCGTCACTATTTCTGCCTTCTCAATGACATCACATGCGTCGTTGTTACAGCACTCTTTAGGACTCAAAATCGGCTAATCTATTCGCATTCCCCAACCGAAGTTGTTTTTGTTGTCTGTGGAGGGGTTCTTTATAACTGACACGTAATATAAATAAAGAGTGAAAGATCAAAAGGACGACATCCAGTGGTGTAGTCTACGTGATACGCAGGTATACGCGGTATACACACTAGAAAAGATCAAGAATTTCCGTATACCCACTTAAAAAAGCACTAGGATATGTAACAACATCGGTTTGTTTCAGAAAAGTGCGACGCACTGACCATTGGTGCAACCGGGAGATATGAAACAAAAGGATATCATGAAAGGCCAAGCATTTAAACTACACTATTTCTCAGTGTTTTCGTGAGCCTGCCCCTGAAGCTACTGGCGCTTCGGGTGACGCTGCAGCTACATCAGGTGTTACAGAAAATGAGCCCGACGAGGCTGATGCTACGCTGTTCGCGGGTCCCCACCCCATCCCTCGCGATAGTGTCCCGGGGTCACAATTGTGCACTCTGTTCGCCGGTGTATTATACTTTCTGCTGATAACTCACCCCACTGTTAAAACCACTGCGTAGTCTTTAATAAAACAAGCATATTTGTTATCATTAACATAACTGTAAGGGGATTGTTGGCATATTTAATTGTATCTAACTAGCCAACTTCACAAACTTTAGTTTGTGTGGTGAATCAATAAATAAGGGAGAAATGGAGAAAGTGTAATGGGTGCTTGATAAAACTGCACAAATGTTCATTGTTAATTATTATAGTTAACTATCAATGTCAATAATAGGCACAACTTGCACTCATAAGTGTGACCCAGAGTGTATAAACTAGGCAAAAAATCTAGTTATTAGTGAAGAGCATCAGAGTTTGATTTTAACCATTTATTTCAATATGATTTACTGTAAGTCTTTGACATGGCCTTAGTCAAACTAAATAAAAATCTAAAGATGATACTTTCACAGGATATTCTTTACATAATGTTGGTTGCCCTGCTGAAAAAATAATAGAACCCTGCCCAAAACACAAGAGGTGCAGACGGGAATCAATAGCACACCCATTAATGCCAAATTTTGTAATAGAAAAAATTATGGTTCATAATGGTATTTTAAAGGAAACCACTAGAATTTATGTAATACTATTAGCAGGGTGGGTTTATGTAGAAATAGTATATCACAAATAAATTACTTTATAGCTGGGTTTTCACATGGATCATTGAAAATTGCCAGCTGATAAAACCTGTGCTTTAGGGATTGTATACATATACCATCTAAGGCTAAATGTAACACTTAACTGACTGATTTAGACAGTGATAAACAAAACCAGTAGTCACCCCAGCTGTCATTGGCTATTGAAATATTGCTTGCAATAAATCTTTCAGAATGGTCTTGATTACATATAGAGGCATACTCTGTGCATTCGTGAGTGTGGTGGTGCTCATGGGTTGTCGATCTGGGACGGATGAGTAGGCTGGGGGGGAATCAGAGTATACTCACTACAAAAAAACTAGACTACACCACTGACGACATCTCCTACTTCCTACAATGATTTTATAGCAACAACGAGCCGTTTTGGTGTATGGTACCCCCATGTGGTTGATAAGCGCAATTGTCTGTTATAAATGTCGTAAATATTGTCGCTGTATAAGCTTCCACGTGGGCAATACACGTGAATTTGTTGACTAAGCAGAAACCGCTTTTACATCATGTCACTTCATAATTGTGCATGTACTAAAGCACTCTTTTGGCTCCCGCGGGTTATACTAGTGGGCTATACTAATAGCTCAAACTATTTCTTTTCTATTTCGATTCTGAGGTAGCAGTTGGTTGTTAGTCGTTAGCGCATAGCGTGCTAGCTACAGTACATAGCAGCTAACGTTAGCTACATAACACATTTGCAGTCACCCAAAACACAACGCATGGATGTGAATGCGTTTAGTAACCAACGCAAATAATTTTCTGTAGTTATATTTTCGTAAACACACTCACGACCAGGCGATGTGCTTTGTGTAATGGGTGCAATCAATAACTTACCCTCAAATCGGTATGGGAATAGTGCCTAGTACAGTAACTATAGATACCTATAACATTAGTCTACGTGCATGAACTAAGGAATCAGCAACTTTTGACCATAAAACATTTATTGTGGTTTGGTAGTCATCATTTACAAGCATAACACTAAATTCGTGATGAGGAACGATCATGCTACGTAAGCTATTGAGACCCGGCAACATTACATTATCTCTAGTCTACCTTACGGTTATAAATTGTGAACCAGCAACGTTAGTGCGCCAATAAACAACCTGAGCACAGCCAAATTACTAATAAGCTCAAACGTACAGGACAGTAAGAAAAAATGTACATATAAAACTTTCAAATCCAGTAGCAGGAAGGCTAACGTTAGGTCTCCATTTGTTTTGCAACCCGTTGCCTCTTGCAGCTTGCATCGCCGACTGTAAGTCCGTCAGATATTGATTCGTGTCCGATCACTCTCTCTCTTTTCCTCTTTGTTTTTTTTGCTGGCTCTGCCATGGTGATGGTTTGGAGACTTGCGTTGAACTAGATCGTTTCGTCTCATTGTTAGCTGTTGGCTGACTTCACCCAGGCTATGAGTAAAACGTGACGTAAGCCGTAAAGCAGGTGATGGGCGGGGCTTGTGAACCTACCCGCACACCAAAGTTACAAGTGTGATTTCAGCCGATAGAGGGCTGCTTAGGTAGCAGCGGCATTAAAATTAGTCCAGTTAAGAGTTGTCCTACCACTAAAATAATTTTAGAGAGATTATTTTAAGGTCGAAAAACGGCTTGTTGTTGCTTTAAGTGATAAACTACTGAAATGGAGAAAAATCACAACACGCAGACCAAGATAGGGGTAAATGCCACTAACATAAGCTTTTTGTATGATTATGTCTTGTAACAGTTTAAAGAACTGTTCTTTGTCACGTGGTTAGCCAGCCAACACGCTTGCGTCGCTGGTAGTTCTTTTATTTCTGGGTTCCTGCTCCGGAGAAATTTTGCTCCTAAAAAAGGCACTCCTGAACTAAAATTCTTCTAAAAAGTAAAAAAATTCCGTTCAACTTTCTGCTAAATACAAATAATTTCACTAGTGGTCGTAACAAGCGTGTTACAAAATACAAGACAAGAGACTGATTTAGAGATAAACAACATGAACAAAAGGTCACAATGGTCTGACAACAATGATGATTTTAACAACCAACACTTTAAAGTACGGCAAACTCAATCATCTTTAAAATGTTTTGCTCCCGTAGGCCTGATTCATTGTTACCATACCACAGGAAACGTGTGGGTGGATCTCACTGATTAAACAAATTCACAGTACGGCCGAGCACATACAGTATGTTCCAGCCAATAATTAAGCCTGGGCTGTGTCCACTGCTTCAAATTATCCCAATTTTTTATTTAATCGAGTACCAGAGGAAATTACAACCCACACAGAGTGGTCCATATAAATTTCAATAAAATGTACTTTTTTTTTGTTCAAGTGAGTATTTGGAGGGTCTGAGGTTATAATCACTTTTTGTTTATCCTATTGTGCGGCGAGTAAATGGCCTAATGAAAGCCCTGAGCTATTAAGCTTCAGATATACCTCTAAAACACTGTTAACAGACCACTGAGAGCGCAGGAAACCGGACCTGACATTTGACTAATTGCTCTCATTTGAGATTGATCAGTACTCTGATGTATCAGAGATTGCGGGTAAATACAACATGAAAGGAAACGAAGCCCGGAGATTCTCACTGGTCTCTGCAGAACTGCTAAATATATCAAATTAAAGCCATAATTGTTTGAATTAATTAAACACGAGGGAAGCAAAGGTGAAATTAAAGAACGAATGGAGGAAATCTTCAGATATTACTAGCTGTTGTTTATCAAGGCTGGGAAGTGCTTCCGATGAGCAATGCTGAGACAGACAGATCAGAAAAACGCTTGCTGCCAGTCTATTCTTGACTATAAGTTTTGAAGGCCAACAACAATGTTCAGCGAGTCTTTTAAAAATAGAGGGAACGAGAGGGGATATACAGTATAAATAAAGTCACAAATAAATAAATAACAGCCCACCTTTCACAGCAGACCTACTGGCCTTTTTCCGCTTTCACATTTTACATTACAGGCATTTCAATCTTTATTTAGCTCTCATTTACAAGCTGAACTGAACTGTCAGCAGAACTACAGCCCGCTGACCCTTACCTCTCATTGCCATTGAAGTGCTGACAAGCTTACAAGCTCTTATACTCTGAAAAAGGGGAATAATAGCGTTGTGTTTTTCTTTCAAGCGTATTGTGCGCTGTCAGAAAAAAGGTGGTTGCCGCTCACAGACGCATGACGCATTAGGTTTCCACCAAACCAGCGGCTTTTCATGTTTCCATTCAAACACACTGTTACCATTGACCTCAATTCAAAGAAGCATTTTACTTCTGTACAATTACTTGTGAGGTGCTCAGGGGTCACACCACGTTTTGTCTTTTTCTTTTTAAAGCATGTACTGTGCATTTGAGTGATATTTTGAAAATATTTTTTGAAAATTTGAAAATAGGTTTTGAAATAATTCCAACACTATAACCAAAGGAATTAAGAGGTTATGAATAAATAGACAGTTTTTAAACCTGAACATTTTAGTGCTGTATTTGTTGTACCGAGTGCTGGTATTACCTCAGTCCAAGTACAATGAAACTTGTACCATCTTAGCTTGTCCCTGGTTCAAGACCTCTGACACTTTCCTTTTCCTGTGAGCTAAACAGAGACATCCCAGCCATCCTCGCATCCCTGATCCAAATAAGGCAGTGCTGTATCATTTTAAATCATACCAAATCCAACGAATCAGTCATTTTTTGAGATTTTTGCATCATGCAAAAACACTTTCTGAATGTTGTAATTCTTGGTGCAAGAGAGCTAAAGACCTGACTCCTGTCAATAAATACAAATCTGACACCTACAACACGTATCACCATTTGAGCTGGTATGGCTCACACATTGTACATGATGGTCTATCAGGAAAGGCTGATTTCATTCAGTAGGCTTATAACATTTATTATTGAATTACTTCATTAGTATATGAGAAACCTTTTGATTCACGGTCTAATGTTTGCAAATTCTGCTGTCATATAGATTCAGTTAAAAGACAAATGCCAGGACCATTTTTAAGCCCAGTTGGAAGCTGTTCTCTGTTGTGAACTGTGACAATTACAGCTGTAATTTGGCACAGTTTGCATTGTTCTGTATAATCAAAACATTTAGTTAAAAAACAATTTCTTAATCAATATATAAATTGGTTTGACATAAAATTATCTTGTGTTTATACTGATTGCAAGACTCAATTAAAAGGAAAGTTTATGCGAAATTGCAATCATTTTATCCTTTACTCACCTTCATGTCAATTCAAACCATGACTTTCTTTCCTCTGAAGAAAACAGAAAATATTTTAAAGAACCTTGGCAAGCTAGCATGCTGGACCCCATTGGCTTCCATTGTTTGGATAAAAAAAAAACGCAGAGACGTTCTTCAAAACATCTTCTTTTTTGTTTCACAGAAAAAAAGAGTCACATGGGTTTTGAACGACACGAGGGTGAATAAATGATGAGAGAATTTGCATTTTTGGTCAAGCTATCCCTTTAAATCGGCTCTATATGTTATTATTGCATACCTTGTAAAAGGATACTGTTAGCTAATGTTTTATGTAGTTCCTTAAAATATAAATGGTGTATGAGCTACAATTCAATCTTAAGAAATTTAAACAGAAAAAAGAATCAAATCTCTGCCATATTTAAATAAGGGAACTATAAGGCCTACAGTATACCTCCTACCTAAAGAGTAATAGAGATTGCGCAGATAGGACAACGATAACAACATATGTGCAAGCGGAGGGGGTCAATGCTTCATTGTCTGCTTGAATTTAACATCAAAGCATCCTTACCATGAATAACCCGCACATGAATAAAAATCACACCAGCCACTTTGCCCAGAGAAAACATCAGAGATGGAGACGGTTGAGAGAAGAGAAATAGTTTGTTCTCGTTGCAGGAGGAAGTAAATGACAGAGATGAAACAAATCAAGTCTGAGTAGCTTCCTCGAGCGATGCGGTCCTTAGTAATCAGTGAGACTGTATTGAGCTCTCTTCCTTATGGACTCTTATTTGCCACCCTGAACAGACAGCTGTCAGAATATCCATTTTCTACAGCCCTGTGCCGGAGTGATCCCTATATCGAGTGGATATATGTCTTGCTTTAAAAAATAAAACAAATGATTGGGGTCATATTACTTCTGCACAGTTTCATACAAGAAGCATGGAGTGGTTTTAGTTGAGTGAAAGATAACGTGAGAAGATTAGGTTATGGAAGAGATGCACATTTATCTGTTGTGAGAACGAATTTCTCACAGTAAGGTCAAAATGCAGAGGAAATACAAGGTTAGCGGGATTCCCCGGTGTGAGCCAGGAATAAATATTTGACCAGGATTGTTTTCAATACTTGTTTTGTTTAGTAATGATGGCCTGGGGGCAGCACGATGTAAAGTTTGAGATGTTGTCTTCCAGTAGTTAAAAATGTTCACCGACCTTCTGCCACCTTCTCGGATTGAAAGCTTATTAGTTCCTGTCTCTTGGACTGCAGTTTCCAATACAACAGCAAATGCACTTCATTATCCTCTTTAATTGCTAAATAATCCCGCCCTCGCTCTCTGCTGAACAGGTTTTTTTGGTGGAAAGACTGCATGGCTTTATGTGGCTACTTTGTTCAGCCATACACATAGCCGCAGGGAACGTATTGTGAGCAGGGGGTGCTGTGATTTTCTTTTTACCAGGGCAAGTTATGACTGTGCCATGGGCGAGTCGCTTAAGTTTAATGTTAATAAATAACGGAAGCAAAAATTAGTTGCTATCCCAGTGTGATTATAGGATACATAAACGCATGTTATATGTATGCCTAGCCAAAGCACAATCTGTTGTACGAAAACTAGCTGCGCGGCGGCAGCTTAACCACCCAAACAAAAACCTGACAAACCAGTCACGCGATTAAACGCAACTGAGTGCTGCACGGCGACAGCACACACATCAACCCGTAACGTTACACATTCTGCCTGTAGACCTATTAGCCACAATCTCAAATCAAGAAATAACTGTCTTACATTACTGCTGATCTGCATGCAAAACTCCGAAAGTGGCCTTTCTTTCTGGGTTGACGCTGTTGAAGTCCTGCATGAGGACATAAATGTTCAGTAAAAAAGTCTGAAATTCGTTTTTGCGCCATTTGGACAAGACCGCTCGTGACACTTGACATTAACTAACGCCATGACGTCACGAGATACTTGTGTTGTCATTGCAACAGTGACGTTATTCATGTTTTCAATGGATATTAGTGAATAGACACATGAATAAAATGTATTGATAAAACATTTTCATTTACGGAGTGTCTGTTTACCCAGAGTAACGTTACAAATAGCCCGCCCAAGGCAGCAATGCTTTTTACTCTAACCGAAAATAGCTGTATTTTCTTTGGATTAAGTAGAAATAGTAGTTAGATGCTATGGATACTTATAAATAGTGGCAGATAAAGTTACTATTTGCACCTCAGTATTGTTGTGCATTAAACAATATGCAATTATAACAGTGTGTAAATCATTATATTTTAGGAAATTATTAAAATGATGGCAACTTATTGAGATATTAAAGCCCTACACCCCTAACCTTACCCTAAACTTTATGAATAAAAATGAATCTCAAGTCTTAAATCAATTTTATTGAAAACAAATGCGAGAGTTGGATTAGAATCCCGGCTTCATGTGTCACGGTACACAGACTTTACACCTTACGCCACTGGAGTCATTGTTCAAAATGAAGTCGTTCTTACATTTTCTCTGTTCCAATCACATATTGGTGGGCGGACCTGGTGCAAATATTGTCTGCCTTTATTTATTTATCTTTCACACTGTTTCAGTTTTTCTTTCGCTTGACGCCAGGGGGTGCTGCAGCACCCGCAGCACCCCCACTTCCCGCGGCTATGGCCATACAGACTTTTCATATACAATAAAGTCATGATAAAAATGCACACTATTTTACGTCATACAGCTTATTTAATGGTTGTCACGTTTCGCTTCTTTGCTGAATGAGATCACGTATTCACGGAATGCACTCTGTAGAGCAGTTCATCCGTTTAGGGATACTGTAGAAACAACATGGCGGATTCCATGTAAGTGTATGTAGATAGAAATAGCTCATTCTAATTTTATGTAAGGTCTCTGAAGACATAGTTATGTATATCATATTGCATTTCGGTCAATAAACCCTCCAAAAAATGACACACAACACCTTTAAAACCAACTTCATCCACGTTTAGGCAGCAAAATCTGTCCTGACGTGACCGTGTTGAAATTACCAACCCACCAAATCGCTTAAAAGCAAAGCTGTCAATCACCATAAGGAAACGTTCATAAGGAAAAGATCTGCTGTAAATTGAGTGTTAGATGTATGGCTGGTGTTAATTTTTCTCGTGATAGATGGCTTTTTCTTGCAGCTAATGCGTGTGATGACCTGGTGGTCTTCAATCTAACTGGAGCAAATGGCAGTTGGAGCAGCGGGGTGTGATCCTTTGATTGTTATTCAATTCATCCTTCACTGCAAACCCTCAGCAACATTAAATACACAAGATGAATGAAAATGTGAGCAAAATGTCAGCCTCGGTTTGCCAGCACGAGCCCAGATGTGCAGTGGGCATATTTACTACGGGCAATAACAGAATTATGTAAAGATCAAGATTAGGCTACCTGATGACTGTCATGTCTACATCAAGTAACCACAGCGATACATTAACATTAACCTTGGTTAGGTTAACCATTTGAAGCAACATCAACATATATTTTAGTAACTATAATTATTGGTACACTCTTCAAACAGCCCAGAAAAAATGGCAACCAAATGGAGACGAAAATAATTTCTTCGACCAGTTCTCTCACACGTGTCTGTTCGAGAGTTTCAAAGGAGATCAAAACTCAAACCTTTCTAACTTAGCCAGTGTTCAATTAAAATTCAGAGATTTTAGTATGAACTCAAAGATTATTTGAAATAGAAGGCTATGCTATTCACATTACCTTTAAAGTGCTTTATCAAAAATTGTCTATAAATGTGGGTATTATATTTATCCTGTAGAATTTTGGAAAAACATCAGAGAAAACCTGATTCTTTATACATTTACAAATATAAATAAGACTGTCCTGATAACAAAAAGAGCAATAATATTTCTTTCTGTGAATGTTAGACTGAATGTAAGATTTTCAGAATCTCCATTTTAATGTTTGGCAGACACTTTTATCTAAAATGACTTCAGGGCATTGAAGGTCTGTTGTTATCAGTGTGTGTGTGTGTGTTTATTGGAATCTTTGTGTTGACAGTGCCAGGCTCTATTGATTCAGAAACAGAACCTTTATGCTGCTTTGTTTGATTTCGTTTTTATGTCAGTGGTGGCTCATGCCAAGTTCCCGGAGTTTAAACTATAAAACTGATGTTACCATGAAAAATAAACGGGTATTAATGATTTGTTTTTCAAGATGTAGAATCTGGATGAAAGTACTGTGGGATTGTTGGTGTTTTAGATGCTGGTTTTCTATTGTTACAATTTTATTTCTATTACTAAATGTAAAGTAGCATGTGTGTAAGTTCACCTTCAAAATGAAAATTCTGTCATCATTAACTCACACTGTTGTCATTTTAAACCTGTGTGATTTTCTTTCTTCTACAAAACACAAAAGAAGATATTTAGAAAAATGTTGGAAACCAAAAACCGTTGGTCCCTATTGACTTCTATTGTATAAACACAAAATCAATGCAAGTCAACGAGGACCAACATTTTTCTGTTATCAGCATTATTCAAAATGTCTTCTTTTATGTTTTGCATAAGAAAGTCATATACTGTATGTTTGAAATGGCGAGGGCATGTAAATAATGACAGAATTTTTATTTTGAAGGTGAACTATCCCTTTAACTGATGTACATTCTTAAAAATAAAGGTGCTACAAATGGTTCTTCACAGTGATGCCATAGAAGAACCATTTTTGGTTTTGCAGACAACCTTTTAGTCAACGCTTCTTCGAAAGTTCTTTCTTACTTTTTCATAGTAGATCCAATTTTTGACTATGCGGTTGTTTAGTCTGGAAAAAACAACCAGCGTGACACACCACCATATATGGAGGGTCATATACTGTTTCCGGGTCCAAACGCTCAATAAGATGCTATAGGCAAACAACAAAAAAAAGGCAAATATACGCTCATGGCGACCTGTAAAACTATTATTATAGTATTATCCATTATCTTCGTAATGAAATCCCACATGGCCAGTCAGTGATTCATTTTTCATCAATCAATTTATTCAAATATTGATGTCGGAGATTCAGTAAGCCTGGAGACTGTAGTGTATACTGTGAGTTAATAAATGCTCCGCTTAAATCTGCGATGTGAGTAAACAGTGCTCATTAACAGCTGTTTAAGCTGTAGCCCTGCTTGAAATGAATAGATGCTTGGACCCGAAAACGGTATTCCTTATGTCACCACTTAACAACCGAACAGAGAAGGTAAAGTGCAACAAAAATGTTATTCTTCAAAGTAATTATTCTTCAATGGCATCAACACCTTTATTATTTTATTTTATACAGGGGGGGAAAAATACAGGGGGGATTCACTAAGAATGAATTGTGCCCAATGACAGTGTAATTTATTTGCACTTGCTGTTCTGATAGTTTGATCAAGTGAATTACTAAATTATGCAAAACAGATAATGGTGCAAACATGCCCAAAAACAAAACACAATGCTAAAGGCATTTCCTTCTATTTTGTGCTGGTCGTGAAGGACAAATGAACCGGCTGTATGTTTGACTATAATGTCTTAAAATAAATATTCATTGTACAGTACTGCATACTACTATGAATCAGTTAACAGCTACAAGTGATTGCATTGGTTTGTTTCTAGTATATAAATAAAAAGTTTTCATGCTGATATACTGCACAACTCTTCAGTGAATTTACCCCAGGATTTTTGGTGATACATACAGTAATTGCATACGAGCTGAATTCACATCCTAACTGTCATCGATCGACATGTTTGCTGTTGGTTCTACAGCGGTTCTCACATCACAAAATAAATGTCTTTAAAATGGAAGAAGCGTTTATGAAGGGACCATAAGATGGAGGATGCTGAGAGAGATGCTTGTGCAGGATCTATCGGCCTGACCATCCCTGTTCCCCCGGGAGCTAATTCCCAGTAAATGATTACATTGAGGGGGTAATTAAGAACAATCTGTCTTCAAACACTCATTTTGCTGAGCTACTTTGGCCTTCATTTGCTTCTAATGTATAATTTCTCTTCCTCTCTCTTTCTCTCTGTGTTCCTCCCACTCGCACATTTCTTGCTACCCTCCGCGCCGCCTACCACAGAATTGTTTTTCCACTGTAGAGTAAATACCAAAAGCTCTAACAGAGAGGCAGGGTTTTGTTAAAGACCCTCCAAACCGAAAGCCAAGGACTCGGCACGGAAGCCCCCTCATAGAGCCTTCAATCCATCGGATCGATTAGCTGTGCTATTGGCAACATCCCTTTGAATAAAACACAGCACTATTGAGTTCCCCGTCCCCACTGGGCCCAAGAATGGGGAGACATAACCTTTTGCATCTCGCCTTTGTGCGCCGAGATTCAAGTCATCACCCCCGACAACCTTGCATACCCCCGCCGAGAGCAGAACCGAGGGAGCAGAAACAGTGTAAATGTCAAAGTGGAAAACAAGCACTTCAGAATACTTCGTTTTTCTCCACCTTTATCCAAGCACCAAAACCAAAGACTCTGTGCAAGGGGTAGACTCCTCAAATAACCAGGCAAGTCACAAAGTGATCTCTTTGAGTTGTCATAAGCACACCTGAAGAATGTTGGGTTATTTTCAACCCAGGGTTGGGTCAAAAAGAGACAAACCCAACCGTTGGGTTGTAAAGTATCCTTGCTGGGTTGTTTTAACCCAAAAAGCTGGGTTATTTTAACCCATTGTTGTGTCAAAATATAACCCATTGGTTGGGTTCATGCTGGGTTGAAAATATCCCAGCTTTTTTTTTTTTAAGTATTCACTGTGAAAAAATGGTGGGTTATTTTCAACCCAGCGTTGGGTCGGAAAGGGCCAAACCCATTTGTTGGGTTGTAAATTATCCTATGCCGAGTTCTTTTAACCTAAAATGGTGTTTAACCTGTTGTTGGGTAAAATATAAACCATTTTCTGGGTTTATCCCTTTTTGACCTGATCTCACAGGAATTCTGAATTATTTTACACGGTGGCTTCTTCGTATGAACTTGTGCGTTGTGAATTGTACAAAAATGTATGATGACTAGAAAAAAAGCAATACTGAAGCCCCACCCCTAACATCACTGGCGTGAAAGCAAATCAAACTAAGAAGTACAAACGAGATTGTACAAGTTCATACAAATTAGCCAAAATACACCTCCTCGTAAAATAGTTACGTTTTTGTCGTGAGATTGTGTTGAGAATGCACACTTTAAGACCCTATCAATCAAAAGGCCAAGTCTTATTTCGTGAATAGCCAATAGGCTTTAGGAAACATTGTATTTGCTTTGTTACTTGCTAGCTGGTTGTATTACGAGGAGGGACATATCTCATTCGAGAGATCATTGAATTGGTCAAAAATCTATGAAGTGCATGATGATGCATCAATTTTTTTGGTCTGTTACCTGGAAAAAAATTTATATCTTTAAAATAAGCTAAAAAAAACTACACAATTTAAATAGTTGATGTCATGGAGTTATTAAAGAGCTCTTTATCAATAAATCTGAAATTGCACAACCCCTTTTAAACGCTGCTCCTAACAATAGGGAAAGACGTGAAGGGGTGAAAATTCCTAGAAGACCTTACAAAAACAAACTGCATTCCTCTCTTTTGAATATGTGCAACAAATATCCAAGTCATAAAAACGATCTTAGCAAGTCTTGAAATTTTCCCATATATCATTTATTTAGTAATTTATTTATTGTTTTTTAGTTTTTAATCTATTATCTATGTATTTCATATTAAATAGTATAGAGTTCTTTGTAATATTTCCTCAGTTTATTCTTTTTTTATATTTAAAGTTGGGCGTTATCTCAGAGGTCCTTGGTTTTCTGTTTGGCGGGGACGTAGGGCAATACAGTTTGAGTGCTTTTATCCGATACTGTTTGCGTGCTGCTGTTTCGCAGCAGTTTTTTCCGGCAGCCTGGGTAAAGAAGACCTTTCCTGGGTAATGTGTGAGACCCCACAACTGCGACCTTTACAGGTGAGGGGCCAGCGGAAGCCGTTTCTCGACAGTTATAAAGGCCAGACGGGTGATCGGAGGAGGACAGAGGGGGCGTGGGTGAACAAGCCAAAGGGCTGGGTTCACTGTCCGTGTCCGGGGTCCCGCAGTCCCCTTTATCTTCGTCCTCCCCGCCGTCCTCTTCCTCATCTTCGTCGTCGTCACAGCACAATGCGTGGTAGAGGATCTTGTCACTGAAGCGGACCCTCTCTCTCGTCCCCGAGGTTCGAGAGGTTTTTTGACTGTACGTAGAGCTGGATGCTTCTTCGCTGGAAGAATCCGGGGTGATTATTAATGGTCCGTTAGGGACGGGGAGACCCCCGTTCATCTGCGAATAGACGCTGGCGGTGGCAGGCGTAGGCGGGGTTGACGAAGGTCTTTCTCGGCTTTCGTCCACCTCGTCCCTGTGTGCTTTCCGATTTGCAGCATTAGAGACCTCCAGGAAGTTGCAGAATTCCCAGCTGTCAGAGAGCATGTCCTGGCTGAGGAAGTCCAACCTGAAGGCCTCGCCCAGACCTCGCTCACTACTGGAAGTGCTGCTCGCTGTAGCAACTGTCCAATCGTCCGGATCCAGATCAAAGTCGAGATCCGACGTGAGTTTGTCAATCTGACCCACCACCTGAAAAAAGGAGAAAGAGAGGGTGATGAAAATGATGGAACAATCATTTTTAGTTCCCTTGATCATCAAATATGCATTAGCAAAACCTTTAAGGTCAGACCAATTTTACTTCAGTCAACTCAGGAGATTTAGTGTAACTATGCAAATATATTTTTGAAGCAAAGTACGGAAATGATCCCGGGATCATAATTCAATTATTTTTTCCAGGTAGTTTGAATTTAAATGGAATTGAGTTCAACAGATTATACAAAGGCTGCTGTTATTCAAATACAGTAGACCCAAAAAATATTTACCAAAAACCACACTTATAAAAATGTATTATAACTGCCTTTTGGGAGAAAAAAATGCTATACTTTGACCAGAAATGAATTCAACAGTTACTTTTTCTTTTACTTTTGTTAAATATATCTTTTCTTTCTCTACTTTTCTATTACTAATGTGATTATTTATTTTTATATTAATTAATTATTGCTATATATTTATATATTGTCTGTTTTTGTATTTATACCATACAGCTGCTCTGAAACAATACAAAGTGTAAAAAGCAAAACAAAAATAAACTTGAATAAAAGAAAACTTGTTTTAATACTTAAAACTATAACAAATACATAAGAAATCCATACATTTTAATGTTTTGCTTGAAAAGTGTCGAGTTTGATGTTATTATAGTGCAACATCATTCATACATTTTAAACTGTGGTTCACTCTTATCTCACGCTTAAGGTGTGTTTTTTCCTTTTACTTTGTGACATAAACACAGAAGGATCAGATGAATATGCCCCGCTAGCATGAGGGATTAAAAATCTAATTCATTTATCCAGCACAATGACTCCAAACGAGTAATTAGGAGCTGTAAATCCCTGATTACACCGCAGTGAAAGCCAGAAGAGGGCCTGCGTTTGCCTGATCCGCTCGCTGATTTAACAGATGAGTTGCCCGAGTCACTTTTTCTCATCTCTATCTGTAATCACTCACCGAGCACTTGATACTATATTTAAACGTGTGATGCAAAAGCTGGTTGTTGAGTTTACTCTAATGTTTTACGGTATATGCTTGACTTAATTTAATTGCATGACTTAATCTATTTACTCCTTTTTTTAAACATGAGTTTGTATGTCAGGTAGTATTTATTAAATGTAACGGGTCTTGCTTTCTGTTGTTTTCCAATCCACGTGGGTGGTAAAACATTTTCAAACAGTAAAAATGCTTTTAGGTCCAGGTGAATTATTAGAAAAATAGTGAGAAATTATGTAACTTATATTCTATGAAAAGATGTATGAATGAAACCCTTTGTAGACATGCAGTTTACATGAGAAATTTAGTTTTCACACAGTGATGCCAAATGAGTTGAACTCTAAAATGACTGAAATTGTGAAATTACTGAGGACAGTTACTTTTAAAACTGTTAAAGTTTATATAATTATACACACACATATTATACACACACACACACACACACACACACACACACACACACACACACACACACACACACACACACACACACACACACACACACACACACACACACACACATGTTGGTATTGGTGGTTTACAGGGACATTCCATAGACGCAATGCATTTTATAGTGCACAAACTGTATATTCTATCCCCTAACCCTAACCCTAAGAATCATTAAAAAGTTTCTGCATTAGAAAGTTTTCTTTTTTAGTATGTTTATTTTACGTTTTGAATTATCGGCATGTCCTCATAATGTAGGGTGCGTGGCCAAACACATGAATATTCAATTCAATTCAATTTATTTATATAGCGCTTTTCACAATGTGCATTGTTCCAAAGCAGCTTTACAGGAGCAAATAAGAAAAACAGAAAACACAGAAAGGTAAAACATATATATAAATATTTTTTTTGGACCGAGCAAGATCACTCTAATAAATAATAGCAAATAAATAAATGAATAAATGCAGTCTCCCGGTGAGCAATCCAACACTGCCCTGCTGTGGCGAGGAACCCAAACTCCAATGATGAATAAATGGAGAAAAAAATAACCCTCGGGAGAAACCAGGCTCAGCCAGGAGGGCCAAATCTCCTCTGACGTGTCATAGCTGCACTCAGTAACCCCGACCAAAAGCCACCGAGCAAACGTCCACGAAGAACAGGGAGAGCCCACCAGCCGCGACCCAGGAAACCCCATCTGCCGAAACCGCGCAGGTCCAACCCTGTCCCATTCCGCGATCTACACCAGACAACAGAGGAACAACCAGGGAAAAATAGTAATGGCATAATGTAACTTTATTCCTCTGTTGTCTGACATCGACCACAAAACAAGACCAAACAAAATGAAGCCCCCCCCCCCCCACTGCCCACAAACACCCACCCAGCAACCACCTCCAATCAAAGTCACTGAGTGCAGCTATAACTTCAAACTGCTGTCATGTGAAGTAAGTTTAGCATTAAATATCAAGTATTGTAAATGTATCATTAATGTGACAAGTAGTCCGTCTCTTGGTTGGGGATGGAATTGTCTGAGCTGGGGCTGGGATGGTCAGTCAGTCCGCAGGCTCTCGTAGGAGGATGGTACAGGATTTTCAGATGTAGCTGGTGTAATCTCTAGTTGGGGATGGGCATATGACATTCACCTGGGCCTGGCGGATACACACCGCATTGTAAGGACTTTGCGTCCTTATAATTTAGGTCAAACCAGTGCACGTGTGTGTGTATATATACAGTATATATATATATATATATATATATACTGTATATATAAGGGTCATTATATATATATATATATATAATGTAAGCTATATATATATAAATGTGAAGAGTTTGTTTCCAAAATTAGATAACTCCGCTTCTTAAATATTCATGTTTTTCATCATGTTATCATGTTTTTATTGTGTTAGTTAGCTTTATTTTTTGTTATTATGGCTTAAATAAAACAAACCAACTGCAGTTTGATTGATATTAATTGGAATGCACAAAATGAAAAATGATCTCATTTTGGAACCAAACTCTTCATATATATATATATATATATATACTGTACATACATTGAACTAGTGTTGCTTAAAGCATGTGTCGGTATCAAATTTTGATATTACGATAACTGGGCCTTTTCCCAAGGTATAGGGTATTATCACGTTGCTGCATTACATCTTCATTGTTGTTTTTAATGATGTTTTAGTTTTTTCACACCAACTGATGTTGAGAAAAAAGAAAAGCATCTTGAACATTCAAAAAGCGAAATTAATATTAAAATTATTTCATAATAAATAATGATTTGTATGTAATGACACAAAGATTTATAGAAAAAAAAGTATTCAACTAGGTATTACGACTATGTAAGCTACTATGATTTCAGAGAAATAAAAAAATACTACTATGTTATCTAGAAATATTTGCTGCATTTTAAATAGCCTAATGTAACAATAACGTGCAAATTATATCACGGTAAACGGTTATTGAATACCAGCACAAATCTAGTCTGCTTACGTATAAAATGGAGACGTGGAATGTCATGGAAAGTGGAGATTTTGAAACATTAATTTTCATTACAGGTCAGTGTGCTGATGTGCTTTATCTCTGACAAATCATTTTCAATATTTTTTATTCGTATCATGTTGATATTTCATTTCATACTATATTAACCTGCTATCCTAAAAGATTTGTTTCCTCATATGACATGACCCTTTTAAAGATGCTCTTTGCATCAGCACTGCTCTCCTGACCAACCTATTTTTGTCCAATCACACGGCTCAAAACCATAACTCTACCTGACTCACCTGACCCTTCAATCCAGAGAAATAATGTTATAATCCTGAATCTCTAAGAGGGTAATACATTTGTATTCTTCAAGCACATATTATTCATCCTCAGTCCATTTGAATTCCATTCAACCCCCGCGTATAAACACCGTTTCATTCTACGCGCCTGGTTTCCGGTAAGTAATAATTGTGTCGTTGCCTGGGCAGGCAGTCTAAGGGCAGTGTGTACTTTCTGAGTGGGTAACTTAAAGTCTGTGCTATGCCAGCTCTGAATGAAGGATAGGAAAGCTTAATAACATGCTGAGGTGCTGAGGATGTGAGATGAATTGCTGGCCCAAGGGCGGATGAGATAGCTTTGTTTACGAGATTACTCGTCCTGCAAAAGTAGGATTTAATTCAATCAATGTTTTCCGGAGAGTCTGGCTCTGTGAAACACATTTCACAAACCCCCTGTCATCCAAGAAAGAAACCTAATTTAATCAATATTAGGTCCGTCATGACTCACGCCATTTTTAGTATTAATTGAAACTGTACTACATCCTAGAAAAAAACAGAAGAGGATATTTTCAATGGCAGCGCCTTTTACTTAATGTCTGCAATGCAAGAGGCACCAAGTGGAACTGCAAAATAAATAGGTTTTAGCATCTCAAAGCCCCTCTGTTTTATTTACATTATTTACATTTATGCATTTCTCCAAAGCAGTTTACTATACATTTGATTAGTATGTGTTATCTTTGGGAATCAAACCCATGACCTTTGAGCTGCTACAATGATCTACCATTTAGGTTACAGACACACTGTAGACTAGTGGATGGTGTAGTAATAATTTATTTCTCATTAAAGTTCATCCTAAAACTACTCGCACAGTGTTATATACTGTATTTCATGGGTTCTTGCATCCAAACAACTTTGGGGGTAATTCACAATTTTAACCAGTGTAACGTCCCTTCTCATCGCGTCGCCTGTCAGTAGCTACACGTGCTGTTTGCGTTTACTGCCCTAGAAACTTTTGTATGGATTGATGTGACTTTCCCAAGTGAACACGTGGGAACACGCCCCCTTGAGTGGCAAAGCACTCAGCAAAATAGCTGGTTGCAATAGCAGCAGCTGTGAAAACGGCAGTATAATTGACAATTATCAGTTTACATAAAATTTAGTAGGACTTGACAGTAATCCCAACAATTTGCCAAACAACCAGTGGTCAGTGGACCTTGGCATGTGGCCAGACATCGCTTTTTTTGACAACATACACTACCGGTCAGGATCACCGGTTTAGGATCACTTGAAAAAATGTCTATTAATCTGAAGGTGTGTGTTTCAATGTTTGAAATCACTTTTGTAGACAAAAATATAATTGTGCCAACATATACATTTATTTTATTAGAAAACCGAATTTTTGTTAAAAACATATTTTTGAAATGGATTATTTGAACCTAATAATTAATTAAAAGCAGGCAATAAATGTCCAGCATAGATGGAAATTCCTTTAGTACTGTATAAAAAGGTTCCCAGATTGAGACCTCGAGAAGCTGGATGATAAAATGCGAAGTGTACGATTCTAGTCAAAGGGCTTGCTACTTTAAAGATGCTAAAATATAACAGTTAATTTATTTTGGATGCTTTTAGTCACAACATAATTCCCAAAGCTACATTTGTGTTATTTCATGGTTTTGATGGGTTTAATATGATTCTAAACTGTGGAAAAATATAAATAAAGAGTGGCCCTAAACTTTTGACCAGTAGTGTATAAGCAGACGCTTTATTGTCGATCACACAACTTTTCACAATTTTAGACTTGCCGGTGACATCACGTGCATACCCTCTATAGCAAAACACTGAACCCTATGAAAAAATGAAAAAAGGTGTATGCATTTGACAGAGAGTACACAAAGTCGGTCTTCTTGTCGACCAGTCAAATACTACTCACTTTAAACCAGTAATCTTAAAATTTTTGGATGCTCTTGTTAACACAATAAGATAAACATGGCTGTCTGCTAATAATGCATTTCCACAACGACATTTGTGATTTGTGTTTTGCATAATTCTGCTGTTAAGGGTCAGTGTAAGTCCAATATTCGACAAAAAAAGGCTGGGTTGTTTAAAGCCATGGTTTGTTAAAATATGGACAAACACAACAGTTGGTTTAAATTATCATACAAAATGTCCGTATGCAACCCAATCATGGGCTAAAACAACCCAGAATTTTTTAATGTAAGCAAAAACTTACTGCACACTCCTAGTGCTGAAACAATAACGCACTTTAGCCATTGACATGATCCCCTTCAAAGTAAAACAAACTCTTAATACACAACAGGAAAGACCTAATTTCATTGATAATGCCCATTGCCGCTGCATAATTACCCAAGAAGCCACCTTCATCCCCGCCGTGCGTTCCAACCCCAGCGATTGGAACAGGCATTCCTCAGGGTAAACAAAATCTTAGGCAAGGCCCTTACCTTCACTACAGTTCCTGAAGCAATTTAACTAGATAGCAGCAGCGCTAGCTTAAAGGGCCCGCGGAACCTTTCTAGGTCACAGATGGGCTTGACGCAGCTACGATGAACAGTAATCCCTGTGCCTTTTCTTCAAGATGCCACGAGAGCGAGCGGGTTATGGAGTAAATTATTGGGTAAACAGATTGCCTAAGTGTAAAGGATGAATGAACACATCGGGAAAGAATCATTAGCGTTGGAACACATTGCGTTTTAACTGGAAGGGACACAATGAGAACCTGCAATAGTAATTACAGTCTATAGAGTAAAAATCACATCCTTTTGTTGGCCTCGGCCCTCATAATGGCAGAGATTGCAGCTGGATTATTCAACTCCGAAACGATTCCTCTTCCCACTTTCAGCGCTTTCAGTCGACGCTCGTCTCACTGAGGCTAAATTACACACCACCAGGAACTCGAGGAAAACAGCACATTGTGACCAACATGTGGAGGTTGAAAGAGACATAAAGACCAACATTGTGGAAGAATTATATCTGGTAGCACATGACACCAAACTAGCCTTTATAGTGTACTTTTTTTGACAACGTGTGAAAAAATGAAAAAGCAATCTGCATTATATGTAGTGTCTTGTCTGGAAATAACATCATCTATATGTGTGCGCCTAGCGTGCGAGTCAAACTTGGCTTAGGCGAGTAAATAAAACTGCCTTTCTGGCTGGTTGCCTGGTAACCTCCGTGGAAAATGTACTATCAGAACTTTATCTGAGATGCCACTAAAATGAAAAAATGAGGAATAAAATCTCAATGTGTCTTGACATTTTTGTGACAGGCACAGATTTGCAGTGAAACGGAGACCGGCTGATCTTGAGTGACACGATGACCTGCGCTCAGATATGCAAGGAGAAACAGCAGTTATTCCATTATTACAGAGAGAAAAATATATAGTTTAAGAAAAAGTAATGCAAAATTTCAGTGTAGTAACATGGTGTAGCTCTTATGTGCAAGTGGTCATGGTTTAAATCCTGCTCAGGCTTCCCAATCCCACCACCCGTCACCTATCAGTTCTCAGATGTTTGGTTAATAAAAATGTAAAAATAGGATTATTACTTCTCCAATGTTATGTTAAAAAAGCAAACACGAGGATTATAGTAAACATTTTGCACTCGAAAATCTCTCAAATGTCTAGTTAAGGACAACACATTTTGTTACGTTAAACTCAAACGACACACAAAAATAACAAAAATGTATTATTAGTTAAAGGTCTAGGGTGGGATTTTAGCGGCCACTAGCGGTGAGTTTGAGAATTGCAACCAATCTCTCAGTCCTCCGCTCACCCCTCCCTTTCGAAAATCGACGGTGGTTACCACAGTACAAAAAGATGTCGTCGGCTGAGACAGTGTGCCTGCTCATGTTGACGCAGGGAAGAGAGCAAGCGGTCATTAGAAAGACTGTAGAAAGAGCGATGTCTTATTTATTGCATAAAAATAAAGGGTCTGTGGATTTTAACTATAAAAAGAAGGATAAAAGTCCTGCAGGAGCTAGGACCTGCGTTAATATCATAAAGATTTTCCAGCAGAGACGCGATAGGACCCGCAATACTATGGTGAAGGCTTTTAGCTGAGATACTTTCCAGCAGAGCAGAGAGACGTTGGAGAAAAAGATCGTCTAAAATCACCACGAGCAGGTTGCTTTGATTCTGATCAGTATGTGAGTAACATTGTTTTTTATGTTTGTTAGAACTAAGATATGTTGTTGTTGTAATATTAGCTGTGTAACGGAGCAGTTTTGAGCGTCATCGTTTATCTGGAACCAGTGTGCTGCTTGTATATACTTGTGTCGTATTCGCTCATTTTATTCATTTGCATTATTATTTGCGTGGTCTAAGCTATGACAAAGCTAAGCATTTCATGCTTCCATTTCACAGCACGTTTGAAGGCAGAGCTAGCTAACAGTAAATAGCAATGCAGGCATTTGATCTGACAGCGAGATAGCAGTTAGGAGTAAGTTAGTAGATGATTTCTTCCCCTTTGTGAAGTCAGGGACAACCGGACAATGCACCGGAGGTAGAGTGAGAGGAAACGTGCTTTGTAGAGCTGTTTGTCTGTTTAGGGCTACTGCACAATACATGGCGGCACATCTTGGCGAATTTCATGTATGTAGGCCCACTCTGTATGTAGATAGAAATAGCTTATACTAAGGTAATACAAATATAACGGTTCCTTACGCAAGGTCTTTATACACGTCTGAAGACATAGTTTTGTATATTATATTGCATTTCTGTCAATAGATCCTCCTAAAAATCACACATTGCTCCTTTAACAAATCCTTTTTGAGAGAAGCCTATATACTGTATTGGACCATTATGAGCAGTATAAAAAAATCAATTTATTATAATAGAAATATATGTACAAATACTGTATATTAAACATTTATTTAAATATTTGTATAAAGTATATACTACATTATAAATTAATACAATGTAATATGTTAATATAATATAGATTATAATAGAATATAAAAGTGTACAAGTAACAATAATTGTATATTACAGTTTAAGAATTTTTTTTGTGACTGTTAAGAAACAAAGAGTTCATTTGCAAAAACAGATAATTATAATTCTCAAAAACATGTTTTTTATTTGTGCATTCCAAGTCATGTCAATCAATCTGCAGTTGGGTTGTTTTGATTAAGTAATAACCAAAAAAACAGCTTTTATAGCACAATAAATGATTTTTGAACATTTTTAAAAACAAATAAACCCTTCGTGACAGAGAGTTATTTTTAGACTAAGCTACATGGCATTCGATATGATCGCTCAGAACATTATTTCTATTTAAGCTTCTGTTAGCCCTTCTACTAGGACCAGACTAATGCTTTTTGGCCGTGATCTCATAATTTGTAAGTTCATTCTGCCTTTTCTACTGTTAGCTTCATCGCCCCCTCTACCCGACATGCCACCCAGTCGCCTCAGAGAATGCTGTGAGGCAGCAAGCAAATGACTGCACGAGTCGTATTGCAAGCGAAGCTGCAATTGTGGTGATTTTTTCCGGGTAATTGCAGGCAGGGTTTTCTCCTGTTTTTGAGAAGCAGAGCAGGTAGAGCGCAGTCAGAGAGAGAAGCTTAGCATTCTTTAAAATGACAGCTGACTCTCGACCTGAGCCTCCTGCGAAATGTCATGTGTGCCAGTGATCCATGAAAAACACAAACTGGAAAGGGAACACATGCACGTTCGTCGCGGTTTACACGTGTGCTGCTGATATTTTATGTGTTTTAACTGAAGGCTGTTGTGTGTTGAGGTCAGTGCCATTTAGACCGCACATATTCAGTCAGGAGGAGTTGCATTCATAGTTTCTCTTGCTGACTTTACTTGGTGACAGTCATGAGCAGGTTATGAATTTATGACTTTATTTTACCAATTAAATAAGCAGAAGTGAAATAAATGCATGCTATAATTCCCAACAGATGTTTAGTTCTCACCAATTTAAAATAATGTATATTTTGCAATCTATTATAAATAATCTATAATCTATTATAAATATATCAAAATGTTAGTATACTAGTATATGAGTTAATAGTAATAACTGTAGTCAGGTATTACAATTTTTAAGTATATTGTTCCAAAACTTGTTCCAATACATTGTGGCCATTTATTCCCTGTAGATAAAAATGATAAATAAGACTTCTTAAAACAACCGCTGCACTTTATGTAACAGTAAGACCAAAAATTATAATTTCAACCGACTCTAAATAAATATTGGGGAAAAAAGTTTATTTTTTTTATTTTTTCCAGCCCTCCGAATGATCCATTATATAATATAATATCCAGCCTCTGGCATGAATTTTCCTTTGAATCTGATTGAAATGTGAACACCAGGGTAAGAGAGAGCTATTAAAACCTCTCTCTGTAGTTAGAGGACGAATGTGATGATGAGCAACTGCAAACAATTACTGCAACAGCATCGCATGCTGATTTCAAAGTGAAACGTTGGTAAATATTTCTTTAATGTGTTTCCCTCATGCCGTGTTTCAGCTTCTGGAGCACGCAGGAATCTATTCATCGTCCTTTCTGTTTAGTTCTCTTTGGACCGTATGCGGGATGTGTCACCCTGCTTGGTACTTTTTATTACATTCTGCTGGCGGATTCATCATCTTCCTTATCGTCATGAAATTTGCTTAGGAAAAAATAATAATTTCAGAAGAAGGTGCAGATACCGAGTTCAGTTGATACTGAGAATTAATATTCAAGGTGATGTCGTGGATAAGAAAAGGGGGTGAAATAAGTGCACAGTTGTACTGCTGGCCATGCAGTAGAGACATACTATAATATACTGTCATGTGCTGTATAGGGGTGTTCAAAACAGAAATGAAATCACACACAAAAGAACAGTGCCTTGTAAAATAAAATAAAATAAATGAAATGAAAAATGAATAAAATAAAATAAAATGAAACGAAACAAAACATAAAAAATAAATAATAAATAAAACAAAATAATAAATGAAACAAAATAAAATTATAAAAAATAAACAAATAATAAATAAAATAAGATAAAGTAAAATATATAAATATATAAAATAAAACATTAAATAGGATGAGAATATAATAAAATAAAATGAAGGATAAAGATAAAAAATTAAATAAAAATAAAATTAAAAATAAAAAAGATTAAAAAGTGTAAAATGAGTATTGACATTCTGTCCATAAGTAATATTATTGATTATTTGTCTCAAACATTTCCAAAAAAAATAAATAAAGGAATTAAACAGAGCGTTACACGTGGATAAATCAAATTTTACATTCAAGTATTTGATGCTACTAACCTGCCTCATTTTGACAAACCCAGAGATTAGTTCTTCCTCAAAAGCTCTCGCTGTGTCAGCCTTGCGCACACAACTTTGTTTCCAGGCAGACTGATACAAAAACCTGTGTGCTTTTTATTAGCCACCAGCCAACCAGATTGAAAGTGATGATTTCAGACCCTACTTGTCACTACTGTGTACAATATGCATCAGACGGTCAGTGAGTTGTCTGTGTGGGTTCTTTGTGAATATAAGGTTATGTTATAAACGCTCCTGTACGTGCGTGTGCTCGTGCATGTCAAAAAAAACGAAGGATAATCCATCCGTGTCACACGGTTAGATGTGCGTTTTTGCATGATGCTCAAGCTAGACCTCCAAGCTGTAACGGATAGCACTGCTTGTCTGATTTGGGTCACGTAGACCTGATTGGTTAGATGTGTCACTCATCTTGTGCTAGGGGTATGAAGTGCGGCTTTGAAGTGCTCCCCCCGACTGTTAGCGGCTAATTATCCTGTCATACACGCGAGCACGGGCCCCGGCGTTCATTAAGCCCACAACGCCATGCTTTTTATCTCTTCTGAAAAATAACACTTCAAGTAGACCTTTGCATGCCACACATATCTGCAAACTCCATGAGTGGGGCGAGGAGACTCTCAACAGCTGGATAATCAGAAACAGTATAAAACACAGCTGTATAATGGGTGTCAATCAGAGCGAGCTCGAGTCCTCCAGCCCTGTGATCCGCCAAATGGCTTTTGCCGCTCCTAATTGCGGTGGGATTGTCAAAACAGGTCATTATTTTGCTTCTCTTACTCCAGAAACTTGGCAGTCATTTTTAAACTCGCAGGCTATAGAAGAATTATGTGGGCCACAGCTATAGATATGCTATTGCTATCTTTAGATGTAGGCTCGGCTAACTTTGGATGTGGGTTTGCGAGCTATTAATGGCTCTGCGAGCGGTTCTGTGATACTGACTGGGTTGATCTCCCGAGCCCTTTTACATAACTCGCCGACTGAAGTTACCTGAAGTGTACGGGCAGTCGGAAGTAGGATTGTGCTGTTAGTAAAAATCAATATATTAAGCGCATATTAATTCTATCTACATTTTCAATAACGTTCATTTAGTTTTAGCTATGCATTTTTATCACATTAGCTAGCACAGGCTATTTAGGCTATGCATAAATTGCTAACAGCAAACAAGTCACACATTTCTTGTTAAACGTAAGAATCACTTCCAACCATCCCTTAGAGTATTGTTAACCTTTCAAAAGACAATTTATGGATATCCATTTATGGATCTTAAAGTAAATAACATTGTTATACATGCTTTATAACCGCTTTATACATATGTCGTTGACAGAATTTATGATAACAGATGGCTAATTTAAATTATAAAACATTTACTATAAAGATTATGTAATAGAACATGCATTCTCCCCGCCCCCTTCTCTCTATAAATGGTGCAATTATGTGCGTGGGATGATATTCATAGAGTCTGAGTCATGGGTTGACGGTAATCTAGCACAGACAGACTTAGATGAAGCATACATGGAAATACTCTCAATGAGCACCTAAAACAGAATGCATGTAGCTGCTTCTCTACAGTAAAATCGCAAGGCTGTTTCAGTCAGACATTACGTTCCTTGGAGTACACAACTCTCTAACAGTTCTCATACACCATTTAACATTGTTAAAGACTGTGACAATTGCGCTATGCGTGCAGCGCTATTCATTAATGATCGAGGAGGGATAGACAATGAATCAGTCCCAGCCATGAAAGCAGCCACCTTTAACCCATTTGGCTTCAATGATGAACAAAGAACTCACAAGAGACATTTAAGCCACAAGAGCTGCTGCATTTTTAACTGTCAATGAGCAACAGCCTTATTTAAAGGAGCAATGCAGAGATTTAAGATGCATCTAGCGATGAGGTTGCGAATTGCAACCAACGGCTCACTCCACCCTTCCCTTTCGAAGCTCTACAGTGGCTGGCACCGCACTAAGATGTCGTCGCATTTTCACTTCTATATCGGAGGAGATAACGTATTCATGAAATGCGCTCTGTAGAGCAGTTTGTCCATTTAGGGCTACTGTAGAAACAATATGGTGAATTCCATGTAAGGGGGTCCGCAGTGTACTGTATGCAGATAGAAATAGCTCATTCTAAGGTAATAAAAACATAACGCTTCATTATGTAAGGTCTTTATAGACCTCTGAAGACATAGTTATGTTATATTGCATTTCTGTCAATAGATCCTCTAAAAAAATTGCACACTAGACCTTTTGTGTATTTTGACTATTTTGTGTCTCTTTATGGCTGATATTTTAGCAAAATAGGGATAAAATGAAGTTAGGATGAACAAATCCGAATATTTATTTTGGGGTGAGCTCATTATTTAAAACAGTAAGCGTATACTGTTACTAGTTTCTTTCCTTCCATTGAAGCTCATTATGACATAATGGAGTCATTTCATCACTGAAATAAGTATGTGTTCGCTGAGCAGGTACTCTCATACATTTGCTTATGGCGGTACTTAGACTAGAATAATCCGATCGCATACGAATGATGTTGCTAATATTCATTCTCTGCATCTGGCGAAATGTTTTCTAATACTCAATTGAAATATTTTCCATATTATCTGAACGACACAGCCTGCAATATACATCCCTCTGTAACCACCAAGTTGAATAGCCTACTTTTTCATCTGTTTGAAGAAACGGTTGGGAGTTTATTTAGATAAGCCGATGGTGGCTTTAAGAGAGAGTAATTTGTACATTATAATAGTGAAGTCTGCTGCCTACTCTCAGTGGTTGACAGTATAATTGGAAGTGAGACGGGGAGGCACATTTGAAAAGACATCATAGAAGCATATTAGTCAGTAATTAAGTCACATGCATTTTTGTCTCCCTTGACACATTCATCATGTAAATCCCTTAATGTGTTACTCAGTGAATAAGTGTGAAGTTGTGTTTATATGTGCATGTCTTTGTCTGCATGACAGAAAGAGAGAGAAAAGGCACATAGTAATTAACTCAGCAGATATAAACCAAGGGTGAAATACTGAAAATGGCAAACTGTTACGACAATACTGTGTTTCTGGAAGTAAACCAATTTAACAGATTCACACACAACCTTTCTCCAACAACCCGCCCTCTACATCTCAGCATATATGATGTCAACAAAACAACGCATCAGGCAGAGACACACCCCTTTCAAATCTGATTACAAATGGTCACAAGAGGCGCACTTGAGATGTTGGCACCAGGTGTAAACACAAATCTGTCTTCGCTGACCACTTGAGATCAGATCACTCAAGATGGATGTTAATACAAGGTGTAAACATGGACTGAGGCGAGTGTGATTTCCAAGGTCACCGATATCAGTCAAATCTGATGTCTCACCATGTCTGGCTTTGCCTTATTTAAAGGGACAGTTCACCCCAAAATAAAAATTCTGACATCATTTAATCACCCTCAAGTTTTTCCAAATCTGTAAAATGTGTTTGTTCTGATGAACACAGAAAGATATTTGGAAGAATGCTTGTAACCAAACCATTCCTGGCCACCATTGGCTACCATAGTAGGAACAATGACAATGGTAGTCAAAGGTGCCCCAGAACTGTTTGCTTTCCTACATTCTTCAGAACAGAACTAAATTTTCCTACTATGGCAGTCAATGGTGGCCAAGAACTGTTCGGTTACAAGCATTCTTCAAAATATCTTTCTCTGTGTTCATCAGAACAAAGACATTTATACAGATTTGGAACAACTCCAGGGTGAGAACATCAAGACAAAATTTCATTTTTGGGTGAACTGTTTCTTTAACAAATGCCTGTTGCAGCTTTCTGCTACACTGTCCACAGTCTTTTCCCAGACGGTGGTTTACCCTTCGTCACTCACAGGGCAAAATCTGAGCTTAAAATAGCATTGAGAAGAATATTCGAGGGTGATTCTCTCACTCCTGCTCTCCTGTTCTTATTCATAGACTCTCATTCTCTCTCTCTCTCTGATAAAAGTCACCAGATCAATGTATCCCCGGCCCACACTATTTCTGTTAAATAGTTTCCCCTTTCTCATTGCGCGAATCCCCTGTATCATCACCCAACAAATGTAACTCACTCCACCATACTAGAGTGAAAATACAGATCGAGTAAATCAAGATTGTTTTTTCAATTCTTAGAACTGCTTTTGTACAACACGAGCAAGTCTATTTCCTGTCTTCATTGCTTTTCGGGCTTTCACGCTTAAACTTCACTCGTCAGAATTACCTCGACCTAGCCTGGAATCAGTGACGCCGTGATTTGATGTAGGGCATGGCAGGACCCGTCTCAAAACAGGGGGGCGTCCAGATGAGACAAAAACATTGGCTCAATTGCCTGAACTGAGGAACATGAGTCACGCTGTTGACTTTGATTAATCAGGAGAACAAAGCTTTTGATTTTCTGTATTATGATTCAGATAAATCACAGGGGGTGTTGTGATTTTAAGTCTGCGTGGTTGTGGTACAACATTTAGAGTTTGTTTTACGTTATGAATTTTTATGTCTGTTTGAGAAGCCCAGAGAGTTGTATTTTTCCATTGGGTTTTTTAAGCAATACGGATTTAGCAGTTTAGTCGAGCAGGCTTTCTGAGCTAATTATTTCTTTGACGAAGAAACAAAGCATAAATAAGGCTCTTATGTGCACTGCGCACAACAGAGAGTTGCATCTAAGGGCAACGTCTTAAGTCTGATAAAGCAGCTGCTGAATATTAAGACAACGTACTCCCGTCATCGCTACATAATTTACACCGTGCCTGCTTACAATCTGCAAGATGAGGCCGTTATAAAAAGTGACAAAATCATACACACGCACACACAAATAATCTCCCTTTTCTCCATCACCCATTTTATTTTCTCTGTCATTCAATCCATTTTCTCTTCTTCTTTAGCAAGACCTCTGAGAAACTGTGACACCCATATCAGATTAGTTCGTTTCTTAAATCAATGGCTGTGCCGTAATCTGAATGAAGAAGGCAAAGGTGTATCTATTTGCAAACACAATCACAACAATATATCCTCAAGTCCCCCGAGGAACTACAGTACTTGGCTGCCGCTGAACATCTTAAAACACAGACACAGTCTAAATCCTAAAATGAGTATCTGTTCAGTAGCTTCGAATGACAGATGTTGACAGGTTATTAGTCGTACAGGATTTATTCTGTCATTAAGTGTTAGAACTGCCAGTTAATAACGTTTTACAAGAACGAATAATTCATTTCACTGGCATGTTTTGAACTGGGCTCCAATCCAGTAAAGCAAGAGAAGTTCGGCTAGATTTCTATTGAATTTGTGATTTGTTTTTATCCTCCGGTATGGTTGTGACAGATCTAGTTTTGGGTCAACATTACCAGTAACTTATTCTGTTCAAGTCTCATTTAAAATAAACAAAAGCTGACAGAGACGTGTCGGTGACAGACTGCAGATGGGCAGATGCTCCAAAAACGACATCATACAGATGAAAACAAACACATCTCAGTGTTGTGCAAGGATGTGTTAATTATTAACTCTTTGTTTGTGTTATGCTATTTTGCAAAATTTTGTGTGAAATAAATGAAAAGGGGCCCACAGTTCAAACAACACAAAATGCGTTTTCCGAGAAATAGCACAGATGTGTTCAGTTGAGGAGAATCTGGGGCTAGTAAAAATAAATAATTGAAAAACTACTGAAGTAACAATGGATACAGTATTTGAAATTATTTTTTATCCCTTGGTTACATTTAGGGCTGAAACAACATACAGGTATCAACGCATCAATCTATAATCAATTATCGCTACATTGCAAAACACCACAAAATCTATCTTTTCCATGTTATTTATCCTAACGAGCCACGCAGGCAATACGCGGCAAGCTTTGATGGATTTTATATATGACACGCTTTATGGTATGAACACGGTGAGAGATACCGCAACATGCATTCCACTGAAACTTACCGTGTATCGCCTGTTTGTCTGATTAGAACCAAAACTATAAATAAAATGGAAGATAGCTTTTCTAATGGCAATGTTGCATCGCATCTGTCGAGGTGATCAACTATAGGTCAAAGGGTTAAATATGAACAAGTTTTCCAGAATGTACCATAGGACTGAGATAGAGAAAATGAAACTCCCATCTTCAGTAAAAGCAAGTGTGCTCATAAATCGGTAAGAATTAAATCAAGATAGGCTAGCATGAAGTGTGACATTTGCACCTGCTGTTTTAAAGCAATTCAATGAAACATCAACATGATTAAAAACGTCTTGGTTACGGATGTAATCTCAGTTCCCTGATGGAGGGAACGAGACGTTATGTCGAGCCGACAGATGGGGTTCGCTCTTGAGAACCTATCAACTTCTGACTAGTTTAGAAAAGGCCAATGAAATTGGCGAATGAAATTTGCATGCCGGACTCCGCCCCCAGATATCCGGGTATAAAAGGGAGACGGCGTGCTGCATTCATTCACCTTTTGGTCAGAGGAGCCTGAGCATCCCTCGACCGCTGCGGCGGGCGGCCAGCGTTGTGGCGAGAAGGACACAACGTCTCGTTCCCTCCATCAGGGAACTAAGGTTACATCCGTAACCAAGATGTTCCATTTTGGCGTTTTCCATAGGAACCCCATCTGTCGGCTCGACACAACGTCGAGAGACCGACAGATGGGGTTCCTATGGAAAACGCCACAGCGCTGTGCCGCGTCACAATCTCCAGCGGAGCGACGCTGACTGGCCTGGATGTGTCAGACGAGCGCTAGCGCAAAATTGTAACCGTCCAGTGGAGAGGTAGGGGGTCCCAGAGCTTTTGAAGAAAAGGTGGGAAGCCCCTGCCACCGGCCGTCATGGGCGGAGGCCTTGATTCGCTTACAGCGAGAAGCCACCCGGCACCGTAAGGGCCACTGGGTAAGCATTATTCCCCCCTGGGGGAAAAACGCTACAGAGACCACTACCTCCGTAGGGAGGAATTAGTGGAGACACCAACATGGTCTCACCATCAGGGGAGAACTCATGGGAAAATGTGCGGACTGAAGGAGTTAACCGCAAGGTGGGAGTCCACCTAGGGAGGTTATGGGTTACCGAGGTGGGAACCATTCATGAGGATACATCAGACGGAACTGCCCACTGGGGGAGGGTTACCACGTCTGGAGCACTAGGTCCGGTTAGAGCTATGTGGTAGACAACTCAACTGTTCCCCGGCCTAGGGGAGCAGGGCTGCTCTGCTCAGCCTGCCCCCCAGGAAGGTGCTTAGTGATGGATGGAATGCCTGTTCTTTACCCAGTGGGCAAAGAAGGGAGGCGGAAATAGCCGCTGACCCACCTAAGGAAGGGGGGCAGGGCTTTCACAGGCATACGCCCTACCGGCTGCCGGTCCTACATGTTGCCTTGCAGGACGCGGACTGACACCGGTTCCACGCGTAGGTTGTAGAACCTCGCGAAGGTGATGGGCGTAGCCCAACCCCGCAGCTCTGCAGATGTCTGCCAGAGAGGCGCCCTGAGCCAGTGCCATGAGGAGTGTGCCTCACTCCTAACGGGCAGGGGCGATCTTGAGATCGGTATGCCGTAGCGATGGCATCCACGATCCAGTGCGCCATTCTCTGTTTGGAGACATCCCTCCCCTTCTGCTGACTTCCAAAACAGACAAGAGCTGCTCAGAGCTTCTGAAGCTCTGCGTGCGGTCCAAGCAGAGGCGCAGTGCATGTACTGGACACAACACGGATGGGGTTGGGTCTTCCTCCCCAGTGGGGAGCGCCTGCAGGTTCACCACATGGTCTCTAGGGGGAGTGGTGGGAACTTTGGGCACGTAGCCAGGCCGGGGTCTCAGGATAACGTGAGAGTCACCGGGCCAGAGTTCTAGGCAATCTGTGGACACGGAGGGTGCTTGTAGGTCCCCTACCCTCTTGGAGGTGAGCGCCATCAGGAGAGCCATCTTTATCGTGAGGTGAGAAAGAGGGGCTCGAAGGGGGGGCCTCTTGAGGCCCGCCACCTAGGTCGCAAGAGGGTACGGGGCGCGGATGAGGCGGTCGCCTTCTCGCGCCCCTTAGGAACCTAATGACCAGGTCGTGCTGTCCCAGAGGCTTCCCAGCAACTGGGTCGTGATGAGCGGCCATAGTGGCTACATACACTCCCAGTGAGGAGGGGGGAGAGGTTACTTTCCAGTCTCTCTTGAGGAAGGGACAGCACGTTCCTGATCAAGCAACTCCGTGGGTCTTCTCTTCGAGAAGAGCACCAGGACGAGAAGAGGCACCACTTATGGGCGCATAGCCGCCTAGTGGCCGAGGCCCTAGCCTGAGTGATGTCCCAACCAAGCAGGGGGTGGGCTACTCAGGATTTTCTCATCCCGTCCAGACATGGAATTTCCAGGGGTCTGCCTTGGATGCCGTTACGTGCCCTTCCCCTCTGACAGAAGGTCCTCTGTCAGGGGAATCGGCCAGGGGGGAGTTGTTATCAGAAGCACCAGCTCTGAGAACCAAGTCCGGTTGGGCCAGTAGGGCGCAACTAGTACCACTTGATGCTCCTCTTCCCTGACCTTGCACAGGGTCTGTGCAATGCGGCTCACTGGGGGAAGACGTACTTCCGCTTGTCCCGCAGCCAGCTGTGCGCAAGGGCATCCGTGCCGAGGAGTGCCTCGGTCAGGGAGTACCAAAGCGGACAATGGGTGGAGTCCGGGGTGGCAACAGGTCCACCTGTGCCTGGCCGAACTGCTCCCAAATGAGCTGGCGCGGGGATGGAGTCACCACTCTCCACGAGGCGTCGACTGACGAGAGAGCGCGTCGGCTGTCTGGTTCAGGATGCCTGGGATGTGTGTGGCTCGCAGGGAGCTGATCACCTGCTGACTCCAAAGGAGGAGGCGTCGGGCGAGTCGTGTTAGCTGCCGTGAGCGAACGCCACCCTGACGATTGATATACACCACGGCAGCTGTGCTGTCCGTCCGGACCAGCACGTGCTTGCCCCGCACGAGAGGTTGTAACCTCCTCAGTGCAAGTAGCACAGCCCACAAGTCTAGGCAGTTGATATGCCAACGCAGGCAAGGGCCCGTCCACCGCCCCGACACTGCGTGCCCGTTGCACACGGCACCCCAACCCTGCAAGGAGGCATCCGTTGTCACCACAACGTGTCTTGACACCTGCCCTAGGGGGTCTACTGTCCGCAAAAAGGTCATAGAAGACCAGGGGGTTAGGGTGCGTTGGCAGACAGGCGTGATGACCATATGCCTGCTGCCAGTGTACCACGCTCTCCAAGGAACCCAACTCTGTAGCCAGTGTTGGAGCGGTCGCATATGCATCAACCCGAGGGGGACCACCCCCGCCGAGGATGCCATGTATCCCAGGAGCCTCTGAAATTGTTTCAGGGGGACCGCTGACTGCTTGAAATGTTTCAGGCAGTTCAACACTGACTGAGCGTGCTCTGAGTCAGTCACGCTGTCATGGAGACAGAGTCGAGTTCCATACCGAGAAAGAGGATGCTCTGCACGGGGGAGAGCTTGCTCTTTTCCCAGTTGACCTGTAGCCCCAACCGATCTAGGTGCTGGAGCACCAGGTCCCTGTGTGTACACAACAGATCTCGCGAGTGTGCCAAAATGAGCCAGTCGTCTAGATAGTTCAGTACCCGCACACCTCTTTCCCTGAGGGGAAGGAGGGCGGCTTCCACGATCTTTGTGAAGACACGTGGAGACAGGGACAGACCGAAGGGGAGGACCCTTTACTGATATGCCCGCCCCTCGAAAGCGAACCGTAGGAACGGCCGATGTCGAGGGAGGATCGAGAAATGAAAGTACGCGTCCTTCAGTTCGATTGCCATGAAACAGTCCTGACATCTGACAGACGTCAGGATGCGCTTCTGCGTGATCCTCCTGAATGGCAGCTTGTGTAGGTGCTTGTTCTCAGATGGGGCGCAGCCCCCCGCCTTTCTTGGGACAATGAAGTACGGGCTGTAAAACCCGTTGAACATCTTGGCTGGTAGGACGGGCTCGATCACTCACTTCGCCAGAAGGGTGGCAACCTCGGCCCAAAACACGGGCGCATCCCCACCTCTGACTGAGGTAGAGAGGATACCCCAAAACTTGGGAGGGTGTCTGGCGAACTGGATCGCGTAGCCGAGACGGATCGTCCTCCCTAGCCAGACTGACGGCTTGGGAAGCTGAGCCAAGCTCCCAGTAACCGAGACAGGGGGACTAGGGGTTTGATCTGCTTCATCGCTCCCGCGGGGGGTGGTTCGATGGCCAGCAATACCGATCCCTTGCCGGGGGAGGGCCCCCGGGGAGGAGATCGGCTCTGCTGTTTTTCCTGCCTGGCGATTGCGCAGCTCAACGCACTGTCTGACTGAGAGTGCTGAGGGCTGGTGTTTATACTCAACGTTGTGCTTCGCCATGGCGCAACGTCGAGTTGCCGTCCACCGTCGTGCCGAGGGTGGGAGTGGCTGTAATGACCCAGAGAGAGAGAAAACTCTTTTTGAGTAAGTGGGCGCTAGCCCCCCGGAGGGGGCCAGAGGTGGTGAGACGGGGCAGGAACCGTCCCTCTCTGATCCCCCAGCGATGAAGTGGCTAGGGTCGGGCCTGATGGTATTCTCGATCTCCCTGGGGTCTTCCCATGAGGGCCGCTTTCGCCACGGCTGCTGATGGGGCGATGGTCTCCTCTTTGATGTCTCTTCCGGGGGGCCGCCTGAGTGGGGGGCGCCAGAGCCGGAGGGCGTCGAAGAGGACCAGGGCTGCTGGGAAGCAGACATTGCATGGGACTCGACGGCCGAGGGCGGCCGAGTCGCGGCGGGGGAGGATATGCTTAATATCCTCTGTCTGCTTCTTTACTGTCGAGAACTGCGGCTCGACAGTATCTCCAAACAGCCCCCTCCCTTGCGAGATGGGTGCATCAAGAAAGCGGACCTTCTCAGCGTTACTCATCTGTGCAAGGTTCGGCCAGAGGTGTCTCTCATGGACCACAAGTGTGGACATCGCCCGACCCAGGGCCCGCGCGGTCACCTTGGTCGCCCGTAGAGCGAGGTCGGTGGCAGCGGAGTTCCTGCATAAGCGCTGGGTCGGTGTTACCCTCGTGGAGCTCTCTCAATGCCTTGGCCTGGAAGGAGTCATAGCGCAGAGAGAGGAGGCAGCTTGGTCCACCGCAATGTAAGCTCTCGACACCAGAAATGCCGAGACCCCACATGCTTTGGACAGGAGTCTAGGTCGAGCCCCCCAGATGGCCGCCGCCTGCGGGCACGAGTGCACCGCGGCGGCACACTCCACCTGGGGGACATCGACGTATCCTCTAGCTGCCTCACCCTCGAGGGAAGAGAGGGTGACAGAACTTTGTTTGACGTGACCATGCCGGAAAGGGGGCGTTCCAGGTCTTACTAAGTTCCTCATGCACTTCCGGTAAACACGGCACTGGGGGCCCCGAGGCACCATGTAGCCAGCCGCGAGCGCTGGGAGAGGCAGTGCGGGCACTGCAACCCAACGCTCACGGCAGCCCGGGAAAGCATGGCTGACATTTCAACGTCCGCTTCTTCCTGGGCTCAACCCCGGGAGGGAAGGAGCCCAAGGAATCGTCGGAGTCGGATGGCAGTACACCACCCCCCACGAGGTGCGAACGGTCCGTGAGCCAGTGGCTGGCGGATAAACGCTCACAGTAATCCTCATATCACCCTCGCTGCTTGCCGTAGCGGGCGGCAGGGCCGTAGTCCTGTCGTCACGGAACGGGGAGCCGACGAGGTGGTGGCTGAGTCCCGTGGGAACACAGCCACCTGTGACGCAAGGTCTGAATCGTTAACCGCCCGCAGTGTGGGCAGGACGTATCCACAACGTCTACCCCAGCGTACTGGAAGCAGACATCGTGTCCATCCCCCTCCTCGATGAGTGTGTTGCACCCATGAGAACAGCGGCACATGCCACGCTGGAGAAATTTGCTCTTTTAGAGAAAAAAACTTGAACACTTCTGGAACTGCCAAGACGCCCAGGGGAAGTCGCTGCATGAAGGGACAGTCCGCTGCACCACGTCGTAAGATTCCAGGAGTAATTTGGCGTAGAGATTGAAGTCTCGAAGTTGATCAGTGTGAAGGCTCCGAAGAACAAAAGGTGAATGAATGCAGCACGCCGTCTCCCTTTTATACCCGGATATCTGGGGGCGGAGTCCGGCATGCAAATTTCATTCGCCAATTTCATTGGCCTTTTCTAAACTAGTCAGAAGTTGATAGGTTCTCAAAAGCGAACCCCATCTGTCGGCTCGACACAACGTCGAGAGACCGACAGAAAGGGAACTGCTGAAACTGTCGATTTAAATCATATGCCATATGAAGCTTCATTTAATGCAGTAAACAATCCAATATCTGATCTGAATTAATTTTCTAATGAATTAATGTTATTAACATTTTAACTTTCATTATTCGCATTCGTAGGTGACTTACTTGATTTGAGAGTGAATTCTTAAACATATTAACCTACAGCCTCCATCGCTCAAAATGCATTTGAAGATTTGGAAAAAAGCGCAAAAGTGTCACATATATTCTCTTTGTACACCTCGTGTCTTTTTTATTTTTCATTTTCATTCTTCCCATGTGTATAAGCACACTCAAACCCGGATCAAGGGCATGTTTGCATGAACAAATTCAGAGGTCTAGATGTCAAAAGTGAAACAATAAACACATAAGACACCGTTTCATTTCTTGCCTCTTAGTTGGGAAAGGTTGAGATTTGGTTTAATAATGGTTTTATGAAAACAGCTGCTTGGCATTCACAGTTAGTTATCCACATCCAAAAATCACCAATTTGGCATCCCACCAAACATGTCTTCAATAGGCCTACTGTTAACAGATTCAGTGAGCTCAGATGAGAGATCTTAATGTCACGTCTAATGATGCCTAAAAAAAGAGGTAAAGTGATGAGAAAATAATGAAAAGATGCAAATACAGTACAAGACACATGCACCCTTTTTGTCTCAAAGTCGATTACAGACCCCACCACGGATACTGTATGCTCATCAAGATAAAAACATTTATCCAGCAGGGGCACTGATATGTTTTCCAGCAAATACATAGTTATCAGTGATTTTAATAAACAAAACTCTAAAGAGAGTAATCATAGATACTACTGATTTGTCTAGCAGCAGTTTTGAAGCTAATATTGGAGCTACCGTTGTATAGATATCTCTCTCTCTCGTATTTTAGAGTGTCATGCCATTTACTGGTTGCCATGTGTCATAATCATCTCTGACAGTCAGAACCAAACTGTTCATTTGTGCTTTCTTTAAACAAATGTTGACATTTTACATGCATTTCTCCGTGACATGTGGCTAAATTCTTAATGGAATCGGACTGGCATCAACCAATGACAATGTTAAAATGCTGCTTATCAGATGGATGAGTGTATTGTATTGTAGGTAACGTTCTTTCAGGTTTTGTAAGACATGAGGGTGAGGAATAATGCAAGGAATTTATTTCATTTATGGGCGATCTACCCTTCAAGAGGGATTTGTTACTCTCCAAGAAATGTGAATTCTTTTATTTCTAGGTCGGGCATGTTTGCTTACATTACATTTTTGACGGTTATTGTCAATACTGCCCTATTTGAAATATAACCTTACAAATATATTTTCTTTGCAAACAAATGTTAAAAGCTAACACAATTTTAATTCTCATGAACAACTAAAGGATTCCGATTTTACTAACAATAAAACAAAAACTCAAAACAAAAAGCAGAAGCCAAGCAGTGCATCTGATCAACAGTCAGAGCTGACAAAATAAACTGTGAAGTTTCATTAAAAGCTGCGTGAGAAAAGCTCTCCTCGCTAATGAAGCTGTTTTTACTCGTATGGCCCAGCGACTGACCCTGGCATGTGCGCCTGGATGTGGTTTGAAATCAGCCCAGGCAGTCGCTGGATGATTCTGTACGCCTGTGAACACGCGCGGGCTGAGCCGTCTCTCCGGCTCCTGCGTGTGCTGGGTCGTCAGCGCTCTCAGAAATGACTTTATGAATAATGAATAGCTCTGTGGCTGGGCCACGCATGCAAGTGTGGTCTGAGCTGGGTGTCTGACACCTCGCTCTGTGTGTCTGCTCTGGCCATTTCAGCCCCAGACGGGGAGAAACAGAGAAACAAAGGGGAGAGGAGAGAGATCTATCCTTCCGGGAGAGGGATGGAAGGGAGGAGATAAGTGACTGGCTGTTGATGAGTCAAAGGATGGGGTGAGCTCGTGCCTGATGGAAGAAAAGAGAAATGGAGAGAGAGAAATGGAGGGCAAGTGAGAGAAAAGGAAGGAGAAGTGAAAGGGAGAAATGAGAGAGGGGCGAGTAAGGGAGAGAAAAGGAAAGGGGATGAGAGACAGAGTGGCTCAGGCAAATGGGAAAGACAGGCCTGAAAACCAGAATGTTGGGGGGTCACATGATCAAAGCCGACACCATCTTACAGGAGCACGATCTTATTTCTGTTTTAGTACGTTTTGATTTCACACCAGTGATGCTTGCTGTTTTCCACTCATTGGCCACCTTGTGAACTAGTTTTCCCATGATCTCAGGTTGGAACTGTATTTATCCGCAGTGTGTATGCACAAAGTGTGATCCCACCAATCAGCGAGTGGCAATATGATGACATCATGCCACACAGCTAGCCTGAGCCTCAAGCGTCTAACCAACCCACTGTGGCACCAGATGAACACAAATTCACGCGGCATGTTAAATCAGCTGCTGTTCACGCAAACACATCCCTGCGCTTAATCGGGGTGGATCCAAGCTTTCATTGTAATGCGCATGATTAGATGCCCACAACATTTACAGTAACGCAACACTCAAGTGCTTCCTCGTGCTAATCAGACAGCTGATAGGAAATTACTGCCTCCACTCATCTTTGCTGTCTGACATAATTGAGTTGTGTGTGCTGCGTGTGTGCGAGATTGAAGTTAAGTGAGGTATAGTGATGCTATTTTATGCCGTGTGCTTCTTGCGGAAGGAAATAAAGATGATCGGAAAACTCGGAGTGCTGCGGGAAACATGATCTAGCTTTCATCCTGTCGTAAAAAACTGCACAAGATCACTTTTGAAGATTAAAGTCAACATCAAATCTAAATGGACAGAACCGGTATAACCGGTAGCGTTAATAAATAGCCAAACAAGTCACATAATGGGTTGCGAATGCAATTTGATGTTGACTTTGGAAGTTAACATCAACGTATTTTGATCTTTCTAAGCTGGATAATATTAAAGTGTGCGATATGTGCGCATATTTATTTTGAAAGCGAGAGAGGGAATGCATATTTGTATGTTGGCCTTCCAAAAATAGACGTTGATTTTAATCTCCAGGCAGCCCATTCTTGACAGCTCCAGCCTGTTTTCCTCCCTTGCCACCTTCTTTATTTAACTCTCTCTCTCTCGTTCTTTCTCTCTCTCTCTTTTATACTCTCCCTCTTTTCTATGTCTCGATCTCTCTGGTATTCTGACCGTTGCTCTCTGGCCCCTAAAGCCGCTGTCTCTTCTGCTCTGCGTCTGCATCTGAAAAGCCCAGTGGATTTACAAGGTTTACTGTCAGCCCTCTCTCTCTCTCTCTCTCTCTCTCTCTCTCGCTCTCTCTCTCTCTCTTTTTCCTCTTGCCTCCCGCTCAGTCTCATCCCCTTCTCGCTCTCTCTCCCCGTGCCACATGCTATTCCATTTTTCACGCCATTCTTTCCGTCTGGTGACACTGTCGTTATTCTCATTATGATTCCCGCGCTGCCGTTGTCTTAGCTCGCTGAAGCGCAAGCGGCCGCCGGGCCTCAGATGTGTCGTTTTCTTTTTTTGTTCGAGCGTGAACGTGCGTGCTTGTGATCTGGCTGCATCCTCACAAGGACACGTTTACAAGACAGTCTTGTAAACCGTATTTCAAAGCAAAAACCCGTGTGTTTAACCTCACAATTCAGTTAAACTAGGCGCTAAAGCGGTGAAATAGCAGGCCGCTGGATTTAAATTGGTGTCTTAGAGGTTGACAACTGCATATAAAAAGCTCACAAGAGACTTAAAAAATGAATAACCGGAGAAGAAAGGTGACTATAACTGAAGGAAATATTCAAGATGGCGACCAATTTACAAAAAGGTCTCATCACGGAATCTTAGTTTCATGATGTTAAACATAATTTTCTTCAAAAACACTTCCTTTTGATATATTAAAAACAAGGTATGACATGTTTTAAAACATTCATTTCAAAACTTTTACTGAGAGTTTATCACAATTCTTTTTATTATTACTAAAAAGGGCCTTAAAAATTCTGTCAATCCCGTAGCATGTTTTGCTAAAGAAAGCCATGCCTAAGCCAGTTTTTATTAATCACACAAAATAAGACATTGAAGAAGTATATTTTAGTAGAAAATTATACATGTTAGATCTTTGTAAATGCGGAAAACTACTGTATCTGAGAATGAAAAAAGTCGCGTACACAGCGTGACAAGAGAATATTAAGCATTTAAATAGAAAAATATAAATGAATCTGTTAACCTGGTAGCCATCTCTTCACATAAAATAAAAATGAATGTAAATATCTTTGTGTGTGTCTAATATTCTGTCAATGATTTTGTTTTGTAATTTTTTGGCATTTGAGAACATCCGAATGTTTTTTATCAGAATATTTTAATTTTACTCTGTTTTAATTACAACACATAATGCACTCAGACAAATGCGGATGCGGATGCGTTACGGTAATGAGAATTTCAGTAAAAAATAATAATAAAATACATACAAAAATCATTCCTGTTACAATTATACTTTGTGCAAGGTAGAGAACACAATTACGTCTATTAAGATCATTTTTTCTGTTACCGAATTATGTTTTATAATGAAAATCTTTACTGCCACGAAACGCAGGTACTGTTTGAGAAAAGTGAAGACGGCTAAACTCAATGATGTGTGTGTTCTCGTGTGGGAGAACGAGAATGTGTATGTTTTTTGCATCACTGTACAGATCATAGATCAGAGGTTAAAAATCTCTCATCTGCGGAGTGCATACAAACAGTGTAAACAGTAGGTCTAGAGTTTCATCACAAAGCAAGACATGAAACTGTCGAACGCTCTTGAACAAACAGCTGTGCTCTCACCTTACATGCAGACTAAAGACAGATGTCTTTACAACAGCCTCATCCTCACCTGCCCCGGGCGCCTAATTTAGCTCATATTAGCTAAGCACCCCACAAACAAGCTATTTACATAGGGATGAATGTCTTTCACACACAGCAAGTCCTTCATACGGTAACGGCAAATATTACAGAATGAAACAGCGGGGGTATAATAGCAGGTCAGCATTATATGGACGTGGCAATTGTGTTTTCTTGCGTATTGTGAGTGAACTGGCTTCTGGAATGAGATAAATGTATGGGTGTGGCTTGATTTTGCCTTTTGGGAATTTATTGGATTGTTGGGAGCTTGGCAATTGTACAGTCAATATAGTCCCACATTTGGACCGAGACATACGTCATGCAAATGACAGGTTTTGTATTTGAAATGCAAGGGGATGTTTCTGAATTTGGTGAAAGATTATGAGGGCACATACATTTAAAAACAATGGCAAGCATGGATCAACCATTTTAAAGAGTAACTATTAAAAATTTCCTTAAGATGACATTTCATGCAGTGTGTAAAGTTGCTGTGTGAATGTAAGCAGTCTGCCAAGTTGTAAAGCCGAAAGTGAACGAATAACAAAGATATTGGCTCGGGAAAAAAGGAGTCGACTCTGAATCACGCGAACGAGTCGTCTGTCGTTCGAATTTCAATTCCGGGTCAGATTTGCGTCGCTCCGTGTAATGCCCGCCTACGTTCCATTTGCGACTCTGCACACGGTAGACCAATCACAGCAGACTAGACCATCTGACCGATCAGATCAGAGGCGATTAGACAGATGAATCGTCGAACTAATTATTTGAGAGTCAGTCAACAAGTAAGGTAATAATAACTGCCTATTATTGAAAATGAAAGTGTTTTTACACTTATTTACTTTTAAAACAAAAACGGCATAAAAAATAAGAATTTACATTTTTGATGTCATGTCGTATGTACAGTATGCTGCCATAAAGAAGTTCACTAATGCCAGTTTCTGTTACTGTATATTAATATTTAGCATTAGGAGTCACAGCATTTCAGGAAATAATGAATACAGCCCAATATTTTCTTCTTGCAGTAAATTATCTAAATTGTTATAACAACATACATTAGAAGCAAAATTATGCAGTCGGCTCAATTCCTTGAGATTGAACCCTTATTCTTTTCACCCCATTGGCACTTTTTTCTCTATTTTTAGCACAGACGTCCCTAAATTATGTTTTAACACAAAAGCGACAAAAATGCCAAAGGGGTAAGAAAGAAACACAGAAAGAAGTCTCATGCAATATCACTTGTCGAGGAAATGTATCTTGTTTTAACCACGTTTAGACATTTGTATCGGAAAATAAGACATTTTTAATACGAGTTTACATGAGAAATTATACTGTATAATATTGCTCTATAGACTAAACTGTGTAAATTAGATGTAAACACTGGTCCAGAAGCACTTATTAAAGATATTCGGTTAACATTTTGATTCGGTTATAAATATTTTGTTGTTTGTTTTTTATTCAAACGTTTGTGTAATGGTAAACTTAAACAGGAAGTTCTTCTAGACCAGCATTGGATAAGCGTTGGATAAGCGCTGCTTACGTTTTCCGAAGTCGTCTTTACTCCCAATATGTTGGGCTTAACAATAACCTTCAGACGTGGTAAAGCATCTTTGCAAAAAAAGGTATTCAAAGCAATGGTTCAGCTGTATAGTTGATATTTATTTGAGGTGAAATATTCCTTTTACGCTTGTTTACAAACACTGACTCAATCCATTAAAAATACATATTTGTTTGTCACGAATTTTGTAGGCTGTTGGGTTACAGAAACCAATAGTGAGAGACTGCCTTATTAAAGAATCCTTTTTCGAGACATCCAGGTCAGGACCCAAAGGGAATATGTGTGCTTACTGTGCAAACTTGAGATACTTTTACCGTAGTCCACAGGGCCATGTTCATGAGAGTGTGTGAGAGTGTTTGCCACAGATTTTAAAGAACCTGACCTTTTCTTAACACTCAAAGGTGTGTGAGACTGTGAAGTTGCTCGGAGCATAAGCCCTGTCCTTACTCAACGGCCTACTCAAAGTGACACACGCTCTCAAGAAAGTCGCCAACTGTTATTTCTGTTTGCTGTCCTGTCTTTTACAATCTCGTAATTCCTCACTATAAGAGCCGGCTGTCTAAGCACGCACATCATATGCTGGCTATTTTTATTCTAAACTCGGCCATTACCAAAACATAATGTTACTGAGTTTAGACTATCCTCGTGGTTTTTCTAACATTGAAACAGTGGAGAGAGAAGCTATATCGGACAAGATAATGGCCAATATACATACTGTAATGGTGGACATAATGGTCTTTCAGTATTTTAACCACATAAGCCAAATATGTTTCATTTACTGTAGGTGAGTGCAAGCAGACGAACACATCATATAAAATCATTAGTTGACTTATTTCAAGGGCCCTGAAGCAAAGTTCTTGTTTGTTTGTCTCCCCACTTTGCACACATTCGTGGTAAAGCTACCTAGCATACTTTATAAGCTTGTTTATTTTGGGATTAGCTTTTTGTCAACATGACTAAATAAGCTCTGTTACCATGAGCTGTCCAAGCAACGGTGTGCCAAGGCCAAATCTACATTATGAGTCTTAGGACTGGATCGCACTGCCCCAACAAATGCCAATAAACACCAACAGTTTCTGGGTGTTTTTTTACAATACATTAAAATTCATACATGGCCTTGTATCATTTCAAGCATTCAAGCATTAGCTTTTACTGTAAAATTATGAGAAACGCATTTAGTAGCACACAGCAGCCGTGCTGCACTTATCGCATTCACAGTGTCTATGAAAGTATTTAACCTGGATCATTACGAAGAGTAGAAATATGGTGTATTTCATTTAACTTAGGTTTTCAAACGACATTCCTTTTTCGTCCAACAACCAAGAGTCTGTCACAAAGGCTGATCTAATAGCGTAAGTGTGTTAGGTTTGCACAGGGGCTCAAAAGTTCAATTTTGGTCTCATCCAACCATACATCTTGCGCACAGTTGAGTCTCACATGCCTTTGGGCCAGATGCGATATGAGATTTTACGTTCCTTCATACCATCCCTCCGTAGCAAGATTCATGAAGTGTGTGTTCTGCAAATGATGTAGGGCTTATGGTGAACTCCTCTACAATGATTCTTACTGCACAAACATTCATTCAAGAGATTCAAATTTATCCACATTTTCCACCTTTAAGGGAATGCCATATACTATGAGGAACTATTCAGTGCGTAGTTAACAAATATACCGTACATGTATCCTATGGTGTGACAGCAAAAGCAAAAATGTAGAAAACAAACTGTTAATAATATATGAAGAGTTCATTTGCAAAAACAGATGAAAAAACATTTTTTACTGTGCATTCCAAGTAAAAATGCCATTTGGTTGTTTTGATTAGGTAATAACAACAACAACAAAAATACAGCTAACTAAGACAATAAAACACAAAAACACCATTGAAAAACATTGTTTTTGAAAATTTGTGCAAACTGATTGACCTGTTTCTGCAAATAAACTCTTCAAATTGTTTTATATTATTCATATGTATATTTATAATATAAATCAGCATAATACAGATTCAACCAACGGTTCTAACAACCCAGAATTTCATTATTTAAGAGTTGTGGTTTAATGTTTATTTATTTGCTTTTATTTATTGAATTACTTGGTTTACTTTTTCATTGACCTGTATACTGACTTCATAAAGAGTTCACTGCGCAGGCCAAAGTTGCTGTTTATAAGTCCACCAAATCACCAACAGCCAGCAGAACAAATGTTCTGGTCTATGTTTTCACCAACATGCCTTATTTAAATGTAAATAAAATCAAAGCACAGCATAGGGGTCAATCAGTATGAATCAAAATCTGATCTTTATTAACCATGCTTTTAAATTAAGCAACCGTAGCTCTTAGTTGGCAAAAAGTTTTTTTCCTAAACTTGTTTTAGGGGGTGGTCTTACATGTCCCACCCTAGCGCATTACATTGTTCCCATCAGAACATATGGCTGAATCTAAAACAGCGATGACAGTCCACATCCTAAAATGCAAATGAATTTGGTCTGATGCCTGGAGCCTCAGCCGAGGAACACTTTACATCCCGTCGCTGATATCGTACATTTAAATCTCATTAATTCTAGACTCTGGTTGGGTGTCTCAAGATTACCTAACCATGATTGGCTGTGTGGCTGGGTGGTAAGGCCAGTTGTGTTGACCTCCTTGTGATCTCTCCAGCAGTTCCCATGGTGACGGTGTTTCAAGATTTATAGTGTAAGCCACATCCAGATGGCTGGTTTACCTACAGTGGCACGAACACGAGTCCATGAGGATGCATGTGGATGAATACATCAAGCCTGAATCAAGGTCATGCGTCGAAAGAAAATAATGGCTTGGTTTTCCTACTTTTACACCTCCTGTGTGAACTAAACATAAAGGCCCAGGTCAACGTTGTAGCCAGACAGTAAGAATGGATCAGGTACAGAGAGGAATCCTGGATAGACTCCAACGGCTGGGAGGAAAATGGATCTTGGCCAGACAGTAGTGAGGTGACCGCTGGACATGTTGCTCCGACACACACATACACTCACGCTCGCCGCACGACCGCTGCGTACTTGTCACTTGGAATGATAAAGCACCTGGATGTTCTTGTCTCTCATTTCGGTCTGACTCATTCTCTTTCTCTCCCTCATGAAATCCTTTTAAATTTCAATCTCATATGCCAGACCCGCTATGAGTAACAATGCTCTTACTTTCTCCACATTTCGCCCTTGCTCCTCTTCCTGGGGCGAACCGAAGATTTGTGCCAATTTAGGCCGCAGCACTTCAACACAAAAACCTGCGTCTTATTCACGAACCACCCACAATCCAGCTTTACCAAAGACTGCTACTGAAGTTAATGTAGTGAATTTCTGTCAATCATTCAGTTTAATCTAAAAAAAAACCAGGACCATTCCAGCATTATGGATGTGACATTTACTGTCAAAACTTAAAATATAAATTCTCAGAGAATGTATTCATTAGCAATTTATTGAATCATCTGTTTATGTTTTACCAAACCCCTGATGAAAAAAATATCAGTTTATGCACAAGTGGGAAAAATCAATGTGGTATGGATGTGACAAAAAAGAACACACGTTTTTGAGAGACAACATACTTTGTAGGATTTCTGTGAATTAAAATGTATAAACTAGAAGCAATAATATCCAACAAATGGAGAAGGGATGACTTCATAGAACATGAAATAGTTACTATACTATATTTAACATTTTCATGAGCCCATTTATGAGGAATATGGACTGTTATGAATATGAATATAACTGTGCTTTAAAAACACACAAAAAAGCTTTAAAAACCTTTAAGAGAGACTTCATACGGGTATTTAAAACACCAAACATTGACATCTGACCTATCAGCATGATGAAAACCTTAGAACTGAAATCCTTCAAAACTAGATTTTATTTCTTCTTAAGGTTGACATTTGCATAGAATTTCCCAACAGAATAGAACAAATGACTGCCAGACTAGCCGTCACATTTCCTGGATGACCACCGCAGCACACATACGAACCACCAGGCCACACCTCCAAGAAATCTACTGAAAATATTATAATTCTTATTTTACTACACAAAGTACGGCTCTGCTCTATCCCGCCTGGATTCAGGAACAGCTGTGCATATACATTCATCTTAAGACCAGTGAATAATGCTGCAATTTGGCATCTGCTACATTAGCCCACCAGAGGAGGGGGGAGGACGTTAAAGCGAAAGATATGGGAGGAGGAAACAGACAAGAGGGTGTAAATATGGGCAGAGAGAAAGGGAGAAAACTGAAGAAAATAGGAGGAGAGAAAATGGAATGGAGGTACATTATGGAAACAGGGGAAAGGGAGAAAAACATGAAGCAAAAAGTAGAAAAAAACAAAGCTAAAATGCATGTACTATGAATAGTTATGGAGTGTTTTTGGATCATATTTAAAACTTGAAAAGCTATGATTCATAAAACAATCCTAAAATGCTTTTATACTATCTTTAACCACAGCCTAAATAAAAATGTTTGCATTATTCCAAATTATGTAAATATTAAATCTGTCGAGAGATCGGTTTTGATAAATAGTGGCACGCTCAGTTTGAGTGTTGTGGATGAAGAGATCCAAAGCTGATGATTTTACAATACATTTCATTACATTTTCGTTGGTGTCAATAATGAACATTATTAGAGTCCAGTCATTAGAGCACAAGTGTTCGTATAAGATTTACTGTGCAGAAAGATTGTAGCTCAACCCTTGCTTGGGCTTTGCAGTGTCCTGATTAGTATTCTATCTGCAGAGGAGCAGGCCAGTCTAAATATAGCCAATAAAAAACAAGACCAGTAGCATCACACTGCTAGCACTGGAACACTGACTGCTCTTTAGTCAGACACAGACCAGACACACAATCAACACCAGCTCAACACATCCCACTGAAACCGTGCCACACGCTAAAATGAGCGACTGTGTAATAAAAGATATCAGCTCTTGCTTTCATTTCAATATTTGAAGCTATTATTCAAATAGTTCCAAAAATGTCTCATTTCCACATTACTGTACGTTCCAAACCGGTATTATTTTATATCTTTCTTAAATGGAAAAGGAGTCATGATTGGTTGCGTGATATGCGGAAACGAATGCAAATTAAACACGAAATGATATTTGGGAGCTGTGGTGGACATTTCGTTTGTTTCCTCAAAAAAGCCATGACATGGCTTCAGAAGTGCAGTTTTGTCGATTTATGTTTTTTTTTGAGAGCTTAGCAGTGAAACTCAAATTGACTTTCGTTGGAGAGAAAACATTAGCCTGACATTTCTGACGTACTAGGACCTTAAAGGTCCAGTGCATGAAATCTAGTGGTGAGGTTGCGAATTGCAACCAATGGCTCACTCCACCCCTCCCCCTCCCTTTTGAAGCCCTACGGTGGCTGACACAGAACACAGATGATGTCGTCGTTTTTGTTTCTTTGCCGAGGGACATGACATATATATGAAACACGTTCTGTAAAGCAGTTTGTCCGTTTAGGGCTACTGTAGAAACAACATGGTGAATTCCATGTAATGGGACCCGCGGTGTATGTAGATAGAAATAACTCTTTCTTAGGTAATAAAAACATAACGCTTCATTATGTAAGGTCTTTATACACCTCTGAAGACATAGTATATTATATGTATATTATATTGCATTTCTGTCAATAGATCCTCTAGAAAATGACACACTGGACCTTTAAGTGTTTCAAATAAAATTAATATGGAGTTTAATACATAATAGGCCGAGTGAATGATGACAGAATTTGGCAGAACAGTCTGAAAACTAAAACTAAAATCCGTTAAAATACTGAGAGATGCACATCTGAGACTGAGACAGAGACTGCAAACTGCATTTCTCCATTGCAACACAATTCAAATAATTCAGAAAATTCAGAAAATCCAGCATTTCTCTGGTATCCCAAAGCTTCATATGCAGTATATTCCACACAATCTCTTCATCTCACCTCTGGTCATTCACATGATCATTAACACTATCTGAAAACGTTATGCTTTGTGTAATTGTGTTACAAAGACTTCCAAACCCTCTATAAACCCAGACCAAACCCAATGATTGTGACTAACTCTGTAATAAAGACAACATTTGGGAGGCTCTTGAGGGCCCGAGTAGCACCGAGCCAAATCACAAAATGTATCATGAATAACATCATTAAGGATGGAGAATTTGGACGCGTCACTGAAGGAGACTATTTGAAGTGCTTGAGGTGACCTGAAATGATCCCTCAATCTCTTGCCAGACCACAGTAATTTGTCTCCCTCATCCACAGAGGACGCGTCGCCATCGTCCTCGCGTGGCACAGACAGATGCTAGCGCGCTATGACACGTGCAAACACTCTCTCTCACACACACACGAAATTACAGCACCAAAACTCAATGTTCCCGCCAGCCACTGCACGCAGCACAAACTAGGGCACAGTTAATCTGCTGAAAAGTGTCCCAGTTTATTTGACACAGTGCATTGCAGTTACTACGGTTCTCACAATGCGGAGGTTGAACGTTTACAGGAAGAGCAGTGTACATGAAGGGAAAACAGACCGGTGAAACGTGGTGGGCGCTATATGTTATAGGTAAGATACAGACAAAATTGCCCTGGAGTAAGTGCCGTTGAGTAAAGAAACATGGTTTGGTTGTTTTGAATGTGTTTCCTCTAAGGAAACGGTTTACTCCGAAGCGAAAATTATGTTATTATTGAAGAACATTTTTGCAAATTGGCTTTCACTCTTTTTTGAAGCTCCATAAAAACTAGTGCAAAAGCACTGCTTTAAAGGTACAGTTTGTAACAATTTTGCAGTAAAATATCCAAAAACCACTAAGCTAGTGTTATATATTTTGTTCAGCTGAGTACCTACAATATCTCAAATGTTTCCAACTACTTGTAAATCGTGAGAAAATCGGCATTCTAAACAGTGACACGGGGCTGTGCAGTCGCCTGTCTATGGCGTCATATCCGCGTTCCCCTTTGTTACCGCCTTTACTGACGTAGAAACCACATGACAACAGTGTCGTGGAACAATGCGGAAGTAGTGTCTAGCGTCCTAGCAAGCCACTCACTTGTTTCGAGCGGTCACTTATTTATGGACCACAATTATACGCAACAATTATAAAACTTTACCTCATCTGCTAACATGATTTCTCGTTTCCGTCTGATTGATGGCCATCAGCGGTGGAGCTGAAGACAACAGATCCCACTCCTTCACAGCGTCATCAAGCTACGGCGTTGTTGTTGTTGTTTTGATCGTGCGCCCTCTAGCGGCGGTTTTTACAAACTGTAGCTTTAAGTCCTCTAAAGCCATATAATAGACTAATAGCCATATACTTTAAATGGTTTGTCACTTATAATTTCCCCCTCCAATGAGCTCTTTACTTGAGAACCACTGGATCATTGATTCTTTGAATGAATCAATCTGATTTGTAAACGAATCATTCAGAATGGTTCTGTGAAACAGATCAACCAATTCATTGAAAACATGATCCGAACATCGCTTCTTCCCTCAGGCACCGTCATTACATGCCAAGGAGAACTCAGTCAAGATTTTCAATAAATAATGACAAAATAATAAATTCAGTCGGCTGGTCACACCGAGCTCTTGACTTCAGAAGACTTACAGTGCACCAGTCGTATGTGCAATATTTTTTACTCTTTTACTCTTATGACACGTTTTGTGAGGATTCTGCATTGCTTTTGAAGATTGAAATATTTACTTTTCATTTGAATAACTACCCTGCTGAAAAAACAATAGAAACCATTAAAGAAGTTATAATTGTTTTAAAGGGATTTGTATTAGTTTTAATGGAAACTGTAATGGTTCTACTGGTATGTGATGAATTATATTGGTGGGATGTTAAATCCTACTGGTATAATGCCCAAAACACAAAAAGTATTTTTGTGATGGTTTTATTGGAAATTGCTATTGGGTTGTAAGGGTATTCTAATGGAAACCATTAGAATTTCTGTGATGGTTTCTATTAGGTTTCTATGGTTTTTATTAGCAGGGAATAGAAACCCAACAGAAACCATTACAGAAATTCTAATTCTAATAGGGATTTGTATTGGTTTTAACGGAAGCTGTAATAGTGTCTACTGGTACAGTATGTGATGAATTCTATTAGTGTGATGCTACTGGAATAATGCCCAAAACACACTAATTAACACTAAGGGATTTTGTAATGGTTTTACTGGAAAAACCTATTGCGTTGTAATGGTATTCTAATGGAAACCATTAGAAATTCTTTGATGGTTTCTATTGAGTTTCTCTTTTGTTTCAGGCAAAAAAAAAATGCACACGGTTGGAACTACATAAAGGTTAGAAACCGATGACTGAATTTTCATTTTGGGTGAACTGTTTCTTTAACCTCAAAATTCTCTGTAATTTTCTTCGCTGGTTTCTCTTTGGTCTGTTGGAGCGGTTCACCTTCTGTTCACAATCTGACATATGAGTCATTGTGATTCAACAGCCTCAGTACGCAGGTCTCCTTTCATCTGCTTATAAACCTATGCCCCATTACCCGGTCCACTGTATCTGTTCCTTTTGAACTGCTCTGAAATCAGGCTCCCATTAGGCATTCTTACAGCACTGTGTCAGTCAAACCGAAGCAGGAGACAGTACTGACAGATATTCTGACAGCCTCACAAAACCCTGCCAAACAACCGTTTGGCTTGTCCTTTCAGGCATCACTGTACTGTTTGTGCCATTTCTGTAAAGCTTTTCTCTGTGTTTAATAGGCTAATGCCTCTTACCAAGATGAAGTTTTGGGCAGACATTTTCTTTCTTTTGCAGTTTCTGCTCAGTATTTTATTTTATTTATAAAAGAGAATGTTTGTCTCTCCAGGCAAACCATTGAGAAGAAGACCGGCTTCCCAATGGAAAAGTTTATTGCTCGGGAATTAGCTTTTTTATAGCTCAGGAGATTTATTGGAGTTCTCTGTTATGTTTCATTTCAGTAGCAAGTATTTTTAAGCATATGTCTCCTGAAAGTGTTCGAGGGAAATAGAAATAGACAGAAATGATGCAATTGTTGACACAAAGTAAAACTATAAATCTATACAATGTATGCAGTCACAAAGTTAAAGGTCCAGTGTGTGATTTTTTTGGAGGATCTATTGACAGAAATGCAATATAATACACATAACTATGTGTTCAGAGGTGTATAAAGACCTTACATAATGAACCGTTATGTTTTTATAATCTTGCAATGAGCTATTTCTATCTACATACACCGCGGGTCCCCTTACACGGAATTCGCAATGTTGTTTCTACAGTAGCCCTAAACGGACAAGCTGCTCTACAGAGCGCGTTACGTACGTTATCTTTTTTAGCAAAGAAGCGAAAACCTGACGACATCTTAGTTCTGTGTCAGCCACCGTAGTGCTTTGAAAGGGAGGGGGAAGCAGTGGAGTGAGCTGTTGGTTGCAATTTGTAGCCTCACCGCTAGATGGTACTAAAATTCATACACTGGACCTTTAAGATAGTTCAATCTTTGATGGAAAATATTTTTATTTTATTACAATTTCATGACACTACTTAAAGAAAACACAAAACATGTTAAATAAAGAAATTTGTGATATGCTTCACCTGCGTTCCATTACAAGGAAAATCCAACAAGGATAAAAGCGTTTCCACAAGAAAAGCATTAAAAATGTTAAATATCTTTTCAAAAAATGGGCTCAGACTCAGCACGTCCACGTCCAAAGGCTGTGTCTCACATATTGGCAGAGCTGGCATTGATCATTTTACAGTTGGCTGCCGAAGGTTTGCGGCCAGCAGACGTGCAAAACAAATTCACTCAGTAGGAGCCGCCTGCCTCACTGCCCTTTATAGCAGTGCTAAAACACCGGCTGTGGTCTTTACCTCTAGTAATCACCGGACCTCTGTTAGAAACTAGTTCCAAAAGCAACCGTTTCGCCGTTTTCTTCCCTGTTGCGAGATCGTGTTTTTGGTTAAGGTTGGTTAAGTGCTTTCCTGGGGTAGTTTAAGGCACGTTCCAATATGTTAATGTATGCAGGCAAGGCTGAATTTCAAAATGAATAAAATCTGTTTAATTGGCTCCCATTACAATGCTTTAAGTCTCTTCGGCAAAGCCGATATTTTTCAGATTTCTGACAGAACAGTGCTTGCGTTCTTTAACAAAAGGGCTGAGGTCTTTTGAAAGGGGTGCTCGGGAGTTCAGCAGGATCTATAGTAACGTAATGATTCTCAACAGCGCAGCCAACAAAACTCAGATCGGGGAGCAGAAGCTGGGTTTCCTAGAAAGTTGATTTTTTTCAAGGTTATCCAAGTAGTGTTGTTCAGTCAAAGATCAATACTGTAGTCTTTGCCAGCCCAGGGTTTCCATAAAAGAGATCCTTTGTGAATGGAAAAGTATCTTATATTGATTTGGTTAGCTTGTTGTTGTTTTTTTTGTGGGAAAAAGTCTCGTCATTTACAAAGAAAAGCCACAGCTTCGGTGACAGCGACTGTCAAATTGTTTTCTTTCCAAAAGCAATGACACATTCATAACAGAAGATAATATTGTTTCATTGAAAATATATACGTAGTTTGCGAGGTCGGCGACGTTTCCAATATGTCATACATATTTATTACGCGTTGAGACAGGTATTGGTGGCAAAATTAGCAATATAGGTTGCGCTCAGCGCGGTGTCTCCCTAATTGCATGATTTTGGTGGTTATTGCGTCATTTCACAGTCACATTTTCCTGAAGCGACAACTCAATCTACCTCCTGTCATTCTTAAACAAACATCCACAATACCAGAAACCTAAAGTCAAAGCAACCTTGAGGATGCTGCTGGCCAATATTGCCACCTGTCAATCGAATCTTGCAACATCAGTGGTAAAGTGTCACTAAACCTAAATAACCAATCGGCTTCATTGGTTTGTCTTTTCACATTTGCCGGCCAAAAATGACAAATGGACGTGTATGGCCATATCTTGATTATTTGGGGGCTTTTTGTCACTTTTTCATTCACAGAGGCAGCAGAGAAATAACAAAGAATGATTGTGAGAGGGATTGGTTTACGTCCAGAATAAAACGCTCACGCATCTCCCACGCAGGCACCACTGCTTTGCCGCGGACTATATTTACTGCCAGATTGTGTGGATAAAATGTATACCCCTTATTTAGGTTCGAACAATAAAAATAATACAGATAAAGCGTACCAGTAAACAAAGCTATTATGTTTTGCCAGTTTGATTTAGCAAATGTGTGAGTTTTTCTTGTATTTCTCCCGGTGTTTTACTGCTCCTGACCTGTCCAGTTTGGCTAAATCATCCGTCAGTGTGAAATTCCCTGCAGGTGCATCTTTAAAAGCATGAGGCCTCTTACTGAGCTGTCAAAGAAAGAGACACATTTTGTTTTCCTCTGCCGGAGGCATCAATTAGTGCTGCTGCAGAAAAGTGCCGGAGACACATCCACAACATGGCGATGCTCGGGTGGGCCGGCAGAGTTTATGTCAAGGTAAAGTAGCGTATGAAAGACTTCCTCAAACAGACTCATTACGGTGCTTGCTAATTCCCATTTTAGCGAATTAGCACAGCAGTTAAAGATTCCCTGCATCCATCTGGACCATTATGGTTTCCTAGAGACAGAGACGGTCCATTCGCTCAGTGAAACGTGCTCGGTGAAATCCATTTTTATAATTCCACTGTTGGTTGTTGTCGGTGTGGAGTGCAATTTAATTATTGGTTAACTCGATTTTTTTTGACTGCTTTGCTTCTGTCAATTAGCTGTGTGAAATCATTTTTTGGCTGGACGAAGTTAACAAGTTAACTTTTGAGATGAATTAAATATGTTTAACACGGTTTCGTTCTTTAAAACAGTAATCGTGTTTTATTTTTGGTCTTTTGCCATCGTTAATCAAGCAGGAAAATTGAGAGATGAGTTAAGAAACTGAGGGGAGGAACGGGATCGGGAAACAACCTGCATGCCTTCACCTACTGTATGCAACACAGTAGGAACATCACACCTTCCTAGACCACGTTTCTATACCTTTAAACTGTTTAATTATCTTCTGAGAACATTTGAAGGCATTTGCATTTTTTGGAGGTGGGATTGATGATTTATCATCATCAAAAAAGGTATGAACTATCACACACTCGTAATGAGAACACAGGTAGTGAATGTGAAAGTGGCAAAAAAAATTAAACGCCTGTTTTCAACTGAATGATTTTCTTTAACGTGCTTCGCCTCTAAAACAATTTTTCATTTTGGATGACATCACAAATCCCTGGTTTCAACCCCTCCCTTCCAACCACAGTTTACAGCACATAACACATAAGTCCGGAACCAGAGGTAGACGAAGTACACAACTTCCTTACTTCAGTGAAAGTACAGATACTACTGATCAAATATTACTCCACTAGTAAAAGTTGTAAAGACAGATTCTTACTGAAGTAAAAGTACAGAAGTACATGCTTTTAAAAGTACTCAAGTATTAAAAGTAAATTTCCTTTATGTCAGTTGTGCATTGTTTTATTGTCGTATACCTTATGCCTCTGAAGCAACCTACTGAACACACTGAGTAGCTCACAGTATCAGTTGTATTAAAGGAGCAGTTCACTTCAAAATTGGCCCCCATTGACTTTCCATAGTAGTTTTTATTCCTACTATGGAAAGTCAATGGGGGAAAATTTTGCAGTGAGCAACTCCTTTAAGAGCTTTATATGTTTAGCACATATATGTTTAGTTTAGATATAATCCTGTATGATCATTTAGCCTAATTATCCTCATTAGCCCCCTAGTCCTATATGTATTTATGAGCAGTGTTCTTTTATTTTGTATATTCCCTTTACCAGTTTTAGCAGCAATTTACCAGTAAGTAGTAAGGTTCTTGTAAATAGTAAAGTGTAGAAGCCATGTGTTTGTTGGATTTATTACCATTTGTATTACCGTAATTTAACTACAAACATACTGTAAACTATAGCTAGTATAATGAACTATGTTCATTATATGTTTAGTTGCTGTGGTTTTACTAAAGATTATTAATTGGAGTATGGTTCCCATATATAGAAAATGGTAAATATGTTGATACTGTGGTTTTACTGCAAATACCATCCCTGCTGAAAAAACAATGAATTTTTGAATTAGAATGAGATTTTTAAATTAAATTCCTCTTTGTAGTGTGTTTTGGGTTTTATTCCAATAGGATTTACCATCCCATCAATAGAATCCATCACAAACAACTAGACAACAAGTATCCATAGTACAAGTCCCATTATAACCATTAAATCCATTACATTTTATGTTGTATTTTGGGCAGGGTTCTATTGTTTTTATTTCAACAGGAATACTTCAACTATAGTTACTTCAGTAAAAACATCATTCATTCTCCAAATCGCTTTAAATGATACAGCAGCAGATCAGAAGTTAACACGCACGCGTAGCTCAAGGTGTATGTGATGCTTATTTACCGTTTAGCTGTTATGCCGATCATTTTCATGACAATGTTTCTACGCTCTTTAACTGATGGTAACCCACAGATGATTACACCACACTTTAACATGTGCCTTTTTCCTCTTTTAATGTTCTATTTGTCTTTTTAGAGCGCTATCAATGGTGTAGCAGCGCCTACGTTTACATTAGTTTAGCGGGGAAGATCCCAGAGTTGCCAGATTTCCGTTAAAAAACTGCCAAATGGCCATTCAAAGCTTGCCGGAAAACGGCGAGCATAGAAAAACTGAAATACTTGGCAACAGTAAAAGGTCGTGGCAGATCGCAAGCCAGATAAATTGCGCACACAGGAAAACCCGCTGCATAGAAACCATCTTCTACTTTTGGACCTTTTTATAAATGTAGTGGAGTAAAAAGTATGATATTTGTCTTTCAAATGTAGTGAAGTTAAAGTACAAGTACTCAGAAAAAATAATACTCAAGTAAAGTACAGATACTCAAAAAGTGTACTTAAGTACAGTACTCAGGTAAATTTACTTCGTTACTGTCCACCACTGTCCGGAACTAAGTCCCACGTTATCCTAAAAGTACATCAGATCATGAGGTTTGGAATTCTACGTTGACTAATCGCCAAAAATCATGAAATGGTCAGAGCGGGACATTATAACAAGACTGGTCCCAGTGAAGTTTTTGTTCTTATAGTAAGTCATAGTTTCTCATTGCAAGTGCTTCCTAAACATCAGTGAGAGTACACTGACTGAAGCATAATGCCCTGAGATACATAAAGATCCAAATAAATCCCAGAACTAATGCTCCAACTGTTTATCAAAAACGCAACCGAATATAATTGTGTATAATTGGCTTCTAAGCATTTAATGATCAATGGGACAGATCACAAACCAATATTACAGTAGTATGTATGTAGTGTGTATATAGATGGTTTTAAAGCAACAACATAAACAAATTTGACTGCGCATGCGCGCTTTTGTGGGCCAAACTTAACTTTCGGTACACATCTGCAGATTCCCTGTAGATTATTTCTGATAGCAAGCAAAAGAAATAACAAGTAAATGACATTAGCTAGCGAGTTAAAAGTATGTCTAGCCAGTATTATTTTGGGTTACCAGTAGAAGAACAGTCACTTGGCTAAACTTAAATACGACAGAGTTACAAGACCCATTCAACAAATTGTTTATTTAATCAAATTAATATACAATAACATATTAATGTAAATCAATATCAATATCAATGAAATAAAATATAAATAGTTATATTATAGCAGGTCTGTACTTTATACACACTACACAAACGGTGAAACAGACGAAGAGGGCTTGGCTCAGACAATAGGCAGAAGTGACATTTCTAGACCATATTTGCACTAATATGAATTCTCCACTTTGAGTCATCTGTCCTGCTTTTCCCTCTTTTCGTTTTATCACAGCAAGGAAACGGAACAGACTTGGAGATCTCATTGATCGTTTTGGAGTGATATGTTAAGTAGGAAGAGATTTCTGTAATTTGCATAGCAATTGGGGAGAGATAATGTTGTGGCATACATCAAAGCGTATTAAGGAATACTTTAATTAATTGTAAAATGTCAAAAAGCAAGTCACAGGACGCATAATGTCTATAGAAGAGAGCATGTTTGCTCAAGTCACGCTGTGGAAGCTGGAATAGGACACGTTCTGGTTATCCTCACTGCAAACCAAGCATCGCAACATGCATTGTCTGATGGTTCTTTTTTTTTTAAGATTTGTTTTTTGCCATTTTGGCTTTGATCGTACAGCTTTTAGTGGTAGAGAGGACAGGAAGCGAAGTGGGAGAGAGAAGGGTGAGGTTCGGGAAAGGACCACGAGACGGGAATCGAACCCGGGTTGCCCGATGTCGGAGCACTGCCCACTAGGCTATCGGCTCCGACTCATTTTTTGAAATAACAGATTGCATCAGGTTACACTGACAAACTGCATTTGGTTACGTTTTAAAAGGGTTGAAAGTAAGTAATAATATCACAGAACACCGGTCTACGCCGACGCCGTCTAAATGTTTGGATTTATTTCATAGGGTTTTATGTTATCCGTTCCTCAGCATTTCAATTCCTTTTTTCCTTACTTCTGTTATATCACCCAAAACTGAAACTTCTTTGATCATTTATTCACAGTTACTGTCTTTCCTTCTTCCTGGCAGCAAAAAGAAACAACGTATTGCTTTTTTTATACAGAAAAACAGTGAATGGGGACTGGAGCGTTCGAGCTTTGAAAAGCATGCAAACGCACCAATAAGGTGTCCTAAAATAGGTCTACAACCTGTACACTATACTCCACGTCCTTCCTTGAGTGACAATTAGACTCAAATGTACATTTGACTCATTGTAATTTTACGGACAAAGAGGATGAGTAAAAGATGACAGACGTTTTTCTGTCAACTATTTTTCTCATCCTCTCGGTCCATCTACCATTTATATCTAAATGAAGTCTCTCGATGTGTATAAACTGTTATTATGTCAATTCCCTGTCCACAAAAAGAACTTTAAAGCTTATCATTGACCTTGGTTTTTGACCTGAAGGTCACAGTCATCCACCATTTCTTTCATTCTTACAGCCCAGGCTTTTAGACAAACGAGCACAGGAATTACTGACTTTACCCATTAGTGGTTTAATTGCCTCTAGACGAGTGACATGCATACAGAATTAGAGAGAAAGTGGGGTCAAAGGCGATGAATTTATAGCTGTTAATGTGGCGTTGATGATGCTTGTTCAACCTATTTAGCGTAGCAAAAATAGCAGAAAATTTGCTTTTATTTAGGTTTCTTGCTTAAATGTCTAAGAGTGATAGCTCAAAACAACAACAACAACTATTATTATTATTTGTAATTCTAATTAGTTTTCATCATTAACATTTTAGCCAATGGTGAAATATCAATACCTCCTATTAATACTCCTTTCTTACCAAATCTGTGGTTCTAGATTTCACTCGTTAATATAAAAACGCTCTGAAGAATCAAATATAGCTTTTAAAGTTTTCTTTTTAAATATTTAATAAAACAATTGACAGTAATTTCTTTTTAATTTACTATCATTTACTGTAGGTGTGCCTATATAAAATACCAGAATTGCACATCCCCATTGTGCACTAAATGTTCACAGTGCCATTTCTCACACATTTCCTCAAATTATCAACCTCACAGGATGTTTCACAGTCAACTTCCAAAATGAATCCGTCTCATTTTCACATGCGTAACGTGCTGTCAGAAACAGTTGCCACCGATGACTGATCTGCACGCCACGTGACTGAGTTAAGCTGAGGACACAAAGCTGTTTTCTCACGTCACGCCCAAACCGTAAAGTATCCGGAGAACGATGTGTTGCTAACATCAGCTGTTGATCCCAGAGGAGTTGTAAAAACTGCCTGCCACATCACCTGGAAGTTAAAAATGTGCGGAGAGTCACGACTATGTATGCAGAACGGCAAGCTCATATAGTTAAACAGATGTCAACACTAGTCTGCGAACAGGTGGCGGTATTTAGAAATATTTACTGTTGACATATTTTAACTCAGAATGTGTATTCATTATTTTTGTGATTGAGTGTTGTTCTGCTTGTGTATGAAAAGTGATAAAACCACCAGGAGCGTATAACATATTATTCCAAAGTACTTCAAACAAAGCAATGATATTACTTCAGTACATGACAAAATAAAAAAATGAATTTCATGGTACCATCTTCAAAACCCCCAGTAATACTTTTATGTCAGTGGCGAGTTATAATAGTTTGCGGACATTTTTCTCTCCCTCCTCTGGCTACCACGATGCAGCTTGAATAATTAATCTTGGCTCTGGTCAGCATCTCTTTCATCACGCTCTGCCTGAAGCTGACACCTGTGATCCAGAGACAGTGATGGGAGCAAGAGCAGAGACAGGTGAGGGGTGGCAGTCATGCGTACAGGGCCAGCTGGCCCGCTCCGTCGGCCAGGCTGCACAAGGTGACAGTGACATCGATTTGTTACAGGTAAGAGCTACATCTAGCAACGCAGTCAAATAAGGGCACATGAGCTAGATGACATCATCGCAGAGAGTGGCAAGAATTCGCAATGAAGGATCTGTGTTTCTTCCCAAACAAAATATGTTTTTTACACGATTACTGTTTTTCTACTGTAAATTAACTCACAGAAAGTATGACCTTGCTTTGTGTGAGTTTTAAACCTCTGTTTTCACACTTGCTATTGTGCATGTGTGTATTGATGTGTATTGAGTAACTTACTTTTAAACACAATCTAGTTATTTACTCAATTTTATAATTCACTGAAAAAAACTTCCAAGTGAATTCAAGGCTGAATCAATCATATGGCCAAGCAATGCACAGGCTAACAGCATATCTAGAACTCCATGAACACAGACAAGTGTAATAAAATCTAATAAAAACATCCATTGCTAGACTAAACACCCAACACAATCTAATGGCAAATCAGAAATGAAAGCTTTAGCGCAAGTTCTGCGAGGAAGACTCTAATGCTACGTCACTCATTATAGCCAAGCATCATCCAACACTTGGAGTATATAAGATCCGTACTTACTCAACGTGTACCTTTGCAGATACTGACGCCGACATTCACCCCCATGTATGTCCATACATCCCGAGGGGTAGGCTCCGCCCTTGCCTTCATCTTCAGGCAGGAAATGCAAGAATCTCCGACCCTCTGGATTCGAGCTACGGACGGGGCCTACGCCAAAGAACTTTATCATATTATCTTTTGCTTTCATTAGCTGTAAAATAAATGTCAATGCAACGTCATCTTGCCTCCAGAGTCTTTTTGGCAGAACTGTTTTACTCTTTGAATAGGTAGATCTCATTCATCGTTGCTGTCCTTCCCAAACCCCGGATGTCCAAATTTGCTGTTTTTCAGGAAATCAAAATACTGTGTTGTCAAAGTTGACAAGCACTTTTAAATCATTTTTATTGGTTAGATATTTGCAAAGTCCAGTGACAAATATAAATGGTGAGTGATAATAATGATTTATGGAAGAAAAAAAATCACCTTATATGGAGATACAAGGTTTCAGAAGGACAGCAGCATCACACATTTTTGTATGATCTGCTTTCGCCACAGTGACTCTTATATTTAAAGGTGGACCCTCACGCTTGCTTTAAAATTGAATGTTTTTGGTATGATTCACATCATATAAATGTATACAAAATCGCCATCTTGTACAAGTAGTTCGTAGTAAGTAATAGATCAGGTTGAAATACTCTCAGAAGAACACTCGAGCATTCTAGCAAGTCAAACGGAGCTTCCGTGTGTGTTAACACACATCTATGATTTGTTCTTCATTGATATAAAACTGAAACCCTCCGCTGATTTGTTTTATGACTCAACCCCCCTCCACACGACCACAAATTGGTCCCAACATTCGTGTGCAGCTCACATTAATCTCGTCCACCTCTTTCCGTTGACGTTGATGTAATAAAAGACTCAAACAGGCGATTGAGAGGCTTTAAAGGTTAAAGGCTGCTTTCTGCCCCGTTGCTTAAGCTCTGGCTATTACAGTTCACTCTCGCAGCAGTTACATTATGAGATCATTGAAAACTGGGTCACGCTGTAACATTCCATCCTGAGATGCTGTTCCACACCACTTGTTTCTACATTTCAGGACCGCATGTTATTTTCAGGGGCGTTGCCCATGCTGTTGTCTTACGCGTTAGATGTTACAGAGTGAAACAAGTTTTGCTCTGTGGAGCCCATTACGTATTCAGTCCCAGTTGTAGTTAAGGCTGACAAAAGCATTTGTCCCTCTCTGTGTGCTAAGCATGCTTGCAAAACAATTAACCCATGTAAAGAGCCAGTCTGCCATTTCTCACCCCATTAAATTCAGCCCAGTGGTTTAATTCATAGCACAGAGATGCGCCAGGACCCGCCCCATGCATGCCTATCAGAGCAACTGCTGTAAATGATCAGAGCGCTTTCACAAACCATCATCAGCCTGGGTAGCGAGAATGAGAGAGAGAGAGAGAGAAAGAGAGATCGAAATAGCAAAGCGGAGAGAAATGCAGCTAGCTTGAGACACAAGATGTTTTCACTTTCAATGCAACAATAGTATTCTCACTGGCAGAGAAAATGGGGCTCAATGCTACGGAACGAGTACCTACACTGTTTAGTAAGGCAACAAAAAAAAGAGTTTCAAGACTTTTATACTCAAAATACCACAAACCTAGTCCTGACCTGTCTGGAAAAGGATTGCATCGTTTCAAACGAGCTTCATTGTAAATATCATATAAAGGTTGAGGGATTACTTCACTCAGCATCACTGCTGTTCATTTTTCATCGAAGCACAGAAGAAACATTTTTGAAGAATACGTGTCTGTTTTTCACACCGAAGCTTTTGCATGTTATCAGAAAACGAATGGCGCTTTTCCACTGCATGGTACCGTACCGTCAGGTTTAGTACGACTGGGCTCGGTACAGCTCACTTCACTTCGGTTCAGTTTGCTTTTCCACTGCAGTTTAATACCATTTCAAAGTGGGCGGGGATTATAAACTTATCGTCATAGTTGCGCCGCCTCTACTGCCGTAGCGTCATTGTGAACGCGACATAAACACACGCACAACACAGGAGTAATGTAGCATATCGATGGCAGCAAATTTTTTTGCAAATACTGCTAAAATACCAGAGTGTTTGGGAAATCTTACAGCAAAGAGCAGACAACGATCATTTGGTTTGTTCGACGGCGCACGAGGGTAAGCTAATGTAGCATTTAACATTGCGTTAAGGGTCTCAATCTCTATATTACTGTCACGAAGCATATAACTAAATGCCAATATTACGTATTAAAATGAGTATTCATGTATTGCAAATCCAACTACGCTGGTAATGATACTCTCAGTCAGTGATCTGTGTGTAAACACGTCATATTTTGGTATCGGTACAGTACGTTTGGAACCTCAACCGAGGTGGTACTAAAAAGAGTATCAGGTACTAGGTACTGTACCCAGTGGAAAACCCCCCAAAAGTGAGCTGTACTATGCAGTAGAAAAGCGCCATAATATAGCACATGAGTCATATAAGGACCACTATACTTTCTCTTTACAGCCCCTGGTCGCTATGAACTGGCATTGCATGGCAAGAGCTAAAAGATTTTTCAAGAAAGTTTTTTTTTTTGTTCGCGTTCCAGAGAAAACAAGGGTTTGAAATGACACAAGAGTGAATTATGTGGGTCCACTAAACCTTTAAACTCAACTGAAGACATTTGAAATCTTTTCCTCTCACAGAATCGGCCTCAATATCCAAGAAGCTTTTAATGGCCACTAGAGATTGAGAACTTGAGAGGTTGGGTGTGAGCCAAAGTGGGACCTAATCCACGGCTTTTACCAGCATGATGAGCCGGTCGATTTCACCCTGAACAGACTGGCAGAAGGATGGAATGAAACTGGAAGCTCGCAGTGTTTTGCAACTAAAGGCTTGGCCGCCGCTGATCTTCAGTTTTCACCATCAAAAGTGCAGGGGTTGTTAAAGATCACAATATGATATTTTGTGAGAATAAATTTAGAATTTGGCAAGCGTTCGTCATTAGACAGGTAACGTCATTTGACATTATTGAGTGCTACGTCCTGAGCCAGAGGTGTCAGACTGCTTTGAAAACTGGCTGATGCCGAAGCACTCTTTCCTGCGGTGACACTCATTAATTTAAGAAATTAATTTGAGCAGAGGAAATGAGGTCAAGAGAAAATGGAAATGGGTCTGTGAAAAAGGATAAAGTAAGATAGATGTAACAGAGTTGGGCTGTCTGTATACTCCAGCAAGCTGGATGGTTGCTTTTCTAACTTGACCATAAGGCTGATTTATCCTGCCCAGATTGGTCGAGCTGCCATGAGAGAGAGAGAGAGAGAGAGAGAGAGAGAGAGAGAGAGAGAGAGAGCGAGAGAGAGAGAGAGAGAGAGAGAGAGAGAGAGAGAGAGAGAGAGAGGAGAGAGAGAGAGAGGAGAGAGAGAGAGAGAGAGAGAGAGAGAGAGAGAGAGAGAGAGAGAGAGAGAGAAAGTTAACAGGCCTCTGGCTTTACCAAAGCCTACCCATAATCTCCAGCAAATTGAGTCTCCTGCTGCCTGCTGGGGGACCAGGCCAGAGGAGGCAGCTTTGGATCAAAGTGGGCAGTCCACACTGAGCCTTGATGCATCGGCGATCCAACGGGAGGGTGCAAAAAGGTCTATTTTCTTTGAGAGCGGGTAACCGGTTTTGTGAGTCGGCAACTTCTGACAAATGATCGAAACAGTTCTCGATGTATCAGTATCATTTTCAATTTGTATTATCCAGCGGAAAAGAAATATCACAAATGAGATGTTTTTAATATCGCTATCGTTTTTTCCTAGACAGCAATAAGATTAAACAGCGAGTCCAAATGAAAATGTCTGAGAAAAAATATCCTTTTTTTCAGATTTGGCTCCTGGGGAAAAAACAAAAGTAGTTATATCTGTCTGATTTAGAGTTTCAAAAGAGATTAAAAAAGTCTCAAATAGTCCTAAAAGAGTTTTCTGAAAGTATGCAATAAAAAGTATTAAATGATTCAGATATCAGGATGAATTCTAAATATCTGACTTTCGGGTTATTTACATATTTTTGCTTTACCCTGTCGTACCGTGTCAGCAATTGTCTCTATTTTACTTTCCCATTAATGTGACCCCAAAATGAAAATTCTGAAAAATGAAAATCTTTCAGCATTTACTCGCCCTCTTGTCATTTTAGACTTGTATGACTTTCTTTTTTCTGCAGAACACAAAAGAAGATATTTTGAAGAATGTTGGTAAACGGGTTGTTCCCCATTGACTTGCATTGGCTTTGTCTCCATAAAATAGAAGGACCAACTTTTTTTGTGTTCAAAATATCGTCTGTTCTGTTTTGCAGAGGAAATAAAGTCAAATATCAGGAGGGTGAGTAAATGATGACAGATTTTTGTTTTTGGTTGAACTATCTCTTTCAGTTTCCTAAGCTATGAAAGAACAACCACTGGGATTTATACAGAACATGATTCACAAGTAAAAAAAAATTCTGGAACAAGAATCTTAGTTTTCCCTAAAAGGAGATTTTAAGAGTAAAGGTCTTCGCACATTTTCGTATGCGTTTTCTCGTATTTGGCGCTCGTTTGTACGGTGTCTCTGAATTGTCAAAACGCCACTCAAAATGCTTGCTACGGATGCGAAAAACGCAGAAAATCGAACCCAGTCCGAATTTTTTTATGAAGGACGAAAATATCGGAGGCAGTGTGTAAATGTGATTGACACATCGTGAGGTCGTATTTATTTTTCGGGCGCAATTTTCGGACTCAATGTGCAATGGCCTTAAGCGTCGGGTCATGAGTGACCATTCTAGGAAAAACAAACATTCAGAAGAAACATCTACTCTAAATCACATTGAGCATCCAAAACCACAGACATAATGAAACACTTTCTATGTCCCTCCTGTGAGATCCGTTAAAAGATTCGATTTTAAAAATTACCATCTAATCTCACGTGGACCTGTCAGTGGCCCCGATCGGAAGGAAGCTGTGCAGGGGTAGATATTGTAAACAGTCCCAGCGAGAGAGCGGCAGCCTTTGATTCAGGGTTTAAGCCCCCCGCGGGTCTCGGCACGTCGCGAGCCGATTCTCCCGCGCTCAGCCCCATGGCTAGGCACTGAGAGAGGCTACCAAACTCAACTGATAGGCTGCCTGCCTGGATCCTGCCACACACTCTTTCTGTCTGTCACAGACTAACACTGTCTCACCGCATGCTGTCTCTTCTTCATCACTTGGTGCTATCTCTCCCGCTCTCACTCATCTCTCTATCTCTCTCTTCATCTATCTAGCCGGATCAGACAGGATATAATACGGAATGCTGCGTATCTGTTTACAGTTGTTTACATTGGAATAAAACATATCGCTTGTCATTTCTGCACATCAAATATAAGCCTGGGACTTATACATGTGTTTCAATATGAAAGCAAATTTCACCCATAGTTCCTAAAATAGGCTGTTATTTTCTAAATGCATGTATCTGATCTTAATAGATGGTTTCAGTGGCAAAAAAAATAAAAACCCAAACTTAACTTCAGGTAGACCTCTGCAAAGAAGCAATAGCTGTTGATTAGTTTTAATTTATTGAATACAATTAATATACAATCAAATATTAAGATACATTTATATTTATATAAAATAAATTGTTATATTATAACCAAACACAGACTGGAAGTTAACTTCGGGCCAGGCGCATACATCCGATGAAACAGTCTATAGAAGTGGAAACTAGCAGGTAATAGAATTATTTCAATACATATTGATCTGGGTCTTGATAACGTAATACTGTAACTACTCAAGTCTGTAACATGTATTTTTATGCGCATTCATGTATATATTTTATGTACATGTATATCATTTGCCATTCATTTTGATTTATTGAAGTAGTCGAATCTGTGTTGACCCAATGCAGACTTATTCTAAACTGTGATACATCGATCTTGCCAAACATATGTAAAAAATGTAAACTAAATAAAAATATTACATATATAATTATCATAAAATGATCATAAAAAGTGTGTTAATTAATAATTGAATAAACAATAAAAATATCCAACATCACTGACTAGAATGTTGGTAACCGAACAATGGTGGTACCCGTTGACTTGCATTGGTTTTGTGTTCATACAGTTAAAGTCAATGGGTGCCAAAGTTGTTTGATTACCAACATTCTTCAAAATATCTTCTTTTGTGTTCTGCAGAAGAAAGTAAGTCATAAAGGTTTAAAATGACAACAGAACGAGTAAATGATGACAGAATTTTCATTTTTTGGTGAACTATCCCTTTAAACATCCTGTTTCTGAAACACGTCAGATAACAAAAGTATACATATAGAGTTTAATTCCGTTTTATGTTGACTTTAACTGTCTACATACAGGAATGAAGGCCACGTTTTAACTGAACATGCTGTGTGTGGTACTGTAAAAGAATTAGCCCAAGGCACTGTCATTGCAAATGGGACTGATGCTATTTGATCACTGGCGATTCAGTGAAGTCATTTCCTGTCTCTTTTAGCTTGATTGTGCTTTAAAAGTGATGACAAAAAGCATCCAACACGCCTGTCTGATCTACCGTTACCAGATACCTGGTGGATATATGCAGATCGCTTCTTAATGAGACGTCTCATGTTTATTTTAGCGAGGAAATTAAAACAGACCAAGTAATTCCGTCTGAAATAGGCAAGTTTTAGGAAGCCATGTTTGCGGTTGCATCACACTCTCTGCTTCAGTGTGATAAACCAATCTCTCAAATTACCGAGCACAGGCGCAGACACTTAACCGAGCTGCAGACACAGCACTGTAGCACAGATAAGTACTCTTTGTCCAAATGACACTCGTCCCTCTCATTACATGCTGTGAGACACAGTCTCCTCTTCGTTTTGTGTCTTTCTTGTCTGCCTACTTCCCTAGACTTTCTCTCTCCCCTCTCTCTCTGCAAGAGAGGGGGGCGTTTTTAACCTCTGACCTGTGTTATATTTCCAATGATATAACTAACCAATGTTTGTTGATAAAGGGTTTTTGGAAGGGTAGATAAAACGATGCATTTGACTGCTTAATGTTGGGTTACCACTTTACAATAAGGTTTCATGGTTAACTACATTTGTTTATGGTCCAGTGTATGAAATTTAGCGGCACCTAGCTGTGAGGTTGCAAATTGCAACCAACGGCTCACTCCACCCCTCCCATTTGAAGCACTACGGTGGCTGACCCAGGACTAAGATGTCATCACGTTTTCGCTTCTTTGCCGAAGTAGATAATGTATTTACGAAACACGCTCTGCAGTTTGTCCGTTTAGGGCTACTATAGAAACAACATGGCCAATTCCATGTAAGGGGACCTGCGGTGTATGTAGATAGAAATAGCTCATTCTAAAGTAATAAAAACATAACGCTTCATTATGTAAGGTCTTTATACACCTCTGAAGATATAGTTATGTGTATTATATTGCATTTCTGTCAATAGAACCTCCAAAAAATTACACACTGGACATAAACTACCAACAAAAAAATACTTCACCATTTCAAAATCTTGGTAAATTTCAACATTAATTATTTATTAATAATCTAAAATAACTATCTGGTAACATAAATTAATCCACAATAAACAAACATGAATGAACGATAAACATCTGTATTATGTAACATTAACAAAAAAAATCTAGAAAATAAATTTTGCTTCATTTTTTCTAATGCAACTACTGTTAATGAATGAGTCCTTATGGTAAAGTGTTACCACCATGCATCTTAAAAAGAAAATGTTGTAAAAATGCTTTTCTGACTTGAATTTTTGACTAAATGTCGGTCTGTTATGCATCAGGGGTTGTTAAACCGTAATGAAGGCGTTTATGTTATCGATGGTTTTCGCATGTTGCGCTCGGTAAGCTTTCACAGCACAGGGAATTCAGACGCAAATCAGCTCGCCGAGGACAGATCCACCGAATCGACTCATTAATGAAATATATTGATCATCAAATTCAGTGCAACTACTAGCTGACTCCACAGGGAGCGTTGTCTGTTTCAATCACCATATTAATGTAACGCTTGAAGGCCAGTGTTTGTCTCTCACCATTTGAGACGGTGATCATATAACAACATTATGAATAATATAATGCCCATAATACGCACTGATATTTTGCCCAGATCAACTTAAAGTAGGATAATCTCAACAAGTCCCTTTGGAGCAACTACGGGTTAAGTGGTTTGCTCAAGTATACAAAGGCGGTAGGACAGGAGCAGGTTCTCAACAGTTCTCCAGTTAATGGATCAACTCTAAGTGGGATCTAACCTGCTGCCTTAGCATTAAAATCCTACAGCCAATGAGGTAATTGTATGACAAAAATACATTATGCTACCAGAAGCAAAAATAAAAAGTCTTTGAATCTGGTTTACAATCGCATGGCAATTCACAACGGTTTTACAATGTGGCGTATTGGTATGAATATATACGATCTTATTCATACTTTTAAAGTTAAATTCTGTCATCATTTACTCACCTTCTTGTCACTTCAAACCAGTATGACTTTCTTCTGCAGTACACAAAAGAAGATATTTTGAAGAATGTTGGTAACCAAACAACTGCGGTACCCATTGACTTCGGGAGACGCGCTGGTTTCGTGTATATACGTAGAAGTGAATGGGCACCGCCGTTGTCTGCTTAGAATTTTCATTTTGAAAAATAAAAATTGGTATCATAATTTACTCACTTGGTTGTCATTTTAAACCTGTGGGATTTTCTTTCTTCTGCAAAACACAAAAGAAGATATTTTGACAAATGTTTGTAACCAAAAACCGTTGGTCCCCATTCACTTCTATTGTATGGACATAAAACCAATGCAAGTCAAGGGGGACCAACGGTTTTCTGTTACCAAAATGCTTCAAAATATCTTCTTTTGTGTTCTGCAGAAGAAAAAGTCATAAAGGTTTGAAATGGCAAAAGGACGTGAAATAATGACAGAATTTTCCTTTTGAAGGTGAACCATTCTTTTAAAGGAACAGTTCACCCAAAAATGAAAATTCTGTCATCATTTACTCACCCTCAGGTTGATCCAAATCTGTAAAAATGTCTTTGTTTAGATAAACACAAATAAAGATATTTGTAAGAATGTCAGTAACCAAACAGATCTCATCCCCCATTTACTGGGAAAACAAATACTATGGGAGTCAATGGGGGACGAGATCTGTTTGGTTACTGACATTCTTCAAAATATCTTTCTTTGTGTTTATCTAAACAAAGACAAAGATTTTCCTTTGTGTTTATCAAAACAAAATAAATGTATACAGGTTTAGAACAATCTAAGGGTAGGTGAATGATGACAGAATTTTCATTTTTAGGTGAACTATCCCTTTAGGTACGAGTTTAAGGGTGGGGCTTCATTCCTTAAGTTTTCATCCTCTTGCATATTAAAAACTGTCATCAAAAAGATGGCAGCCTGGTGTTAAAATAGTATATTTATTATTTAATTTTATTACATATTCAATCATTCAATCATTGCAAACCACAATGGCTAAAAAAGTTGCACTTCACAGTAACTAACACACAGTAATTTTTTGGCTTCATTTTAATGCAAGATTGCATATTTTGTTGTTGAAAAAGGAACCATTTCAGTTCGTTTGCATGAACATCACCTAGTTAAAGACTGAAGGAGAATGAATGACAGCATTTCCCTCAGAGTTTGTTTGCAAGGATGATCTTAGCCCGAGGCCGTTAGCATTAATTAAAAAGTGCGCTAGCAAAAGCTTGGGGGGGTTGAATGAGAGTCTGAATGCATGGGAGGAGATGTGAAAAGATTTCAGGCTCATGTGAGCTTCTAAATTCCTGCAGAATGACAGAACTGATGATTAATTCAGAACTGTTTGTGCCGTTTTATGTAAGTTAGTGAAGAGTTACATAAGTCTTTCTATCTTAGCAGAAAGTTGCTGCACTCTGAAGTCAAACCAGGTTACAGGGTATTAATGCGTACACTCTCACGTACGCTCTCCACACACACTGTCATACGCGCTGAAAGACCAAGAGAAACAATTCTATGAAGGACAGAGTTGAGTTTTGACTTTTTTCCCCAAACGCAGAGCTGTTTCTGCAAAACACTACTATACACACAAATCCAGTCCGCAGCCTGGTCTCATTTCAAGCGATGTGACCTTATTATGGCGAATCCCAGATGTATCATCCAGCACTGAGTGTTACCCATCAGATACTCGTATAATATGGCCAAAAGAATTAAAGATTTTATCTGACATTTGCCATCTACACATTCTTCACAAGACTGAGGATCAATACTCCTTAAAGGGACAGTTCACGTAAAGATGAAACTTCTGTCATCATTTACAGACCCTCATGTCGTTCCGAACCCGGATGACTTTGCTCTGTGAAGCATAAAAGGGGATTTAGGATGGCACACTTTTCTATAATACAGACAGAAATGATGCAGTTGAGCTCCAAATAAAATCACAATGATGACACAAAACTACAATAACAACAAAATCACTATAAAAGTATCAAAAGTCACAACATGGCCTAGTTATCGTATGGCAAAAGAGGAGTTATAGCACATGAGTAGTACAAAAGTCCATTTAGGGAAGTCGTGCCACTCGGCGGCCATCTTTGCAACGAGCCTCCAGGCAGTTATTACGTAATTCAAACAAGACGTGAATGGGAATACTGATATTTCCACAATCGCAGGCTAAAATCCCAATTAAACAACATATTTACATTTAAAAATGACGTAAACTGTACCATAACGTTTGTTTCCTATGATCAAATTGCGCTTAAAAAAAACATGATTTTTCATTTCGCTTTAGATACAACGCATGCGCAAAGCTTCGTTAGGGCGGCCATATTGGGCGTTGCGTTCCTCCCCATTCATTTCAACGGCAGCGATGCATCTTGTTAAAGGGGTCATATGACACGGCTAAAACAAATATATCGTTTGTTTTAGATATAATGCAATGTGTATACGCGATTTAAGGTTCAAAAACGCTGTATTTTCCACACACCGTGCATGTTTGTATCTCCTCTTTGCCCCGCCTCTCTGAAACGCGCAGATTTTTTACAAAGCTCATGGCTCTGAAAAGCGAGGTGTGCTATGATTGGCCAGTTAACCAGTGTGTAGTGATTGGTCGAATACTGCAAACATGTGACGGAAATGTAACGCCTCTTACCATATTTGGAACATCAGGTTCCAAAGCAATTGTACTGACAGTACTGACTTGCGTATACATTTGGGCGATCTTAGTCAACTCATACCACGAACTGACGTAGATCTGTGGGGGTGTGGTTACACGAGGCGTTTCAGGCAGGTCTGGGTGAGCATTCGCTTTTAGATAGAATGCATCTTTCATTCCGACACTTTAATTATTGCAATTTTACGTGTCTAATACATGCATGGGCAGCTTATAACACACCAAAGACACAGAAAACACTTATTCGCGCCATATGACCCCTTTAATATTAATATCTTTGGTAGTACGGACCCTTTTTATAATACTTTTCTGATGCTTTTTGTAATTTTGGTGTTTGACAGCCCAACCCTCATCTACTTTCATTGCTCTACACGAAAACTAGTGCCCAGGATATTTAATCCACCTTTCATGTTCTGCAAAGAAAGCCATTAAACAACACGATGGACTTCAAACAACACGTACGTGAGTAAATCATGATGGAATATTTAATCTTCCAATGTAAAGCTCTCCAACCATCTTCTCGTTTTCTCTGCGGTCAGCGAGTAGTCCACAGTCAAGCAGAAAGCGACGTCCTCCTCTCAGAGCTTTAAGATATCTGACTTTATTTTTAGCTGGATCCATATGTAGTGTGGGCGTAGAGCGGTTTACCGGGCCGTGCCGAGTCTTGGTGTTTATAAATAGCCGGAGCGGGTATTATTCCCACATCATCAATCACGTTTGTACACGGAGAACGCAAGCGAGAGACTTAAGGGTGTATAGTCGGGCGTCCCCTGGCTTTACGGTACACGGTCTGAAGGGAGGATCTGGAAATTGAACTACAAGAGAGAGACTTGGGGTGGATGTGGATGAAGACGTTTGTGTCTGGGGAGCTCGAAGGGATAGTCTGAAAAGGTGCAGATTTGTGTTGGACCGAAATATTCTCTCTCACGCTCTACGGTTTTTGACAGGACTGATGACAAAAATATTTCCCACATATCAACACACACACATAATTCATTTCTCTCAGTTCTCATTAAAAGAGAGCTTGAACGTGCACGCAAACCTCATCACGCACATACTAAATCCTCTCTCTTACACATTCTCAAACAAACAATATCTCGCCTATTTCACACACGTACACAAATCTATTCAGCTGAAATGTGACATTGACGCAGACACACATTTGTCTTTTTTCTCTCCCGTCAGCTCCTCTCCTAAGCACACAGAGAGCAACACACACACGCTCAGTGGAATCTTTTCATCGTGTAACCATGGCAGTTGGTAGAATACAGTAGGAATCCAGCCGATAACAAAGTGCTTACATAACTATTGCATTGCCAAGCCCAACTCCTACCTTGCACACCTCCTTGCCTTTCTATCTTTCTTTTCTCAGCCTCTCATTTATGTTCTCCTCATATCTGTTTTATTGACCTCTCTATCCCTCTGGAAAAGCAATCTGGTCACATTCACATCATTTGGGATTTCAAAGAATTCCAAGGAGCATGTGATGTGATGTCACAGGAAAAGTCATCTTTCCTCTGCATTAAATCTACACCTCTCTCTCTCTCTCTCTGTTTCTCACTCGGCTCTTTTTATGACCCATTTACAGTAACCGTTTCTCAATCAAAAGCAGCAAGTGAGACCATTCAGAGAGTGAAATGGCTGATGGTTAATACTTTTCTTGCAATAATAGGGGGTTGGGTTTGTGCGCAGGGTCTCTCGGTGAAATGAGGTTACTTTCACTCCAAGCCACACTTGTACGTTTTCAACCCACCTTTTCAATTCGAAACCCTAAAACGGTCCTTATTTTTCACCAAATGTCTCTCCCGAAGTGAAAAACGAAATGAATAAAATGAAATGTGCCTTCGAGTATCGGTTCGCCAAAATGGTAACCTTGGCTCCCAAACTAGTCACACAATGATTAAGTCTTACCTCCCGCAGTTCGTGCGCCACATCTTTCAGCTCTTTGAGAATTCCTTCCAACCGCTCGATCACCATCTTCATGTGGCTGCGGATCTGTTCTCTCTGACTGGGGGTCTCAGAGGGTTCCCGGGCCGGAGCTCCGCTCTGGGACATCCTTCAAAGGCTGCTCACGGGCCGGGTTGCGGAGCGCTGAGGGCAGGGGCAAGCCGAGCCACGATCCATGTCTGGGGCCACCGGGAGCCGCAGTGCTACTGATCCGATCTGGGGCTCGGGCCGCGCAGGGAGGGTTCAACATCTTAAAAACGCCTGGGCAGCCGAGAGACCTCGCTGGGTCTGGGGTCAAGCCTCCTCTTGCTGTGTACCGCGGGGCATCTCGAGGATGTGGTTGAAACAGAAGGTGCTGGAATCATTGAAGGACGATTAGGCTCTTATATCCAAGAAACACACACCAAACTCCGGGGAAAATAAACAAAATGCGCACGATGCGGTGGTTCATTTCATTGTATCTGTGAATATGTGTGGGGCAGTATGGGTCCTTAGGGGTAATCTGGGACTGAAAGCTGTTGTCTATGAAGCAGAAATCTCTTCCATGTAGACATGTGGAGGATTGCATTCATTTGTGCATGGTGCAATAGAGAGACAGATCCTCATTCTGAACTATCGTAAAATCCAATCCAGGTGGAAAAAGAAAACTCCCAACATTGCAACACATTCAGTGTTTGAATACTGAACAAGAACACCTCTTTTTAAAATCTGAGACGTTTTGGGTAGATAATGTTTTTCTAAATGAAAAGTCCAAACATTCCAGCTTTCCTCTTCCCAGCACTGGATCTGTAAGAGAAAAACATTCTCTATTAGAGTCAGATATACTTGCCAAAAAAGCCTTTTGCACAAAGAACTCAAATTTGTCCTTCGGTTTTGTGTGTTCTTGTCTTTATGCACGCGTGTTTGTGTGTGCTCGTCCTTGCTTATTTTTTTTTTATGTATATCTGCAAGAATAAAATGAGATACCAATACATTTAAATTAAAGCTATATGAGAGGTTAAAAATGCAGTCATACTTACAATGTGTTGTGATACATTCCTTGCAGGGAATTAAGTCAGATTAAATTGCACATCCTTGATTTCTAAACCGAATGCTTTACTTCTGGTCATTTCTTTCCAAATTCTGCAGCAACGGTTGACAGGCATCGCATCTCAATCTAGTTCCCTTTAAAGATGTGTGAAATCCAGAAGGTATGACTTCGTAATAGCTGTGCGCTCTTCAGAAGTCACGAGGAGGTAAATTCCACGTCTCTTGCTCCGGGGAATAAGGGAAGAAATTAAAAGAGCAGAATTTGACCCTCCAAAATCGTTGCTGCCAATAAGTGGCACTAGAAAATATCACGCGACACCTGGAAAGACACGAGGAAGAGCAGTTTGCCCATTTATGTCATTATTTCATCTTAATTGTGAAAAAACTCCCCATCTTTCTCAAGCACATATCTTCATATTTTCATCAACCCCGTTTTGTTCTACAGTTTACAACATAAAATCAATTATAGACGGCAAAGAACGAAAACAAATGAATGTGCTCACCAAATGTAATTGTATCAGCCTCAGTGGGAATACTTTATAACACAGAGTTCTCTCTCTCACCTCTCCTCTGGTCAGTAGTAGAAACAATGTGCTGGTTTGCTTCTTCTCTTTTCCCAACAGAGCTGAAGGGAAAACAGTTTACAGCTCGGCTGAGCTTAGATCATCCTGTGCGCTTAGTACCCGCGTCACTCACCATCATACAGAAACATACCAACTCACACTTTCCCACACACACAAACCCACTGATTCCACTCTTTTATCCCTAGCCCTGTCCGTTCATTCACACTCGCCCACAGCTGTCCTTCACTGACAAAGTGAAGCGGCAGAGGAGGTGCGAGGGAGGAGATTGGCCCCGCGTTCCCTCTCCGAGCCCCCAGCCGAGCAGGCAGCCTTCCCAGCCACAGTCCAGGAACTCCTCGGATGCTCTTGTTGCTGCGGCGACCACCGGCTGCCGACGCTCCGTCTCTACAGCGGATGAGACGCCTCCTGTCGCCCGTGACGACAGACTCTGTCTGAGAGAGGGATGCTGGAGCTGCCTGTTATTCGAAACCCTGTGGACGCACACACGCTGTTCTCTCTCTCTCACTCTCTCTCGCCCTCCTCTCTCTCCTGTACGCACTGCCAGATGGAGGGAGGAAGAGGCTGGAGTTTATGGACAGGCTTTGGCTGCTAGTGGAGACGGCTCTCTCTCGCTGTTTCTGAGGAGGGGGGAGGGACCATGAGGTTTAAAGAGACAGCAGCGAACATCACATTCGAAATGTTCATAGGAATATTTGTTCTCACTTTTATTTGTTGTTCCCTTTGATTTTACTTTGTGAACCGTGTGTAAATAAATCTCAAGCTTGTGTTGGCAGCCCTGCTGGGAAGGGTTCGTTTTATGTTATTTCACCACTCGCAGGCTTTTGAAACAAATTGAGAAAATGATGTGGCGCAAAATATTCACTGTTGTATCTTCATCCTTGATCAATAAAACATTTCCCCCTTAATATATTCAGCACATTATCACAATGTGCACTTTTGGCTTCGAGCATATATTTAGGATGTGCGGACTAGCTTGCTTGATATTCTTGATGTAATACTCTACTGTATGTTTCTCTGTAATGGAAATTTCTGCAATGAATTTTGTGGAAGAGCAGGTTCAATTTATTTCTGTTGAAATAATCTAAATCTATTAGAGTCGCAAAGCCATGCTACTTTCTAGTTGGTGGTTTTAGTGAGAGATAAAAAAAAGCGCAGTGCAAGATGTGTCGTCAGTATTTTTGGTCATTTATTCCTTTGTAAATATCTAAAGGTTAGTTCTAATTTTTATATAATACAAATAAAGGACTCAAAACTGGACTAAAACCACACGACTTAAATGTCAACAGATTTTATTTTAAGTTTGTTTTGTCCATAATTTCAGTCCTATGTGTGGTATCCGTTTCTGTTCTGCTCATATTTTCAAATTCAAATTTCAATATTGATCAGCATACAAAAATGATGTACTCTAACATTTAATGATGAATTGTATTTCATTATTGGTATTTTTTCTCTCACATCCATCTAATCATCTGCCTCAAAACATCAACAGCAAGGTGACTGAATCAAAGTCTGAAATAAGGCCTAAAATATTTATTTTATAGCATTTACTATTTTTATGCGTTTACTATTTTATACAATTCTTTTACCAAAGAATTGCGTTCCATCTGTGTTCCGCTGATGTGTGAAATACATGAGAGAATGCTTAGGGTGCATGTGAATGTTAGAGAGGGTCAGGGTGAATGTGTGTGGGTCTCTGCGTGTAGGTGGAGGTTGATGTGGCATTCTCACAAATCTATGCATAACAGTGTAGGCTTGGAACGCTTTTACTGCTGAACGGCAAAAATCCTCCTGTGACATCCTTGCGATATCCCCGTTTGACCGCGTGCCTCCTTTAAAAGTCACAGATCATTACGAATGCTCTTTAAAACCCTTTACAGCCCTCCATAATGCTGTTTAGCGTAATTTGGTATCTAATGAACACTGATAGCCGAGTTTACTGTAACACATTTTTAATTATTGAGGAATCATTGAAACACATGACCGGATGTTTGACTGCCATCGTCGTCGTCCAGTAACCCCCCTCCCGGTATGATATATCTTCAACGCTAAGGTCATTCTGACTGCTGGTTTTTACTAGCAGTGCTGGAGAGAGGCCAAGGAAATATCAGCCCCACTTAATATTTCTGTCCTGGATTTATTGCACCTGGCCCGATTATGGAGAAGTTTTATAGAACGCAATATTTTTCTAGCAGGGCCGCACGCCCGTGCTTTCACAGGTGTACCTCCAGAGGAAATCACTCGGGTAATGTGGTACTACAGCGAGAGGGCGATGGATAAAGAGAGAGACATAAAGAGAGTGAAAAGAAAATGGGAGTCGACCGGCCTGTGGGGTTTATTTGACCATTTCTGTTCACAGAGCAATGAGCAATCATACCTTTATTTGAAACTTTAAGATCAAGTATCCTTTTAATAGATCAGACAGTGTTTGAGAGTACATGTGAAAGAATTTTGTTCATTTCTCATACACTAACATTTAAACAACCCAGATGATCAATAAAGGTGTTTTACCAACTTACATTGTTAAAATAGGCATTGGTCAATCAGAAATGTATTTGACTTTTGGTCAAGAATTGCGTACTACAATGTGCTTTACTAAAAAATGAAAAGGTGGGACATTTACTGTAAAAGTAAATACTTTAAATGAACTTTCTTGATCTTTTTTTACTTATTGCAAATGTGTGATTCTCCTCTCCACAAGGTGGCACTGTAGTGCAGTTAAGTCCCTGACATCTCACACAAGAGCAACACAGTGGCCAGGGGGCCTGTGGGGTTTTGGCTAGAAGGGATACAGCTTTCTCCACTGGGCATGCTCACTTCAATTATTTTTTTATTATTGTAAGGTTAGGTTACGGGTTGGGACAGGTGTAGACATTAGCTAATGTAATTTATTGTAATTTTATGGCGAGATTTTGCATCACTTCCGGCCGTAGCTGTATCCCTATAGCCACAACTGGCATATGGCATCATTTGGGTGGTAGAAATTGTATTGCGCGTCTTTAGAATTCAAACTGTAAAATAATTTAACAGAATTTTAGTCATACAGTGAATAAATGACAGCATTTTGTCAGATGTTCTAGTTACTTAATCCTTATGTGGATGATTTACTGTCCAAAAGAAAATTGGCCATTAAATCAGCCCTCGCCATGCTGTAGTTTAATTCTTTATTTGAAATGCTGTAGAGAAGACCAGATCTCTTTCTCACAGTTATATACACTTACAGTATAATCATTTTAATTCATAACAAAGTTTTATGAACAGAATGGTGTTAATTTAGAATGGATTCTTCACCTTTCTTAATATAAAGCCCATGAATATGTTCTGTGCTTTATAACCTGTTTTAATACAATTCTTTTCAAAATACTTCCAGAACAGAATATTTCTCAAATATAAAGTCAGCTTACTGCACTGCTTTGCAACTAACAACCTACAGTTAGAATAACAAATCGTTTTACTTGCGAGAAGAGCCATTTATTCTGAATATCACTAATAAACGTATCATTTTCATTGGACTTTTAATGCAAATTGTTATATTGCTTTGCTATCGTTTAAAAAAAGCAATAAGTCACGTTACTGATTTTACAGAAGTTCAATTTAGAGAATGGAGCACATAAACACATCGAATCCTCTTTATAAATCTGACATTTTCAGATGTGAATCTCAGACTTAACACCCATCCCTCCCTGTGTCTGATGTTGAAATGTTTGTGAGTGAGTGGTTTGCTGTGATAGATCACAGCTGAGCTATTCCATGTTTATTTTCAGGACAGTTAAAAATGGACGTGATGATGTGATGCATCACCCTTCATTTATTCTTACGACAGCGGTCATACGGCAACTGTGTCAGCAAGGCATTTACTTCTGCCTAGTGCCCAGGTACAGCAGACAGATCCAGTGAGATCTACAATTTCTTTTACCTTATCGCTTTGTTTTTTCTTAAACTACCCCAGTGTCCTTGACATGCTGAGTTTTCGGAATCTCTTTGATCTTTCTCCCTTTCAAATCTTCCCATTGTCCTTAATTCATCCTTGCAGGGTGCTCAACATCCCTAAACCCAGCATCCCTAACCTCGGGCACGTTTGGTCTGCTGTTTGCCAAGGGCTATGTGTGCTTGCCGTGGAATGTACTGACAAACTTTGAATCTCCAATCACATTCGGTTTCCCCACTGGAGCGTTAATGAGCCAAAGCATCTCATTGGTTATTCAGGAGGAGTACGACCAATAGGGATCGGCGCATTTCTCGGCCAAATCTCCTCTCCCCTTCTGTCTCATCCATGTAAAGCTACGCACCTTTTAGGAAATTTTACTTTAATCACGTTGTGTAACGCTTAAGAATTCGGGCTGCATTTAAATTGTCATTCTACGGCACTGAAATGATGCATGCGGTTTAATCTTAAGATTGACGTGCAGGACGTTTGACTGTGAAGTGGAGATTGCTTGTGTTGCCCGCCGCTGTGCGACTGTGACAGCTCTTTTGATTCACTCGCAGCTCCCGCAAACATAATCAAGGGCGAGATGTCACTCAATATCATCGCTATGGAGACGAGTGCGGATACAGTGCCGTTCTAGCGCATTTCTCTTAGATAATGTCTAAGTTTACCATGCTTGGCTTTAGTAAGTATAAAGAAAACAACTCGTGGGAAGGCAATAAGCAATGTGGGTTATTTAATGCTCGGAGCATTTATCTTTCACAGTTATATTGTGCTTTTGATAATCTAATCCAGCACATTATATTTGACCCTCTCCATTTAAGAAGTATTGCAAATTGCAACCATCGGCTCACTCCACTCCTCCCTTTCGAAGCACTAAGGTGGCTGACACAGGACAAACATGTCGTCGCGTTTTTGCTTCTTTGCTGAAGGAGTTAAATTATTTACGAAACACACTCTGCAGAGCAGTTTGTCCAATAAGGTAAATTCCATGTAAGGGGACCCGCGGTGTATGTAGATAGAAATAGCTGATTCTGAGATAATAAAAACATAACGCTTTGTTATGTAAGGTCTTTATAAACCTCTGAAGACAGTTATGTATATTTTATTACATTTCTGTCAATAGATCATCATAAAATTAACACACAGCACCTTTAAAGGCACCACAGCGGAAAAAAAAGTTTATTTCAAAGGGTCAGGGAGAGGGTAAAAAAAGAAATAAAAACTAGATGGTAAATATTTTAGCCACAAAATCACCTTTTCTAACATTATAACCCGATATTAGGAAGGAAACATGTAATATTGCCCTTATAACTGGTCAATATAGAGGAACACAAATACTTATTTTTCATACTGTATTTAGCTCAAAGCACATCCACAGAAAGCAACCATCTACTGTAATAACAGTGTTTTAAAAAGCAAATCAGATACTTTACCAAACGACCACAATGGCTAAAGAAAATCTTTCCTTAATCTTAAAATGCTCACGAGTAGCATAATGGTAGCTCATGAGGGTTATTTCTGAAGTATTGGCCCCTAGGATATTCTCTGTAATGCAGGTCTGGGCAGCAGGCAGAAGGAAGGGCAACTGATCCCACTTATCACTTGAGCAAAGTGGCTCTGTAGGCGGCCACAGTCACGGACCCATCAGGCCCTTCTCAAACCCTGTCATCATTGCTACAGCCAGGCATCTGTTAGCTTGGAGTCAGCCAGCTATACCCATAGCCCTAAGCAAAGGTACATAAACACACAAACACACACATACAGAGGAAAATCCTCTCATAACAAAGCATATAATGCCTTAATGGAGTTCCTGTTTGAAACTGAGAGCTCAATTTAGGGAACGGGAACTAAGTTAGGTAGAGTAAGTTGCCTAACAGAGAGAGTATGAGGAGCAGCCATATCAACCTGTTGCCCACTGGAGCTAAGCAGGGTTGAGCCTGGTAAGTACCTGGATGGGAGACCTGCTGGGAAAACTAGGTTCCTGCTGGAAGAGGTGTTAGTGGGGCCAGCAGGGGGTGATCTCCTTGTGGTCTGTGTGGGTCCTAATGCCCCAGTATAGTGACGGGGACACTATACTGACAAAAAGCACCATCCTTCGGATGAGACGTTAAACCGAGGTCCTGACTCTCTTTGGTCATTAAAAATCCCAGGATGTGTAGTAATTGGCTTCGTAACCCTGGGCGTTCTGGTGCAATATGGCTGCCGTCGCATCATCCAGGTGGTTGTTGCACATTGGTGGTGGTTGAGGAGATTCCCCCCTTCCATGTAAAGCGCTTTGAGTGCCCAGAAAAGCGCTATATAAATGTAACAAATTATTATTAAGATGTAATCGTGAAAGATTTACAGTTCTTTTCCATTTTAAGTAGATAGAAGCTATATCTCAATGGCTGAAAATGGGTGGCTGACCCTCAGGTAAACTGGCTTTGTCTATATGGGGTTTCCAAACGTTTTCATGTCAAGGACCCCCAAATATGATGAACCTTTTACGAGGGACCCCCTTTATAAAATACATATTCTTTTTTGTATAAAAAGCATTTAAACTGTGATATTATAAATGCAACATATTGTTTGCAATAATCTTAAGTAGAATTTTCTGGGGGACCCCTGGGGGTCCCTGGACCCCAGTTTAAAAAAACATGGTCTATAACATGTTTTTGGATCTAAATGTGCTGATCTCGTCAATGCAGTCAATGCAATTTTCAGTCAAAGGTTATACGCTCAGGTTAGCTGTTCTCCATGTTTATTCATACATTTATTAGTTCTGTGTATTTACGACTGTTAATTTATTGTCTGTTGCTAATGTACAAGCTTTACCTTGAGAAAGCCATTTCTCTGTGTGCCATCAGGCATTCCAACATCTTTATTTTTTATTTATTGTAAATAAAAAATGTAAAGAGTCTTTGGGAGAACACACACCAGCAGCTCTAGTGGTGTTTACAACATAATCAATATTTTTGAATCTAATAGAAGATATAGTTGGTGAAGCGCTCACCCATCACACCCACAGCAGCTGCTGCACAACTTTCATTGTATATTGCATTGCAATAAAGAAAACATGAATGAGATATACATTATTTTGCTTTATTGAAGGAGGCAGCTGAAGGTTGGCTAATGATGGCTGAAGCTGAATACTTCTACTAATTTTGTGGCGGCATGTGACGTTGTGAGGTGCTTCATTACTTGCCACTGATGTGGAGCCTCTTTCTTCCTGGGCATAAGTTGCACGTTACATACACATTTACCTAAGCCAATCATCATCAGTTATGCAGTTATCTCCCACCCCACTCACACACACACCAATCAAAATCAGTTATGTGTCTCACACCCCCCAACAAACACAGCAGAGAAAAAAACTTTGCTAGTTATTTGTATGAGATAGCCTACTTGGATGAAAACTACTTCAGTGCGCTCAATTAAAGTAACGCTGCATTTTAGTGACAGTAACGGAAACAACGTTGTAACGGGGGAAACGGCGTTGTTTTTCTGATGTTTGATTGCACAAAATTTACGATAAATATCTATATTTCTAAAATGCCACAAAATCTGTGGCTCCCCTGGAACCATCTTGGGGCCCCCCAGGAGGCCATGGCCCCCAGTTTGAGAACCACTGATCTACAATTCACCTACCCACCCCCTATATCTTATCTCCACTATCTCCATTCATTAGCTGTCATTGCCATCTGTATTTTACATATAAAAACTAACAAGGTGATTCCCTATGGCCCCTCACAGCGTTATAATGAGCGAATAAAATTCAGGTTCAATTTGCCTGGAGTTCTTTTACACTACACGATGGCACATTTACGATGACAAGGTGCATTCTTACAGGCTTTTAGCGCAGAGGTGACTAAATTCAAAGTGTCATATACCACAAAAACACGTTTTAACGCATAGACATTTTAGTTTCAGCAGAAATGTAGTTACACAAGAATCATAAAGTGCAAAGTTCACGACTCAAGAACATTAATCCCATGTTAGCATGTTAAATCTTACAAGGTTATATTTTTGTTCTTTTTTGCAGAATGTGTTTCATATAATTCTATTGCCTATTTGGAGATAAACAATAACATTTCGTTTGCTTGAAAAAATCCCATTATTAGCTCTAAAAGACAGCAAGACAATTATCCGTTCATGAATGTGGATGTAAAATGCTAGCTGCAAATGTCCATGTTAGCTTTCAAGTCAAGGATGCAAAAATATAAACAACAACCTTCTACATAATGTAGAGATCAGCTTTGAGTTGTAAACACAACTGTTGCAGTCATTAAAAAGCATGTACTGTAATTTTACGAGGTGAAAATAAAAGCTGATAGCTCAGCTTTAAGAAAAGAATTAAAAGAATGAAACAGTATTTACAGTAAGAAGAATGCCATATAAATCTCATATAATTTGCTCAGACAGCACAGGTACGTCTGAAAGATGTCTGGAAAAGATCTGGAAAACGTCTGCTGTTTAAGAACATGAAATAAACGTCTTAGAAAATCTTACAGACAACTTCTAAATGTCTATATGACATCTGACAGGAAATGTCTCAGAGATGCAATGCAGACGAACAAACACTCAAAAAAAAAACATCTTGCAGATGCAAATGCATCAAATAGACGTCTCAGAGATGTATGTGTGCTATCAGGTTACAGTTGTTTCTGATGTACAACCCTGAAAGCACACATACATCTGGAAGACGTCTATTTGATGTCTGCATTTACAGCAAATCTGCAAAACCACTCCGAGACATTTCCTGTCCGATGTTATATAGACATCTAGAACATGTCTGAAAGATGTTTATGATTTAGAATGTATGTAAAACTGCTTTTTCTAAGACGTTTATCAGATGTTATTACACAAAAGATGTTTTCCAGATCTCCAGATCTTTAGCAGACATCTTACAGATGTACCTGTGATATCTGGGAAGTGTTCATGTTTCATGAATTAAGAAAACTACTACATGTTCTTTTGGGATCAAAGTAAAGTTATTCTTTGAGTACTCTAGGAATACATTTGCACATAAATATGGTAATCATGTAATGCTATGATCTATATCAAAGTACTTAAACACACAGAACTTTACTGCAAGGGACCCAGCTGGCTGTAATACTGCAATATGAATTCAACAAAACGTTCATCCTCTCTTCGTGATTTAAGCTGATCTCATAGTACACACTACTGCCCCTCCTGCTTGACCTCTGTAGAGCACCAGGTGTGTTCTGAACCCAGGAGGCATCTCCTGTTCGCCTGCCTGAAAACGAAAGAGGGATTTTCTTCCTGAGCTGCACCCCGTGAGTTGTGAGTGTGATGTCCCATTCCAGTCGGCAGAGAGGGTGACAGAAACGCTCTCCAATTCGTTGCGGCTTTTCGGGTGAACCTGCCACATCGGTGCCATCCAACAAACGAAGAAATGGCCCTCGTAGCAGGTAAAGGGAACGCGTAGAACCTTAGCTTAGACTGAACAATTTATCTTCGCACGCAACCCTCTTTGCTTCACCTGTCATATTCTCAAAATCACCCTTCCTGTTTTTTTTCTCTCCAATGTATCAGATTTACTGTAAGACGGATTTACAGTAATATACATGTCCCACCTCACTATCAGCATAGCCGTCACCCGCTCTTCTCAGTCACACTGAATGAAACACAAAGACGTCATAGTCAACAGCGATGCTATTTTGAGGCAAAAAGCACAATCGTTTTTCGATTTCTTAGCACCTCTTACCGCTCTATTGTGAGGTGGTGAGGTTTGCGCACAGGCAGACAAAGAGATAGAATCGCTCAACTATTTGGAAGCGTGCAGATACTTAAACGTATCTATTTTGCACAGCTCGGGATCTCCATTAAAGAGTTGTCCTCCCTCGCTCTGCCTCTCCCTTTCTCCGTTTCTCATTCTCTCATGTGGGGGTGTCACCGCGGTCTTTTCTAACTCGCTCTGACACGAGAGAGCATTAGGCCTGGAGCTGTTGATGGAGTGGTTGATTGGACCTGTCACCTTTTATTGTGGCAGTGCTGCCGAGCCACGGCGGAGTCGAGCTGTCACCAGCCCCGCATGCTTTCCCGTGCTGCCCCTGCGCGCCCTCACACAGCATGTGCACTTTCACCTTTGACCTCAGCCTGGCGCAAGCAGTCCCTGAATCTCACGGTCAATACAGTGACAATCAATCTCCAGCGTTATAAACTTCAGGGGCCGTTTTTAAGCACGTGCATGGCACATTTGCTGAATGTGCTGTTGTGAACGTCAAAGAAGTATGTATTGTACAAAAGGGTCAGGCAAGGTTTGCCTGGTTAGCACGGGTCAGTTCATGCCCGCTGGTAGATTTACCAGAGGTGGACGTTACTTAAGTATGTTTAAACTCAAGTACATTTATACATATCTGTATTTTATGAGAGTGCTTTTACTTTGGAAAAACCATCATACTTTTAACTTCACTACATTTAATACATAAGTCTTGTTTTTTACATTTTAATAATTAAGTACAAGCTCAAATCTAGTGCTTTTACTTCTTATCTTTTAAAAGTACGAAAGTACAATTTTTTTTGATGTACTTAAATTCTGCATTAAAGGAACAATACAGCGTTTTTAGGAGGATCTATTGACGGGTATACAAAACTATTTCTTCAGAGGTGTGTAAAAGACCTTACGTAATGAACCATTATGTTTGTAATACCTTAGAATAAGCTATTTATTTTTAGCTTTTTAGAAGCCCTAAACGGACAAACAACTCTACAACGCGCGTTTTCTCTTCCTCTCCGCTGCGGTATCGTGGTGAAACGGATCGCAGATGATCCGTGATCCGCACGGATCGTGCTCCTGGTGCGGAACGCATGTGACCCGCGGATTACCTGAAAGTTTATTCATCATTGAGTAAAAGAGTAAAACGCGCTCTCTCTACAGTTTTAGCGCCAACGCGCTCTCGCTCTCTCTCTCCAGTATCTGGACGAGTACAATATTACAGCGGTTCCAGATAAACAATGACGCTCAAAACTGCTCCGTCACACAGCTTATATTAGAACAACATATCTTGGCATGTTAGTATGTTACTCAGAAAACTGATCCGAATCAAAGCAACCTGCTCGGGGGTGATTTTTAGACGATCTTTCTCTCCAACGTCTCTCTGCTGGAAAGTATCTCCATAGATATCTGTGAGTATCTCTGCTAAAAGCCTTAGTACCGCGGGGTCCTAACGCGTCTCTGCTGGAAAGACTTTATAATATTAACGCAGGTCCTAGCTCCTGCCTGACTTTTATCCTTTTTTTTAAACTTAAAATCCACAAACCTTTTATTTATGTAATACATATAAGACAGCTCTTTCTACAGTCTTTCTAATGCCCGCAAAATCTCTTCCCTGCGTCAACATGAGAACGACATCTTTTTGTACTGTGGTGGCCACCGTCGTGCTTGGACTGAGCGATTCGTTGCAAATCTATAATACAACGCTAGTGGCCGCTGTTAATCAAGAACTGCGCCTTTAAAGGTAAGGTAAAGGTAAAGGAAAAGTAGTGGAGTACAACTATGACATACTGCTTAATAATCTAGTGAAGTCATTTTTTTTACTGGGGAAAATAGTAATTATTCACCTTAACACAAAATGCAAGAAAATGTAGGCATTATAAAATCAACTTGTACTTTATGAAATACATTAATTTTTTTATGAATTATATTATGCAGTAATAAACAATATGTAAACACTGCAAAATGTTTTGTCACAAACTCAAATGACAGGTAGTAATTGCACAAAATTTATGCTTTGTTTTCTTAACAGGCGCAGCTTTTAGTAAAGAGCTGTAGTTATTTTCTTTACAGTATATGCTTTTGCATTGTGCTCGTGTTACCATTTCACACTGTCAATCCTCCTTCCTCCACTGACTGAACCCTCATAAAATTCACATAAACAGTTAAAACTACATAAACACATCATGTTTTATGCTTACATTGAACATATGTAAGAGACAGATGATCTGTTTTTGAAGAGGTTTGCCTGTTAATGTATTTAAAATAACTTAATGTGAACTTGCAATTACTATACTGTAGCAACATAGAATTTGTGCAATTTTTGCATGTCATCAAGCATGACTTTCAATCAAAAGTACTGTAATACACGATATCTTTCATATACTGTATGTATAAATATATATCAACGCAATCTGATGGGAATTCACACCTATTTTACAAAGTGGCTCATTCTTGTGAATTCCTATTTCCTAAGATCTTATTTGTATGTTTTGTTATGATATGACTTTTCCCCTGTGACGTTAGGTTTAGGGGCGGGGTTAGGGGAGCCATTTATCATTGCTTTGCCACCTTGTGAAACTAGCACTTTTTGGCTAAAATAGCCTTTGCGGCTGTTATTTTAGGGTTTGGGGTGAGGTAAGGTGTTGGTTAGCCGACTCCTAAAGTATTTACGACTTCTTTTGATATCAGGTTAGAAATATATAAATGTACATACACACGCGGTCTGTGTATTGAAAAAAATCATGCTGGTGACACGAAAAAAAGTAATGCTGGGTGACACGAAAAAAAAGAGGAAATTCTTGTTGATGAACACGAATTAATAGATTACACTTTGTGACAATTTCACGAATTCCTGTGAGACTGGGTTGACCGTACTTGTGGTACAATCCGCTCAGCTGCTGTTCAGCCGTGTGACCCCAAAGCGCTGCTGGCTGCGTGAACCGCCATAGGGGAGATTCGCATTTCATGTCTAAAACCACTCGGAAAACGCGAGCCACAACGTTTTATCTAGTCAAAAGACCCGCGGTGCGCGAGTGGCACTCTGCAAAGTTGAACTATTTCCATCTCGATGCGGCGCCAACGCGCCTAGAAAAAGGTGCACTTCCACACCGTGTGCACATTGTGACCGCATCGCTCCCTATTTGCCTACATTGTCTACATTTAAAATAACGAACTTGCACGCGCAAAAGATGCTGTCACCAAAGTTGTGGAAGAACCCAATTGCAGGCAGCGTTCAGGGGTAAAAACAAGAATATTTATTACAAAAAACACAAAAACAAAGACCCACAATGGGGTATAACAACTCAACAAGGATAATAACAGGACGTAGACTAACTAACAACAAACTGGGATAAACACACTAGACATAAACTAAACTGAACACTTACTAGACTGACAAGAACAGGAATCACACTCTGGGTACGAGACACGATGATACACACGGTAAACACTCCAACAAGCACAATGACTGAGCACAGGACATACACACCGGCATTATAAAGGGAGATACAAACGAGGGTTAAACAAGGACCAGGTGTCGGGGATTAAACACTGAAGGGAAGCTAAGGAGGAAGGAAAAGGCGGGAACAAAGACGCGGACCGGAGAGAGTATAGAAGGCCGTAAGTGCCAATATGTCTCTCTCCACACATAACCTAAGGCTTTGCCATGACTCTGCTACAAGACCAAGAATAGACATGACATGATGAAGCAGAGTCATGACAGATGCGACATGTGAATCGGCCCATAAACACTAGTGCTTATGAGCGAGGCGCTGCAGATGTGAGAGCCACTCTCGAACGTTGAAAGCCTTCCGTCTAGCACGTGTTTACATAGAAAAACACTGCGGGATGGAAAATCACTTTGTCTATGAATGGCCCACATACTTTGTGCAGTTATTAGCGTGTTCTGTGCACCCAGTGATTCACTAGCCTAATTAGAGCAAAAATAACCACTATTCTACACTGACATTAAATCCATGACAGCTTGATTTCCATTCTTAAAACATAATTGATGTATTGTAAATGTTTAGTAATAGAAAAAAAGAGTAATTTAAGGAATTACATCTTGTAATTTGTTCCCTGGTTGATTTGATCCTTTTTTTCCTTTTCCTTAACATTTATTTTCATAGTCAGAGATGTGAAGAGTTTGTGATGAATGTGAGAATTTTAGGAAGAAAGTGTCTATGTACAAAGGGATTTCCATATTTTTATTTCGTTTTTATTTTTCTTGCTTATGTATTTGTTATTCTTGTGTATTTTTGTTTTACATTATTGTATCAGTTTTGTACTTCACACTGAAATAAGTCAGAACTAAAAAATATGCTTGTGTCATTACTGGTAACTTTGTTGATAAGTATATATTTTTATTTAAGAATTACCAAACCACTATTCTGTTAAAGACACTAAGATCTTTTTTGTAATTAAAATAATAAAATAAATATGTTGGGACAATTACATTTTTGTATTTTTTTGGTCTATTTGTAACATTCAAGCTATTTTTAAACATTTATCCATATGCCTTAATGGACAAAAAATTCTCAGTTCTCATAAGCAAAACTGTCAGGTTTTAATGGCATTCTTCTGGGTGGATCTGCCCCAGCCAGTCAACTATCATTGAGACACTAACAGACAACTTTTCTTCAGGTATTACAGAGATGTAGATCAGTGCCACAGAAAAAAGAATAATCCAAGAGAGGATAATGACCAGTTTGATTTCCACCACTTGTCAAAGGTGATAAAGTGCAGGAATGCTAATGATTTATAAAGATGAGTCATATCTGTGTAGACCCAGCCGCTGTTCCAGAATGGCGTGTTGGTTAATGGAAGTGATGTCTTTGTTAGCTTGAATTTCACTCTCATACTTCTCAGCACAAAATAAATTGAGCTTTCCTTTTAGCTCTGGGTCAACTAGCTGTCCATCACATCCTTTCTGTCTCGTCTCCTTTCTATGATCCCGTCCTCCACAGTGTCTGTGTCCTTTTCATTTTAGCCTTATTATATGGCTAGCGACGGCCGCTAACAGAGTAGCTTTGCCATTATATGAAAATATGACCCCATTCTGCCAGGGGTCAGCGGCAATAAACAGGAGACACGGAGGTGGAGCCATGCCGCTGGAGATTCTAATCCTCCGTCTGCACTTTGAACGGCGGCTGCGGGGGCCAGGGGTCACACTCCACCTTTTCTGCCATCCACCCTCTACCTCCTGAAGTAATGGGTACCATGTCTCTCTTTGCCAGTTCTTATCTTTCCTTATCTCTTTCTCTCTTTCTCCACCTCCTTCCTTACTTTCCCTTCTTCAGCTGGATTTATTGATGTTGACCTTTTGCTGAAATTAAGCTTGCCAATCCCCAGGCAGATAGGGCAAAGTTTAAACCAATTAAAGATAACTTCACCAATCAGCAGCTCGAGGATGGGCGATTCTGCCCTGTCAGGAGCATTAGAATAATTTGTTCGAAGTCACGGACGGGCTATAGAGGACCTGAAGTAGAGCTCAAGGATTAGCCCGAGAAAGGAGGTGTGACTGCAGCACGGAGATCTCCACAAAAAGCATTTCCTCCAAAGAAGGCGTGGCTTGCACCTACAGTTGGAGTCAAATATTATATGTTGCTTTTTGATCTCTGAGCGCTAGTGTGTGAGAGAGAGCGTTCCAATGCGCTTCAATGATCCAAATGATCATTCAGTGAAAAACATGCCTAAGTTAATTTTAACCAGGGTTGTGTTAAAAACCAAAGGCAGCTGTCTTGCTGCCTCACTGGCCAGCGTTTTGAGTATGAAGGTAACTCGTAAGGCAGTTGTTTTAGACAGACATTTAAAGGGATACTTCATGCAAGAAACAAAATTTCCCCATGTTTTACTCACCCTCAAGGCATCCTAACTGAATATGACTTTCTTCTTGAAGAATAATGCAGTTGGAGTTATATTACCATGTATAATTTTACTTCCAAGCGGTAGAATGGGAGTGAGTTCCGGCAAATGACGGCGACGAAAGCTCCCACACAGAGGAGACGGCATCCTTTTGGAATAAAACGAAAAAAAATTTGCGTTCATCACCAGAACTTGCCGGAAAAACAAGCCTCAGGTTCACATGCAGCAGAGGGATAAAGGAAGCTAGACATCAACGTTAATAGCGCTGTCAATATGGATATTTCTTAAACGCATCGATTCGCTTCAGAAGACCTTTGTTAAGACCACAGAGCCGTGTCAAGCAGTTCTTTGATCGATGGATGCACTTTTTGGAGCTTCAAAAAATTCAAAAAAAAGCACATACTGAGCATATCCCACATACTGTAAAAAGGGTTGTTTTCTGGAATACAGGCCCAGGTTTAAACCAGCACACGCTGTGAATTACATAAAGGGGCACCTAATGTACATTAGGATTTCTGTGACATCTAATGGATCGCACATGATTATGCCCTTAAGAGATAGAGACTAACAGGGCGTGATTAAATATCCATTCAAATGTGCTTTAGTGAAGCATGTGATTATGAAGTTGTCACCCTGGGCTTTCATGGATTACTTAAACGCAGACCACCACAGCAGTGTCTGTGAAATGAAATGTTGTGTTACTATTGCTTGTATGAACAATTCATTTTTGCCTCATGAGTAAACGGACTGTAATTAAATATGTGGTGTATGCACGTGTGTACGCATAAGCTGTAACATGTCATTTTTATTATTGTATTCAAGTTATTTTTCAATGCATTGTGTGTTTATAAGCAAAGAATATGTGTAATTATTGGGTGTGGATTAATTTGTATAGATTCATCTTGTGCAAAATATTGCTGCTTTCAAGCCCTCCTGGGAGATTCCTACGTTCACGTTTGGAAATTGTAATTACGACGTGATGTGCACTCAAGTTAGTTTAACTTTAATGAAATGGGCGCCTTGTGCAGTATTACCCAAAAAGACAAAGTCATTTAATGCAACAAAATGAAGCACAAATAATGGGCGTCATAGGAATGTAATTGTTGCTGTGTGTTTTATCACTCTCATGCTGCCAAAGAGCATGACGAAAAACAGTTTTGTTTAACAAGTGTGTCATAAACCAGCTATATTTATGGTAATTGTTCATCAACATATCGCTGCTGTCCTTCAGAAACCTCATATTTCACGATTTTTAGTTTTTGCCGTAAATCATCTTTATTAGTCACCCTTCATGTTTGTCACTGGGCTTTGCAAATATCTGAACAATAAAAAGAATTTAAAAGTGCTTCTCAACAAAATACAGTGGGTTTTTTTCACATTTGCTGAAAAGCGCATAAATGCATAAACTCAAAAATGCATAAAATAAACTGTAAGAACAAGAGTTACCACTTTTGAAAATAGGTTAAATTCCTAAAAGTGCATTAAAATGAACAAAAAATGCAGATTATTAACTCAATACAAATTGGTCACTAAATCTCTATTGTCTCCATCATTCTACACTTCTGCTTTTAAACTAAGAGCATGGTCCTATACGAGCCCAGAAAACCGTCAGAGCAGAGTTCAGAAATGTCAGAATTTCAGAACATTATTTAGAATCTAGTAATATACATGAACTATTCTTACATATTTATGTATTTAAAAGCTTAAAGCTTTTCCTCTCGGGCACTGGCATCTAAGAAAATGATTTTCTGACACTTGAGAATATCATTCAGACACTCAGTCTCATTGCTTAAATTCAGCCCTTTTCTTAAGGTGAGTCTCCAATTTGTTTACAGGAGCCCTGTAAAGCATTGATCCATTTCTCCGAGAGTGAATGCGCTGGGCTTATGGCATCCACTCAGTATGCTTCATACAAGGTATCTCTGGCCACCTATCGACAGCTTTTATGCCCAGAGTCACCTTGGAGATTAATTCAACCTCTCAGAGAGGAAAACCGGAATGCCATTATCTCTCCTGGGAATGGACATGTACTGTATGTCAAAATCCTGCTTATGATTATTAGGGTGGGGGGTATGCAAGGTGAGGTTTGAAAATCTAATTGTCCCCAATGGAATTGATAAAAGGCACAGAGGCATAACGTCAATCAAAAACATAATCTTATAATCTCCTAAATATTTGTTTCATCCCACCTGTCATCCATTTGAATGCCCTGCTCATTCTCTCTCTCTCTCTCTCTCTCTCTCTCTCTCTCTCTCTCTCTCTCTCTCTCTCCCTGCTTCTTTAATTTCTTTTTTCACATGCCAGTCATAGCTGAATGTTGTTTTATGTATTTTATTTTTTATGGAAACTATAGTAGATCACCACCATTAAACAATAGATGATTATCTCTGCAATTCTCATCTGTCAGGCCTGTTCCGCTGTTCTGTGTCTAATCCTTCAGGCGTGTTTTTTTTCCCACAGTGTGGTGATGCTGATACGCGCTGGAACACATTTAATCTCTGTACCACTAATGTCAATGACTAAACGCAGCAGCAGAATGAATGATGGTTTCTAAACCCCCCCTCAAAACCCTGTCTTTCAGTGGTCAACAGATAATTTCACCCCTGCTTGCCCTACAGCCTTGTTTCTACAGTCAAATCCCAGCACAATACATTACATCCATGATACATGTATATTAACTGCTGCACACATATGTTATAATATTAGATATTAAAAATTATGTTGTGTGTGTGTGTGTGTGTTCATGTTTGTATATCCCGGTGGGGACCTAAACCTGAATACACACCAACACATGGGGACTCGTGTCACCGTGGGGACCAAAATTGAGGTCCCCAGGGGCAAAAAAGCTAATAAATTGTACAGAACAATATTTTTTACAAATCTAAAAATGCAAAAAGTGTTCTATGATCTTTAGGTTTAGGGGATAGAATATACAGTTTGTACAGTATAAAAACATTACGCCTATGGACTGTCCCCACGGGGATAGTCAACCAAAGCCCGTGTGTGTGCGTGTGTGTGCATATGTATGCATAAATATATATATATATATTGCTGCTGTCCTTCTGAAAACTTGTATCTCCATAGTTTGTGATTTTAATTTATTTTTAGTTAATTATTACTAGCAATTATGTTTGTCACCGGGTTTTGTAAATATCTAACCAATACAAAGTATTAAAAAGTGCTTGTCAACAACACAGTATTTTATCTTTTTAAAAGTAAAGTGTTTTTTACTTTCCTAAAAAAAATGAATTTAGACATCCAAAGCTTCGGAAGGGCAGTGGAAAAACATGCATATATATACACACACACACACACACACACACACATATATACATTGTTTTTATAATCTAAATATAATCTAATAAATTATACTAAAAATATACAAAAAAAAGTTCTATATTTCAAAATAATACATCTTTAGCAACACAGAAGAATTGCTCTACTCCGAACACATACAGAAATGAGACATCCAGTGACACAGGTAGCCAGAGAAAACCCTTCATTACTGACGTAAACTGAGTCGAGGGCCAAGACCACAACCTTCTACAATCTTTGACTTTTCACTTTTCCTCATGCACCTTTACCTTTTCCCTCCCAGTCAAAACATGGCCCAAATTACCTGACTTCACCCCACACACTACTTTATGTGAACCCAATTCTGCTCCGCAACTCCGTGACCTGAAAAATCCTCCCCTGTATTCTGTTGACATTTATTTTCAGCACATCCTTTCTTAACCCGCACCTCCAAACATCATATTTCTACCCGCTCTTTGAGAGTCACGCGTCTCTGCTGACTTTGAAGAGGCCGGCAGTAAGCCCACAGCTCTGTGGAATTATATATTATTTGTTCCTTCAATGTGTTATTAATGGTGATTCTCTGTGCCCTGCCTCTGCCGGATTAACTTGTCGGCGATGAACCTTGCGACGCACACATCAATCCACGCACGCCGTCTGTGTAAACACGCACGCACACAGGCATCAATCCAAGGTGAGGAGAGAGGTGACATGGGATGGAGAAAGGGATTGATGGGTGGAGATGAGCATGTGTACTCTGCGTTGACCTGATGGAAGTGAGGGATCAAAAGGAGGAGGTTGGAAACTCTTCGACCTCCTTCACCCAAACTAACTATGATGACACCAAAATAAGATCAAGTAAACGCCCCAGTTTCTTTCCCCTGCAGTAAACACAGCTACTCGTTGTATTTAACATGAGCTTTTTTCAGGAGGTGCTCTCCACGGTAATTCGGGTGAAAGGGTTTGGATTGATGGTCTGAAACTGGTGGAGAGCTATTATTCATGCATTTCGCAGTCAAAAGAGTGACTCTTGCTAACAGGGATGCTAAATATTCATGCGTGTGCGCTAAAATTGTGCGTGTCTTCCAGGCTTACACAGAACAGACTGTAGCATAGTTTCTGTCACCCCGCTCATGAAACTCTAACCTCTTGCCAGTATAATTATCCCTCAGGTCCCTCTGGAGGGTGTACAAACTCCTCCTGTTGATGATCTGTCAAAGTTTTACTGTAACAAGCTTCTGCTTGCTGGCCATTTGGATAATGCATTATTGATGTTATGGCCTCATTCGAGATAGAAAACAGTGCTTTCCAACTAGTGAGAGAAAAACGCAAGAGAGGATCCGTTTCCAACACTCATACGACACAGATACAGTATGAGAGCCCAAGGGCTTATGGGTAAGGTGAAAGCCATGCGCTTCTGTAATACTGACCGGGAACAGTGTCGACACATTAGATCTGATACCTTTCATGGCGTCTCTTTAATGTTCATGAACTGTGCGACTTTGCTTTTGTCCTGCATCTTTAGGGGTGGCTTCCTCATGGGTCTCTTTTCTTTATGCCCATATTCTGACTACCTGTGCTCAGATTGATTGCATTCACACTCCCCTCCACGACGCTGGTGAAATTCTGGTCTCTTTCTTTCTCTACCTCCATCTCTCTCTCTTCACCTGAGTTCTCCTCACAGCTGGTGTTTACGCCGTACCGGGGACGGGTGAATGGACAAACAGCACTGAATGCTAATGGGCTCCTCAGCTAGTCTATGATATGTTGTTTGTGTGCGTGTCCAAAGCATGCACGCATACATGTACAGACCAGAAAACCTGTTTGCATTTAACAAGTTGTGCGCTTCAGATAGCTTGCGCTGTGTGTGTTTGCTTTTGTGTGTGCGTTTACCCTATGGTGGGTTAGATTGTGAGTTAAATACTAAGTGTATTTATAACCTCTGCGTGTGTTTGGCTTATGTTAAACATGTTTTTCAAGTCCTGGATCTGTTTGTTCTTTTTGAGGTGGTAATTGGTCCAGATTCAAAATGCCAGGTTAGGCATTTTATAATTCCTTTTAGAAGGTTAAACAATTGGTAAATGTTGAAGGAAATAGTTCGTACACATTCTGCAGCGTTCTGGTGCTGTTGTTACCACATTGTTGGCATGTATTAGTTACTAGATGACTAAAGGCGCGTTCACACTAACTGTGTGTTCACCCAAACACGAAGCATTGCGTTCCTAGCGGGATTATATGTTTTACGCATCACTGGCGCATATAAAAACCTCACGCAACAGGGAATGTCTTTGCGCATCTGGATGTTTCAAACCATAGTTTGAAACATAGCTTTTCGCGTGAATATGCCGCTCGAGTTGAAATTTTTCAACTTGCATGGAAGACGTGATTGAAGCAAATAGCGCGCGTTCGCGCAATCCCAGTTCCCATAATTGGCGTCATCTGACGCAAATTCACGCCTATTTGCATTGACTTTAATTTACTTGCGCAAATAGTTCAATTCGCTCTTGGTGTGAACCCACCATAAGAAATTTAACAATAAAGACGTTTGGAATAAATAAATGGATGTTTATTCAAAGTTAATGCTATACAGTTTCACATTTTAAAAGTGTGAGCCATTTCAATACAAATGGATTTTGATTGGCTGACAATGTTTGACCTATTATTAACTACGAAAACATGGATTTGAAAGTGATCCCAATAACATCACTCCTCTGTATCTTTTTTGTTTCTTTTTATAGTTATGGTGTGGCTGAAAACACGGAAAGCCAAAAAACGCATCATGGTGGGGATGTGCAATTATGTGCTTTATTAATTGCATTTACCATTTTTTTCTCTGCTGTCCATGATTCATCATTTTGACTCACCAAGTTGAGAACAACTGCTATGTGATATTCAGGTCAACAGATATGGCTCGAGGCCCCTTCCAGGGGTTATACTTTCAGTGAGGAGCAAGTCAGATTGCTTGAAAAACAACAGCAGACCTTTTTAAGAAGCACCCATAGCACTAACAACGAAGAACAAGTTTAATACTTAGGACTTGACTTGTGTACAAGGAATAAAAATCCTTTCTTTACTCTTCAAGAGCTGTGGAGCGGACGGATCCGTATGGATTGTCAGGTGACGTGGTGATGCTCGGCTATACCCGTCTCTGAAAGCGAGTGACAGAGAACATTTAGCTATTTAGCCGGCTTGTGCTGTCCGCAGACTAAATTCCGACTTTAACGTCCAAGTTCTCCTGAGACCACACAGAGGCGGTCCTATTTTGGTTATCAGTCAATTGATTTCATGCTCTGCACAAATAACTACTGTCTTCGAACAGTTTAATCCCCCTCGACCAAGAACTCCCCCCAGAAGTAATTAGATGGAACAACCCGACGATTTTGCAATTATCTCATCAGTTAAGTCTGGACGTGTGTGTGCGTGCGTGTGTGCGCTGTCAAACATTTGGGTGATGATTCACACCAGGGACTTGTTCTCCAGTCCTGAGGACATGAGCTTCTTTTTCTGTGTCTGTGTCTTTCCATTCCTGCATATAATCTGTCTAATCTCTTTCAAAACGTTCTGACTCAAACATGGGTTCTGTATTTGAAATGTTTCCCAGTTTTGTTATTCCTCTCCATCTCTACCCTAGTCAGGCCTCTGGAGTCCTCAGCCTCAGTAATGTGTGGAATAAGATGACTGTTGTGGAAGCTTGGAAAGGTTTAGAGTAATTAGTTCATGGACTGGAGAAACTCACCAGGGACTTACCGCAGCACAAAGATTTCACCGCAATGGTTTGCTAGAAAAACTCGTTTAAGTGTGGGCAGGAAATAGACATTTTTTAAATTATGAACAGTAGTTAAGAAAAGTAATGCATTAGTTAATAAACAGTCACTAAGTGTGATTATATTTGGTCCCCATTTACATGAAGAAGATCGCACATACAGACCTACTGCCGGTGTTGTTGCCGTCTCTTTCGTACTCGTTCAATCACGCCTTTAATTTCTGCTCTTTCTGTCAATCACTGTTTGTTCTTCGGCCCCCACAAAACACCTATCATGCATTACTGTTTACCTCAATGGACTTCATATCCTGCAGATTAACAGAATGATTAGTTGCCTCAGAGTCGGCCGATACTGTTTACTCCCCCCGTTATATTAAAAACTAGAAAGCATGAAATGAATGGGGAGACCAAGGGCAGATCAATCAGGACTGAATAAAACAGCTCCTGAAGCATGTGCGCCTTCAATGATTGAAAGCAGCAAAATAATTCATTACAGAACAGCAGCCTTGAGCTCTTTAGGACAGGAAAATGAGCCTAGAGTGTCTCGCACTTAAATAAGCCCCGTGATGGAAGCGGGATACAGAATAATAGAATAGAGTCAGTCACACAGGCTTTGATGTGGCAACACGATGAAATTCCCATCCATTGTTTTCACATTTTCAAGCAGCTACTCTGAGAAAAACGTGCATTTGCATTTACATACACTTTTATAAATGTAACGTCTGGACATTTGCAATACCTTTTAAGCAATATAGGAAATATGTACAGTACAGCACAGTAGATACTTTTCTGCTTCGGTTTATTGCTACATTAGAACAGAGCTTCCCGAACTTACCAAAAAGATACCAGAAGCTATAAAGTTCCCATATGTTTTCTGTCTAGGTAATTAAATATATATATACTGTATATATATATATATATATTAGAATATATATAGTAGAATACAAATGTTTTTTTTAGGAAATGGAAAAACACTGCACTTTTTAAATGATTACATACCGTGTTGTCAAAGTTGACAAGCATTTTAATACTTTATATTAATTATATATTTCCAAATCCCAGAGACAAACATAAAGGTTGACTAATAACAATGATTTATGGCCAAAAAATATGCGATAATTCCTTTCAGAAGGACAGCAGTGATATATAGTTTGTAAGGGTTTCCTATGAATTGTGTGCTCTCCCCAAGGAAAAAATACTGTAGAAATTTCTATATACCTCTATATTTACTACTATAGTATACTACAATTCACCACAGTTTACTATGGTAAATACTACACTATGCTATACTACAGTATTTTTTCATATAGGCTACCACAAAATTTGCTAATAATATTCTGGTGAAGGTAAAATACAATACTTATTTTTGTACTTATTTATATCTAAAATCCTAACAATGAATTCAAAACAAATTACAACAAAGCCTAACTTTGATGTCATTTGTATAGTTTGCATTGTCAGTTCATGAACCCTTTTCAGTCAATTTACAACTATATTTCTATGAAATATTTTATTTATCACTCTGGGAAGCATTGCATTAGAAATAGGGTCAAATTAAAACAATCCAAAATGTTGTTGTTGCACTTTTTATTTTGTTTATTAGTTGCTTAAACCTAAGCTTTAAGAATATAAATACAATACAAGCGTCATACGTGAGATGCAGGAATTAATGTTCCATGTTCTGTATGAACATCTGGCGGCTGGGAATAAACCCCATGTCCTACCATGAATCAGCTTCAGGGGATACAACAGTCAGGCACACATTGCATTAGAAACAACCATTAGCTTGTGTTTTAAGAATATATGCTGTGAATTCCATATGTGCATTAAAACCAAAAGTCGCTTGCGGACAATTGCATATTTTTTTGATGACAATTTGTATTCTCGAGTTCTCTGAAGCCGTCAGCTGAAGTCACACGGCCTCCTGCCTTTGCATTTCAGACCGCTGCATTAAGCTCTTTTTGATGCACGTATCAGCTCCCAGGGCTCAGTTTGATTACTTCCATGTACCTTTTACCCAGAAACAATATGGATGTCCAATATAATTTAGCTTGCTGATATTTAAAAAATCCCTGACTGGTCTGTCAACAAAGCACACAGGAGTGTGAATGTGCATCTCAATAAAAGGTCTCTGAGCATTGAGCGCAAACTTATAATTCACCGGAGCGTTGCTAAGCCCTTATCTTGCACTTCTTATATTGCCAGATGAGGCTTTTTGAACCGGCCTGTACGTCCTGGAAAATAATGCTGCCTTTAATTGTTTCCGGAGGCAAGATGTGACCCCGGCGTGACCTCTGATGGGAAAGAAATGCCTCGGAGTTTAAAATTTAGGCAGCTGCCCTTTCATTCATTTTGTTTCTTCAACCAGATAGAACTGATTAATATGTAAAGGCTGAAACATCAATAAAAGAAGTGTGGAGATTCGTATGCAATTACAGCAGGGCATTTTAACCATTAACGTGATGATGGTTCATGATTAAATAAACAGTGAAACAAACAAATGGCGCTAAACGTTTCACGTCATTACACAAACTCATTGGAAGTATGTGAGCCGTTCACGCTGGTTTGATACCGGAAGAGAAGACTGAGTGCTGGTATTTATAGATGGAACGGTTAATAAATACGTTAGTTCCAAGTCCACGAGGCTTGGAGGAAATCCCAAACGCAATGAAAAATGAATCTAGCGCATGTAATGAAGAGGTCAGGGGTGTGCATGTGGCCGGGCTTACCTTGACACACATTTGCAAATGTTCATCTGTTTTAATGACTTGAGATGAGGTTTCGTCATTTATTCACCCTCATGTCATTCCAAACCTGTATGGCTTTCTTCCGAAGAACACATGAGAAGATGTTTTGAAGAATGTTGATAACCAAACAACATAGTAGCCCATTGATTTCCACTGTATGGATACAAAACCACGAAGACACTTCTCAAAATATCTTCTTTTTGTATTTCACAGAAGAAAGAGTAATGTTCAAGTTTTGAAAGACGAGGCGGTGAGTAAATGTTGACAGAATTAGTAAACTTAATGAAAGTAAGTTTGGAGTTATAAAATCTTTCAGCGCTGGGACCGCACCATCTATCAGTTTAAAACGATCTCCAAATCCAGCGTTTATATAACATTCATCACCCAAATGCAGTGAGCAAACAAACACAGCTAAACTTCCGTCAGCCGAGTGAAGCAGCATTGATGGCCGTGTTCTTTCTCACGCTGGCTGGTTGACGCGTGGGCCTGCTCTTTCGCTCATTGGATGACGCGTGGGCGTGCTTTTCCGGAAGAACTGACCAATGAGGGACTAAGAACCCTTGTTACGAAGCGGGAATCCACGTTCGAAAAAAACTTCGAGCACAGAAATACTACGTCATACGTTCCACTCGTTTTTATGTTAAGCTTGAGAAGCCAGCACATTTAACAGTGTTAAGAAGTCAGAATGCATGAAATAGCATGTTACCTCCGCTTTAAAGGTTTATGTGTCAGAATCCTCATCTCATCCTCAATCCCCATCTTCAACTGACTATTTTCCCCCAACCAAATCTTGACACTTTTTGACACGTCAGCCTGAAATGGCAACATTGCCTCAACCAACTGCAAGAGTATGTTTATGTTTTTGTCTGACCAATGGCAGCCTGACTTAAAAGTAGAGGCTTTTAAATTTTATAAACTTATTTTTGCAAATACACTTCATGTAATGTTTCAGAAATGAAATATATTATACATTTAATTGGCTTTTTGAACCCTGAGAACATCAGGACATGCTGTAGCTGTAAATGCAATGAATGTTGCGTCTATTTGAAGCAGTCATCAATACCGACATCAAGCATTTCTACGCAATCCGAGGAACAATGCACGTTGTGCTTTTTTACCCAACTATAATTACAGACCACAGTCAGAAATGATGCCGCGAGACAACCGAAGCGCACAGATCCCTTCAACGCGTCTGTCAGCAGTCCTGCTTGAGCCTCATCCAAAGAAATGTTTTTTCATCCATAATAGAGAGTGAATCAAAGTGCTCTCCTCTCAAAACTCAGCACCCATTACACAATGTAACTCTGGCTGCAAAACCTTTTATCTCACTCCTTTGCTCTTCTCTCCTCATTTTTTCCCCTCTCTCTCGGTCTTATTCTCTCCACCTCTCCTCTGCGTTTGATCTCTGTGATACTGATAATTAGTGCAAGGTCCTGGCAGGCATATGGCTCGCACGCTAAAAACAAACACGTGCCGGAATACGAGGTGCCTTCGCGTTTCATTCCGCAACAAAACGGCGGTTGGCGAAGATGAATAGCTAATGCCACCCGCGTTTGCGACTCTGCTCTGAATATGTGTTTACCTAAACAAAGAAAAAGCAAGTCATCAACTAATCTTTAGGCACAATAGAGTTATAACATATAAAGAGGGGGTGAGAAATATTACGCACATTAGGGGGTGATGCATATTCAAGTCATCAGCAAGCCTGTGTCGTCTACAGGGAATAAATCACTGGCATGGTGAACGGCTGAATGGTTAGGAACACTATAACGTAGTGACTGATTTATATGTTCGTGACGTGTACAAATCTATTGATTGATGGCCATCCGCTCAAATTTGCCGCTAGTTCCCGCTGCACCTCCTGAGTAATTTGTTACATGTAATGAATTTGTTGTAGCAAAGACCCACTGCTGAGTTTGTCTAATCCAGAGGTTCTCAAACTGGGGGGGCCCCAAGATGGATCCAGGGGGGGGCACAGATTTTGTGGCATTTTAAGAATTGATGTTCCTGCATCGTATAACTATATATGTTTTTGGTTTAATTAAAATTCTAAGTTTAAGATTACAAGTCTTTATTTGGGGGGGGGGGGCACAAAGCGACGCACTCTTATCACGGTCTTATCACTTTAAGACCAACATCACACCGGGTTTTGAAATCATTACTATTTTCTACATAAAATCATCCTACATAACGTCAACAACATTGTGTGAAATATAACCTTGATATAGTTCATACTGACTGAGTAATACCATTTTAAAAATTGAAATCATACTGAAATTAATTGTTCAAATCAAACTTTGATGCTTGTTATCCAATGAGATTATGAGACCTCAGCAGATGTGTTTTTGATGTCTACAAACTTCTGACAATGTAGTTTAGACACAGTCTGTGTCACTCTCTAAATGGTCTGCAGATTTCAACGTGAGCTGTCAAGCTTGAGGTTATTCATCGCACTGAGTTTAGGGTCGACACGTGGGAAGAGCGAGATCGCCGGGCTCTGCGTCAACCGTGCGCTTGTGTGGGTCTGCGCGTGTGCATTAAACCTCTAACAAAAGCTAATCTGCGAATTCCCAAAGATCAGCGTGTCTCCAACGGAGCTCTACACAGAGACACAGGAAGATGGCAGAGAGCCTGGAACAGTCTCCAAAAGGCCCTGATAATGAGAAAATCAGACACCACTGTGATGCATTTCCTGTTTGCTTTGAATGAACCTCGCTAGCAGCAGCTGATTTCCTGTGCTCACAATCTGCCTTTTTTTCACTGGGTGAATAATGTTTGTTTCTGTCCCCCGACAGCACATCCATGTAAGCCATACATCTTTAATGTGACAGGAGATAGATGACTCCAGGAAATATAAGAGAAGAGGCATGATCCTGTTGCCAGCACAATGCTGATGTATAAGCTGGGGACTCATTTAAAACATCCAAACATATGTGCATATTTAATTACAAAGAAGGTAATTCATTTAGGACGATCCTTTATGACAATGTTTCCTTTATTCATTATCCTAAATGCCAAGGGCCTTGTATAAAGTTGCATACATGCAAAAAGTGTTTATACATTTTTCCTACGCACACAACTTGATGAGAGAAAACACATACCCTTGGGCAAACATTTGAACACGTATACACATAATTTTTATAAGTTCCTGTTCCCTTTTTTACAGAATACACAACATGCATCCAATATCTTTAATACACCTTTAAAGGGACAGTTCACCCAAAAATGAAAATTATGTCATGAATGACTCAACCTCTAGTTGTTTCAAACCTGTATACATTTCTCTGTTTGGTTGAACACAAGGAAAGATATTTGGAAGAATGTTAGCAACCGACAGTTCTGAGGCACCATTGACTACCTCCATAGTATAGGAAAAATTATAAAGGTAGTCCTAGAACTATTTGCTTTTCTACATTCCTCAAAATATCTTCTTTTGTGTTTAACAGAAGAAACAATCTTTTTTCTTACAATGGTAGTCAATGGTGCCTCAGAACTGTCGGTTGCTAACATTCTTCCAAACATCTTTCTTTGTGTTCAACCAAACAGAGAAATGTATACAGGTTTGGAACAACTTGAGGGTGAGTAAATGATGACAGAAATTTCATTTTTTGGGTGAACTATCCCTTTAGTAATAGCTAAAATAGCTATAAGCTGTCCGGTATACTACTAATACATACAGTATATGCTACTATTATAAAAATAATAATAACAGAACCATAACAATAAAAACAAGCGCTTTGAGCGGAAACATCTGTGCATACCTCATTTGCTGTGGCTTTGCCTTTAAGACATTAAACGTTCGCTCGTAACATTTAATGTGACTGACATGTCAGCAAAACGTTTTAATGAACAAATCTACTCATTTGCCTAAACTAGAAGTGACACATTGGTCCTAAATTTACACATGAAATCAACTGTAAGAACATTGTCAAACCTCATTCACCCCCCCCCCCCACACCCCTTCACAGCAAAACCGTCGGTAATTAGCCAAAATCATCTTTCTCATGCAGTCTTTTAGGCATGAAGACAGGATCTTTGATGGGTTTCGTAAACCTTTCCACACCTTGAAATTTTACATTTGCAAAACTAATCAAGCGGCTTGGCACTGGTACCCAGTAACTACATAAATTAGTTGCTAATTAGAATACTTGCCCCTAAGATGCTGCATAAATTAAAGCAAAGCTTCAGTTACAAGTCAATTTTACTCAGAAATGTTGTCGGCATCACCTCCTGTCTTCCGTTTTAAAACTGAGGTGAGAAAGTTTATTCTTCACTATGAATAATATGCAATAAATCAAAACATACTGTAGCTGTATATTTGTATTCTCAAATATGATGTATGTATATTAGGTCTCTAATTTTGAGGGAGATTTCAGTGGTTTATATAATCCTATCACAGTTTCGTATGCAGAGACAACCGTTAATAGCCATTGATAATATAAGAAACGTGTAAGAAATATCTTTGTGTTGCTATCAAAACATTGCTTTCTTAGTTTGAGAATCATCATCTTGCAACAGTGGTGTAACCAATCACATGCGTTTGGGGCGGGGCTGTGTTTGACATGCCCATCTTTATATCAAAGGCAAAAGTCTTGATAGGTGAGATGTTAATATTTGGTATCTAAGTTTTTAAAGCATGTCACATCCATAATGGTGGGCAAATGAAAATTAAAATAAAATAACTTTTTGTGTTCTATGAAGAGCCATCCCTTCTCCATTTGCTGGGTATTATTGCTTCTGGTTTACATTTTAATTCATAAAAATCATACAACGTATGCTGTCTCTCAAAAACATGCGTGATTTTTGTCACATCTATAACGCATGCATTTTTCTCTCTTTTAAAATAGAAAACTCATGCATGGACCGATATTTTTCTGATGTCTGGACTCTATCATCTGGGGTTAAGTAAAAAATAAACAGACGATTCAATATGTTGGTAATAAATACATTCTCGACTGAAAACATCACATCCACAAGGCTGGAATTGCCCAGATGGAAGGAGTGTTAACTACCGTAAATTTACAAATCTCAAAAATCCTACCAAAAGTCTAACCAATCCGGCCACAGTTTATATCCAAGCCACTGAAGCTGTGTCCACCAAATGTCTTAACAACACCCTAGCAACCAGCCAGAACATCTCAGCACTCGTCTAGCAGGGCCTACAGCCCAGTCAAAGTATATCAAGTGCCATATAACATTCAAACTTCAAACTAACCTTCAAGTTGTTGAAAACAGGCAAGACTTTTGTCAAACCAAAATTCAAAGCTCGTCTTGACAAGTTTTTCTTTTTTAGTTATTTTTGCAATTCCGTTTGGTGACGCTAGTGACTCAAAAATGACCTTTAAATCCTTGTTTCAAAGACAAAAAGTTTGAAGTTAGGAGTAACCTTCAACAACTTTGTACACTATTAAAGGTTGTTAAACTGCTTATGGGTTGCTCATGTCATGAAACGTTTTAAAAAGAAATAACACATTAGGACGTTTGCATCCCAAATGTGACATTTGGTGTGAACTTGGTGTGAGGTCTCATGGTCGTCATTTTGCACATGCCCGTGATGTTGACAAGACTATAGGCATTACATTTGTTATTGTGAGGTTTACAATGGTGTTCATTCATTCTTTTTGAGAAGCGTGCTTTGCCTATATACAGTACATTTGTAAAACATGTATGTATATGGAAAGAAAAACATCATACAAAAGTAAGCAGATTAAGTCCGTCCCAAATGTAGGCTTTCATAACCCGAGCATCCCCATGGATTTACTGGCGTCACTAGAGTCTAGACTGGAGGAGGACCGCTGGGGCTTATTGTGTCTTATGGGACAGGAACAGAGTCATTGTAGCATAAGTGTTACGTGGTACACTGTGAACTGGGGCCATAATGACACTGATGGATCTTCAATGGGAGAAACACATACGAATATAAAGTGGAAACCAAATTCTGTCTCTTTGTTAGGGATGAAAGAGCTACATTTGGTCCAAACACGATTATGTTGATATCAGAAGTAATGTAAGATCAAAGAAGGTCTGGTGGTTTGACTGAAGGGTCTGGGACTTAATGTACTTATAAAGGCAGATCTGCATACTGCAGCTGCATTAGGGAACACTGTCGATACTGTTTTGCTTCTAAAGGCTGGTTGTTCGCCTTTGTTTAATGTCTGAGAGTCTTGATTGGTATTGGCAAATGCTTTGAGAACACACACAGAGAAGTCTTGCCACTACTGAGATTTGTCACACAATGACACAATCATCAATATTCCATAACACAATTTAAAGGACATGATAGATTAAAACATATGTATAATAGCAGATTGAAAATATCAAATCAGCTCACTGTGGCATTGAGTGTTTCCCAGCGTAAAACATCATGCACTAAAATTATGGTGGTGCGAGCGTCATTATAACTGCTTATATACTTACATTGCCTTTACTTTGCCACTTAACTAAAACTGGTTTTGCTATAAACAAGATGTCTCGAGCATTATTTACGATATCATATGAGCTTGTTGGGAAGACGGAACAACAGAGGAACACTTTAACGCTCAAAGGCTGCTCCTACAGCTCAGGTTCTTCATTTCAAAATGATGTCATCGTTTACTCTTTACACTCTTGTCATTTTAAACCTGACGACTTTCTTTCTCCTGCAGAACACAAAAGAAGAGTTTTTGAAGAATGTTTGTAACTGAACAACGGTGGTACCGGTTGACTTGCATAGGTTTTGTGTTTGAACAACGGCGGTACCCAGAGCTGTAAAAAACAGAGTTACGACACTCGATCTTGCCACCATGTGGTCACGTGGTTCATGCAGGGCTCAATAGTTCCAAACAAATCCGTGCTGCCAACCTATTTGAATGGATTTTAGTGGGACAGACAACAGCAACTATATTTGCAGAAATTTTGCTAAATATATTAGCACATTGTGTACACTGAATACTACACGTTGACTACATTTATAGAAGCATTTGTCTGGGGAGTAATATGAATATAAGATCTATGAATTTAGGATATGTCCGCCAACTCGTTAAAATGTATAAACATGCCGTTATTTCACCAACTGTACAGCAAATGCGTTTGGGAGACACTGAAATGAATGGGCTTCGCTGCATTTTTACATTTAGAAACATTCTCACTACGTTTTGTTTATTAGACGAGAAGTGGAAGAAATACCTACTTTACACCAAGCATCTCAGATGAGAAATGTAGTAGTCCACATGATGTGAAATATTTCAACAGATTGTTGACAACACGTCGGTAAAACACAGTAAAGAATACTTGTAAATCCAGTTTACCGTCTCGCGTTTTTATTGAAGACCATACGGTGTATTGATGATTACACGAATCTGTTCGAACTCCCTTTTAAAACGCGAAATAAGCTTCGCCTGGTTGTAAGTGGAGCCACGAACAGCAGGTCTTGCTCATCCGTTTCAAAATAATTTTTTATTACCACATGAAACCAACAGTATTACAATTCAAAATATCGATCACAGTCTCATTTTCTGTCATCAGAATAAGTTATTCAACGCTGCAATACACTACTTCCGACGCTTCACCGGAAGTTGTTCCAACATTTATTTTTACAGTAGCGCCCTCCGGAAACTTGTGGATAGTATGTACATAATAACATGCAAAAACAACTTAACTTGCACACAACAATTACAAAAACGCATGAGAATGTTCAATAATATAATTACATTTATGCATTTCCCTTACAAATATTAACCATGGTTTAAATAGAAAAATATATGTATAGTTACCGTAAATTAAATAAACATCCTGTAAGTAACCATGGTTTTGCTGTAGTACCATGGTATTAGTAGTAAAACTGTGTTTATACAAACAGTAATCAAGCCGCCCCAAACTACCACACTTTGCTACAATAAAACCATGCTTTATTTTCCATTGGAAAGATGCTTTTATCCAAACCGACTTACAGTCTATTCACGGGATCGAAGTCGAACCCATGAGCTTGTCGACGCCAACGCAAGACTATCAATGCATCACAATAATACGTTTTTAGCCTGGGCGCTATATTTATTTCCACAACAACTCTTCAATTAGTCTACTGTCATGTTGAATAAGTCTATTGCAGCACACGTAGTAAGCACAATCAACAGCAGTTACATTCGAGAAATAAATGGCAGATTTGTTTGGATAGCACATTAATAGAGGAAGCAACATGGGATGGTGTTTAATGACTCTCTTCGGTATGTGGGCACAAACACATGGCCACTGAATGAGTGTGATCTCACATTTGTACATCTTTCCTTTAGAATCAGCTTCACTATCTCTCCTCATTGGCCCAACGAATAACAACACTCATGTTTCATGCAACAGGTACAGCGGAGCAATATTTTGACAGAAAATCTAATGCGATTAATAATCTTGCCAGTTTGCGTTTATGTTATGTTGACATTGTTGCGGGATTAGTCATACCAATGGCATTACATAAATGCGAAGGTTGTCAAACTCCAAGCCACTCCATCTCATTATTTGTGCTCTAGATTGGGTACATAAACTTGGCTATGTTTATTCTAATCATATTTAAATCTTGTTTGCAAGCAATTTTGACAGGGTTTGTATGTAAATGTTTTTGCGAGTACACAGCAAACAGAACCATAATTAAAAATGTCATTTACGTCTAGTGGAGCGTAATATAATTAAGATGTAACTACACAGATAATTTTATAAGGGATAACTTTTAATACATAGCACGGGCATATTTGTAGCAATAGCCAAGAATACATTGTATGGGTCAAAATGATCAATTTTTGCTTTTATGCCAAAAATCATTAGGATATTATGTAAAGATCACGTTCCCTGAAGATATTCTGTAAATTTACTACCATAAATATATCAAAACTTTATTTTTGTGAGTGAATGCAGCAAAATCATGAACAAAAATGGCCGGAAACACGCCTACAAACATCGCTCGCTGCTGCACGCTCTTTGGGAATTACCCACTTAAGTTTGGCATCTATACAAAGTTTCGAATTTCAGCTTTCGGGTTCATACAACGCCATTACAGCAGTAAGCCAATAGAATTTCTTCTTAGCACCGGCCTGCTACAGCGGCTCTGAAGGACAACCTTAAAGGCGGGGTAACGATTTACGAATTACGCTTTACACAACTGAGTCGGGCTGTAAGGTGCACAGTGCACAGGACGGACATTAGCCGAGCGCTGATGAAAGCGAAAGATGGGGGTAGTGGTGTGTTTGTTTTGGTGATTTGAACATCAACAACGGCTAAGAGAAATCGGACACCCCGCCTTTAAAGGCGATTTTCTCAATATTTTGATTTTTTGCACCCTCACATAATTCCAGAGGTTTAAAAAGTTGTATGTCGGCCAAATATTGTCCTATCCTAACAAACCATACATCAATGGAAAGCACAAAATTGTGGTCAAAGGTCACATTTAGCCCTGGAAAGAAACATAACAAACATCAACCAAAGACAATATGATAGATTGTAAAAATAGGATAAAACATCTACAATTACCTTTATTGCTTGGTCACTAAACAAATGTACATTAAGACAATTTGTGGTTCAGTTATGTTTCATTTAAATGTCAACTTTGTCTTAGATGTTTCAGAAACAGATGACAGCTACAAAATATTTGTGTACTAACTTGCTCTGACTAAATTGAATGAGAAATGGTTGACAAATCCAACCTGTTCTGAATCACTAGAACACATGCATAATGAAATGACTGGGGTTATTTTGGGGGGAGGGGGATATCAAAGAAAGAGACTTCTCCATTGGCTCTCAATGTTATCTCACTGATAAGATAACCACTGTATAGTTCACATATATTTGTCTTTTTTAATTACCATCCTTTTCTGTCACCTTGACAGTGAAATCCAGGCCAAAGTCTCATAATCTTACTAAGAGTTGGAACATCAAAAGTAGTCAAAGCCAAAAAAATACTAAAACAGGTCACTGCTTATATGATAGATATTGGCATACAGAACTCAATTTTTTATTTATGATTTTGCATAATGAAATTAATGATTTCATTGAAACTACATTTTATGCACAAAATATCAGAGTCTGGCTTCCTAAACATTGATTTTATCATTTGACTCAATCAAAAGATGTTCCTTTCTTTCTTTATAAAAAAATTTTATGAGGAAAAAAAAGATTTCATAGTCAGGGTCACATTAAATGGATGGCTCAGAGCTCTCATAGTAAACAAAGGCTTAGACTACTGTATGTGGAAAAAAACTAATGGAAAAATAACAGAATACAAGAAGCACAGATAGAAACAGGTCAAATAAACTCTTAATGAGTCCAAGAGACAAAGCTTAGATATATGGTCTCATTTTGAAGATAGGAGCGTTGCAGTAGCCAGTTCTGAAAAACAAACACAGAAATCACCATTAGACATCATTTAAAAGCAGGAAGCCTCAAAAACTAGGGCAATTTGTCTAGACCGGAGAGGATATTTTCAAAACTATTTGAAGTCAATACTTCGCTTGATGGCACTATCTGCTGACCTGTTGTATTTCCAAGGTTTGCCTCCTCTCTAATCATTGACAAAGCTGTCAGAAAAAAGACCACTTCTATTCTAAGGACACAACCCAGATACCGAAGAGTTTAAAAACAGCTGCTGTAAACAACTTTACTTTTGATTAGAACCTTCCTTTCGGCTGACAAAGTAACAATATTGCAATTGCACCCCTTCTCTATGAACAACCACGCTTGTTTTGCAGTCTGTGATGCGAGTCCCAGTGGGGAAACATTTCCACAAGACTTCTTTCTGTACTTAGGGCATCTATGGCATCGCCAGAAGTGTCTGATTAAGTCAAATTATGTAAATAGAAATAGACATGCATGAGGCTTTTTGGCTCCATGTCATAAGACCATAAGGCTTTTACACTGCACTTAACCCTGGGTTAATGTCTTTTAAACCCCAGCTTGAAGCATCTTTTAATCCTAGGAGAAGCAACATTTCATGTTTGTAATTGTACACTTGTAACCTTTATGAATTACTGTATGAGTTATGAAATGGATGTTTGGCTGCCAAAACCATGAAAGAATGGGATGCAAGAACCTTATGGGAAGTTGTTTATAAACAGAAAAAAACAGCCATAAACTGGCTTAAGTGCTTTATTCATTAAATGTGCATATGCTTTCTATAGTCACTGAATTATTGCAATGTGTTAAGTTTCAACGTTTAAGTAGATGGCTAAAACGGTGATAAAAATGTATTAAGTGGAATGATAAATCAACTTCTGTAGTATATTAAAATAAGACCATCCATGGTTTTTGCATGCAGTGCTTTTTTAGTCAATCCTATAAACTTCAAACTTCAATACTTCATATGCAAATAAGAACATTAAAGTGACAGTTTTTGAGTACCCAAAAATGAAAATTCTCATCATTTCACTCTCATGTAATTCCAAACTGACTTACTTTCCTCTGCAGAACACAAAAGAAGATATTTTGAAAAATGTCGGTAACCGAACAAAATTAGCCCCCATTGACTTCCATTGTATAGACATAAACTGTTAACTCTAGTGTAAATCAATCTAAATTAAAACAATTATTTGATTTTAACCTAGTAACAGTTTTGGAGGTTAATAAGGCACTCAAATCTTTAGATAGTAGGAAACAGGCTGGTCCAGATATGTTGGATCCACATTTTCTAAAGCTGTCAGCTGATATTCTTGCGCCACCACTAACTTATCTTTTTAACCTTTCCTTGTCTACTGTCTATCTGGACTACCTTGTCTATCTGGAAATCTGCTTATGTGCGGCCTCTATTTAAAGGAGGTGATCAAACTTTATTGAATAATTATAGGTCTATCTCGAAATTGTCCATACTATCAAAGCTACTGGAATCGCTTGTAAATGATCAAATAAAAGAGTTTCTATCTTCTAAAAATGTTTTATCAGAGTTCCAATCTGGATTTAGGAAAAACACAGTACATCCACAGCAATTACAAAAGTAATAAATGATTTAATGGTCTCATTGGACAATAAAAATCATAGTGCTGCTCTTTTTATTGATCTATCTAAGGCTTTTGACCTTGTAGATCATGAAATTGTGAAGCAGAGGCTACTTAGTGTAGGTTTATCAGCAAACACCGTTGGGTGGTTTGGAAATGATTTATCAGATAGATCTCAATGTATTAAAATAGAGGGAATTACTTTGAGTAATCGGAATGTAAAGATTGGCGTACAACAGGGATCGGTCCTCGGGCCATTATTATTTATTTTATATATCAATAATATTGGGCGAATCTAGTACATTCAGATTTTCATCTGTACGCTGATGACATGGTGATTTACTCTTCTGCACCCACACTGGATCAGGCAGTGAGTCATCTTCAAATAGATTTTAACATAGTTCAGCAAAAACTGAACTTAAAACTTGTTCTAAATGTGGAGAAATCCAAAATTATGATGTTTACCAAAAATAAGTCTGTACATTCAAGCTCATGCTCAATTACTACTCTTCAAGGTCTTGTGATTGAAAAAGTATCTAAGTATAACTATTTCGGATTTTTAATTGACGATTATCTTTCTTATGGGCCTCATATTCAATACTTTGTGAAAAAATTAAGGTCGAAATTGGGCCTTTTCTTTAGAGTCAAAAATTGTCTTTCTCTTGCAGCAAGGAAGAGATTGGTAGCAGCAACATTTTTGTCAGTACTGGATTACTGCGATATCATATATATGCAGTCACCTAAGCATTGTTTACAGACGTTGGATTCAGTTTATCATGGTGCATTGAGGTTTATCGCCAACTCAAAAGCCCTTACTCATGATTGCTTTTTGTACTCTCGGGTTGGATGGCCGGCATTGTCATCCCGTAGACTTAAGCATTGGTATTTATTTATATATAAAGTTATTTTAGGGTTATTTCCTTCATACCTACAGCAAAATATCTATCAGAAGGGTGTAAAGAGTTATGGGCTCCGTTCACAGGACTACTATCTCTTAAACATCCCTAAAGTTCGGACAAATGTGGGTAAACGGGCATTTAGTTATGCCGCTCCATTTGATTGGAACCACTTACAAGACAAATTAGGTTTAAAAGAGTCGGTATCATTAAATAATTTTAAATGTATTTTAAAGGATTTGGTTGTAGAGTCACCTGATTGCAATTGTTTTGAGTGAATTTTGTATGTAATTTAAATGTAACTATGTTGTCATGTAACTAAATTGTGCTGCCTATCTTGGCCAGGACCCTCTTGTAAATAAGATTGTAAATCTCAAGAGTTTTTTAATTTTCCTGGTTAAATAAAGGTTATATATATATATATACACATACAAAATACTTGTTTATTTAAATATAATATCTTATATTAAATATTTTTTGGTTGAACTATCCCTTCAACCCAAAATGACACTTGTTTAACAATATCAACTGTAAGGCCTATAAGGGTGTGTCAGGATTTGGATGGCTGCGTATAATTTACAGCGGCCAAAGTAATATATCTGACATGTCTGTAATTATTACGCCATTACTGTACAGCTCAAAAAGGTTTGAGGATTGCTGTCTTCCATACATTGCTAAAATGAAAAACGCCCTAAACACAATTTACATTTTGATGGAGACGGGCCGTCTAAATGCACCATTCTCCCACCTGTCAAGACAAGGTTTTAAACAGCACACAGCAGAAGTTTAAAGTCGACATGTTGAAGGATTCAATAATGAATGTATTCTCTATTTTCATATTTTGTTTATTAACTGTAGCAGTTGTCAGTTGACATGTGAATGGGTGAACTGTTTTATATTGTATTGCGCTAACACGAAACTCTTCGTATAAGCATTTGAGAACCAAAAGTGCTGCAGGATGTGTGACCACATCTGGCTAAGAACACATTTGAGAGCCTTGTTCTTTTATGTTTTTTGGGCATTCTTTCTCTGTTTCACACTGTCAATGATATACTGACCCATACTCTAATCCCTGTGCCAAATCCGATTTTTTCCCCACAGATTTGCTCAGCAAACACAATGTCCGCTCCTATTAATGTGTACTCCTGTTCCTTCCTTTTATTAAAAATAGATCAACATTGATTTTTGGACTGGTTTTAATCTAACAGCTTTTAGAAAAATCAGTGTGACTGAATATATATTAAGCTGTTCCATTATGCATGCGGAGAGCTGAATGAATAATGTGGACTGCTTTGCTCTCTGTGTGTTTTTTGATCTGGGCCACGGCTAATAGAAACCTTTACGTCAACAAGAGAGAGAGAGAATACAAATCACGGTGTCCTCTGCCCATCCACATCTTGCGGGCCAGCCTCTTAAAACAAGCCGTCCACTGTTACTACATCAGACAGATAACACAATGTCAACCGCTTTTGATTCATGTGCCACTGTTGTTGCTGATGAGAGTTTAAGCCTTTGTGTTCCAGAGCGCGTGGAGTGTGACGTTGGATGTGCGAATGGGAATCAGCATGCGGCATGCGTTTCTGCATGCGAGGAGCTGTTATCGGTGGATTGTTATCTTAGCTTGACGTAAAAGTGAATTCTTTAGAAGCGGAGGCGAACGCTACAGATGCTCCGAGCCTCAGTGGTGACAGGCTGTAAATTCGGAGTATGCTGAGGTGAAGCTTAAAACCAGGTCACAGATCAGTGCTACTATTAAATAATATAGTGATTTATTATAATATTTTTAGGGCACGCAGAGAGTCAGAGAGAGAAATAAACTTAAGGATCCTGCTACATATAAACTTTGTTTGGCACAAACAATCTGATGCGGGTTGTGATCAATCTACATTGCGTTTTAAGTTGAACACACGCCACACAACAGCGTCTTATTTTATAGTCTGGAAGCCTCGTAAGCCTACAAAGACTCGTAAGCATCCCTCGAGTGTTTGGTGTGTAAGTGGAGTTAGCCTACAATTTCGAGACACTGTTTAGATAGCTCTCACCACCATTGTGACAATCCAGTTAAGAAAACACGGCACACTGTTAGTGTGACACAAATTGGCTGAAAGTGTGTTGGCAGCTTTCCAACCAGGACTCAAGGTGAAGGCACAAATACAAGGCTTTAAGAGGGCATTCGGTGGACAGATCAATGTTGACATGCGTGTGCGCGGGATCATGGATGTCGCGGTGCATGTTTATACCTTGAGGTTGTTTAAGTGTCCATTTTTTATATTCTAAACATTTTATCTTGATAGAGATGATAATCAGAAGATATTACGGAGAGAGAAAACAATGGGATCGAATGCAACATAGGCCAGCGTCAATCATGTATTTCTCACATGAGAGCCAACATACAAAGCCAAATTTCAGACTCCCTGTGAATTTTCTCTTGTCATTATTGTTAGGTTAACAAGATATCAGATTTTTGAGAATCATCTTTGAATCCAGAGAAATCTAGCTATGTATATAGCTATTACTAGTAAAAATGTGTTTATGTAGCATTATTTTATGTTTTGCCTCAAATTACAAATTATATTTGTAGCGAGGAAGGTGGGACGAGAGCCGTGGGGCAGGAAGGCGGGGCCGGTGGCGTGAGTGATAATGAGTATCAGCTGTACGCGCACCGGTCCCGCATGCCTCAAGGGGGAGCTAGGGAGCATAAGGGTACGAGCGACGGGACTGCCGACGAGAGAGGACCGGGCCCGGAAATGTTAAGTTTTGTGTTTGTGTTTGTGTTTATGTTTATGTTTGTGTGGCCGGCAGTCGTCCGTGAGGGGCTGCCGGCCTTTTACTTCCGTATTATTGTTTGTTTATTTTTGATTAAAGTTTATTGTTAAATGTTCGCCGGTTCCCGCCTCCTTCCTTCCGTTTTATTGAGCTTTGCTATAATATTCAAACATTAAATTAAAAAATGTATGTGAATTAGACAATACCCTTTGCTTTCATGTCAAGTTAAGTACTCGAACTGGGATGCAAATCACAAGTCTCCAATCTTGTATATTTCACTGGTTTGCACTCTATCTGCCATTACCTATCTTTTTATTTTTAATATCCCTGCTTGTAATAGTTGTATTTTACATATATATAATAATCTGTATTTATCTGTATATATATATATATATATATATATCTTTATTCTGTGTAGTGTTATTTGTATGCACCATGGGACTGAGAGTAACGCAATTTTAATCATCTATATGTATGTACTGTACATGTGGCAGAATTGACAATAAAGCAGACTTTTGACTCTTCCTGTGTGCTTCAGTGCAAGCAAGGAAGTCTAAACATTGTCAATCTCACGTTTGATTAGTGACCTTAAAATATTATTGCAAAAACCCACTAAAGCATCACTTTTATCCAAAGAACTGAGCACAAGCAGCACAGGCACACAGGGTGGAATGAAACAATAAATGTCTTAAGACGCAATGGCCAAAGATCATGTATGGGCATCTAGCGCATTTTCTAAGGAAATATTATTTCAATTTAAAACAATTCATTTCAATTCATCAGCATATCAAGTAAAACGTTCAATTAAAAACTGAAATCATTTCACAGCCATAACATTATATGCACAGACTACCATCCAAATGATTATAGGATCACTCTTTATCTTTATAACAGTAAATGCAACCGCAATCTATTGGTAACACAGTAATATCAAATGGAACTATAGAAATTATGTTGTGTCCAACAATAAAATATAGAAATTATATTAAAAAACTCATAGCATTTAATCTTAGACCAGCGCTTACATCATATATATCTAAATATAAAGCCCTGTGGCTGTTATCACTTAATGCACACATTCAGTCTGACACATTGTCTGATGACTGACTGTATGTGTGAGCAATATTATAGCCTAACATTGCATCTTTTTGATGTTTGCCCAGTGTACAGTAAACACATGTTTGAAACAAGATTATAAACGTAAATGTGTATCTATTGCAATATGCAGAATACAGTAAACACAGCTTCTAGCAGGCTACTGATATAACTGATAAGTTTTTGTTTTATTTTTTCGAAATACAATTTTCTTTAAAGGTTTAATGAGTGCACCTTTAAGAAAAAACTTTGTAATCAAATGTGAACAGCTAAAAGCTTTGTAAATGCGGTTACAAAAGGTACTAAGCGTGACAAACTGGCATAGCAGATTGCTTTGACTTTTGATTTTATTTCAAACTTTACTTTAGATAGTGATCAGTTTGCCATAACGCTTTATCTTTAAAAACTAAGATGGTCTCACAATCTCCTTTGGTGGCTTTAGATGGTTCTGCTCGACTAGCAGACCCCAGTCAAACATATTTGTCCATGTGTAAAATTAGATTAGGCACAAGTGCCACAGTTAATTTATCCGTGATAGCTATGTATATAATCTATAATTTAAGCAGCTTTTTAATTTCATTTTATATTATTTTATGATTAATTTTTATCAGGATTTAGATTAACAGCGAGCCTTGAAGCAGAAATTCGAATTCTCAGCACTTTAGTGGGTTTTTTCAGAGAGTACGTGACTTAGAGGGCTGATTACAGAGCACTAAATGCGAGAGGACGTGCGGAGAACACACATTAAACCGTTATTCTTATCGGCTTCGGCTCACAGAGTCCACAACATCTTTGTTTACTCGTCTCTTTGATCACATTTGCTGTGTACACTAACAAATATATCTTGATTTTTGCTTTGTCGTCTAGGTACCGAGATTAAAAAATTGATCCGTAGAGAACCTGGTTTCTCCAGCCTGCTGCCGTTACACTGTATATCTTCAACCAGCCCACGGATACAAGAATATAAGACATTCAGAAAATAAGTTCTCTTATACCTGTTTAATATGTGATCTGATGTACACCTACAGTTCCTGTGACCACTTGTGTTTAGATTTCAGAGAGATGCTCTCTTATTTTGTAACTACTAACCTACTTTTAGGGCAAAATCAATTGGACTTTAAAATATTCCAGAATAGCCCATGCAGAGTTTATTTGAATCCCAACAGAGTCCTTTTGGAACTTAGTCAGATGCAAAGTTATTCAGCCATCTTACTGTTGCTGAAGTCTCAGGTGACATGCAGCTTCAACACTTTCAGTGTAGTCAACGCCATGCGCTGTGAAACCAAATACTTCCAGAGAAGCCAAGATAACGCAACAACATTAATAACAGAAATGAAAAAACCATGTGCTCTATATGCATTTGGAAGTTAAATCTCCCCTATGAATTAAACAGTGCATCTGAATGTAGGTCTGTACCTGTTTGATGAAAGATCCCACGGGTCCCAGCTTTACATCGATTTTGCAATATCCATGAATAAACGCAAGAGCCATTAGCAATTCAGCGTATCCTCTGTAGGGGAAATTTGTTTAAACATACAAGCATGTTCAGTTGATTCATTTGTACAGTTGATTTCTTTAAAATGACCATCAGAATGCACAATGCATCCCATCTTGCAGCATCTTCTGTTATGGAAAAATGTTATATAGCAAAACAATACTTTTATGGAACAAATACATTTATGAAATAAATACAGCCGCAGAAAAAATTAAGACACCATTCCAAAATTATTCAGTTTTTTTCTGAATTAACCATTTACTGGTACGGGTTTAAGTGAAATGATCATTTTGTTTCATTTTGTGAACGACGAACAATATTTCTCCCAAATTTCAAATACAAATTTTGTGTCTTTGTATCAGTCATCGCTCCTAAAATGAATTCAACGGTCATCTTTTGTATGGTATAAATTACTGCCTCATTTTCTTAATCTCCTCACGTAAATGATTAGATTTCGATGGCTTACGTTTCTTCCCCACCGCAGAAGCACAGCACAGGTTCATCAATGCTGTCAAAATAATTCATTTTTTTGTTTGTTTGTTGAACACAAAGTACAAAGTAGTGTTGTCACGATACCAAATTTTTGACTTAGATACAATACCTAAGAAAAGTATTTCGATACCAATACTAAATTGATACCATGCAAAAAGAACATACAGGAAGTAATTAAATAAAAAATGATGAAACATAAATAACTTAAAATTCTGTATAAAAATATATTTTTTACTCTTACAACTTACACTGTGTTCCTGCCTTGCTTTTTGAGCATATCTTCCCCCTTATTTAAAAATAACATGTCACCACACAGACCTACATATGAGTGTCAGGTATCAATCTATGATACAGTCCCAAACATGTACCTGTCTCAGTGTTTGCTGCTGTCTAAGGTGAAACGAGAAAATAAACTGTTTAAACTTAAATTAATCTACATAAATACTAGCTAAGACCTTAAAGCATGGTTCAAGTCATTCACTTCAATACATAAAAATTCATTAAAAACATTACATAAAGCATTCTGACATGAACTAACAATGAATCTCTTTTTACAGCATTTATTAATTTGTTTATGTAACTTAATACAAATCTAGTTGTTTATTCATATTAGTTCATTGATCAATGTTAATAAATACAACCGTTCATATTTTAAATTGATTGAAATATTTATTAAATATTTAAAGGAGTCATATGACATGGCTAAAACGAATATTATTGTTTGTTTTAGATGTAACGCAATGTGTATACACCATTTAAAGTTTAAAAAACGCTGTATTTTCCACATACCATGCATGTTTGTATCTCCTCTTTGCCCCACCTCTCTGAGACGCGCAGATTTTTTTACAAAGCTCATCGCTCTGAAAAGCGAGGTGTGCTATGATTGGCCAGTTCACCAGTGCGTAGTGATTGGTCAAACACTGCAAGCATTTCACGGAAATGTAACGCCTCTTACCATATTCGGAACATCAGGTTCCAAAGCAATTTTACTGAAAGACGATACAATGAGATTTACAATTACGCCCACCTTAACTACGTGTAGATTTGGGCGGTCTTAGTCAAATCATGTTACGAAGTTAAGTAGATTCGCCGGCGTGTGGTTACGGTTACACGAGGCGTTTCAGGCAGGTCTGGTTGAGCATTCGCTTTTAGATAGAATGCATCTTTTGTTCCCACACTTTCATTTGTGCCATTTTACGTGTCTAATATATGCATGGGCAACTTATAACACACCAAAGACACAGAAAAACACGTACTTCCGCCATATGACCCCTTTAAATATTTATTAAATCAGTTGAAATGAACCATTAAGATGAATAAATGCTGTAGAAGTATTAGTACCCATTATTAGTTAATGTTAGCTAACTAATGTTTAGAAATGGAACCTAGTTGTAAAGCGTTATCAATAATGTTGGCCTGTCACAAAATAAATCCTAAAGCATTATTCAGGCTATTGTTATCATTCACATACACTACCTGTCAATTTTAAAGTTCTTTAAACGGGTCGGGATGTCTGTTGGTGAAATGCTTTGCCAAGCTGATCATGTTGGCCCTTTTGGTCCGCAGATTTTGCACAGACGGACTTCGTCTTTAACTCGGCAATAATTCCCCATTGCGCATCTGCTTCACTGACAAGTCGTGATCAGACGGTAAAGGCACTTATGTTTGCCGCCATGACTTTCATTTCATCGTCACCCCGAAATCTGCAGCGCAAATACGAGGAAAGAAAGTTGTAGGCGTCAACTGACTGAAGAGAGCGCTCTGAGAGCACATGCGCGCGCACATACGGCTGCCGCAAATGGACGCATTTCAGGATGCGTTTTCTCTGAAACGCGCACATCATTAAAGTACCGGTACCAAATAAATGAGAAATTGGTATCGTTTTAACAGAAGGGTATTGCGGTACTTTTCTAGTACCGGTGTATCGTGCAACACTAGTACAAAGTAGATCAGGGAAACTAGGAGCCGACCGTCTTCAGAGCGCCGCCATTACTGTTTACAATGCGTGGAATGGTGTTGGTTGGTGATTGGTTGAGCAGATATATCGCTGACTCTGAGTAAGTGAGACTGGCGTATATTGCGGTTTGGGAAAAAAGGGAGAAAACATGACAGAATAACACGGCGGATATCGCATTTTGCGTAAAATTAAAAAGTGACTTTTCAATACCGACCTGATACAATACCGATTTTGGCGGAACCAAATTTTCTTTTTTTAAATGGCGTTTATCGAGTTTTGGAACCAAACTCTTCATTTGTACATGTATTTAGGAAAAGTTCAAAATTATATATGATAACCTCGATTTCTATTACGGTTATCATGTGTCTTATCATGCTGTCAGTCTTTCACATTGCTGCTGGATGACTTTGTCACTCCTGAGGTTTGATTTTGTTGAAATTCAACAGACACTGGACTGAAATGGACACAATACATCTAAAAATGCAGAATAAATGAGCATTTTGTAAAGTAATTGTCCACTATGAGACTGTTTAGTTCAGTACTTCTTCTTGCTCAGAGTTTTGGCACATCTTTTTAACCCCAAAATAACAGCATGCAATGATAAGCCTGTAGCATTAGCAATGCAAACTGAATAAAGCATTTAAGTGATTTATAGCACCTAAACCGCAAGGAGGGTAATACATTTTGACAGAAGCACTTTATCAAGTCTGTATCAATATTATTTGGAAAGAGAGTGAATGGGAAAGAGGCAGACTGTATTTGTGTCTTTTGTTTTCTCTATGGAGTTGTAATGCATAGCATGATTAATGTGTGTGTGTTCCCATTCAACTTGGGGGATTTTTTGTGCGTTGGTGTGTGTGGAAGAACGAGCAAGCAAAAGAGAGAAAAAGAGAAATAATGTGTGTGCGAGCATGCACGTGTCTGCGGTTCTCCAAAGGTTCCAACATCTTTTTAAAATCAATGGACCTCCGCTCATCTGCTTGTGTTGTTTAATTCATCTGTCAGTATTTCGTCGCATCAAAACCAGTCACTAAATGATCTCAACAAACAAAGCAGAGGACATATTTTATTTTCCTGTAATGTAAAGCTTTGCCAGGCCGAGCTCAAAGCTCACAGTGGTCTCAGTCGAGAGAAACGAGCACTTTGAAAAGCTCCTGTGGTGTCAGCGTATCGCTCGTGTTAAACTAATAGTATCAGTTAATTGATTGGCAGTGACTGACTCCTCCGGTAAGAGGCTGAAAGATGAGCCTACAGAATAAATGAGCAGTATTGTCGGTCTCAGCGCTTGGCTAATGAAAGAAAACGAAATTTAAAAGCTGTGGAACAAGACGGACCAAATCTGTGAAAAAGAGCGAGAGAAAGATCAATAAAAGAGATGTATGAGATTTTCGAGAACATTGACAATGTTCGGTTTTATTGTTAGACTCTTTTGATAAAATCAGAACGCGGGATTTCAAACATCTATTCATTAACGTCTAGAAGGACTTGGGGGGTGTAGCAGAAATGAGATCAATCTCGACATTGTTCAGCCTTTTGATGATATATTGATACATCTCTTGATATTTACATGTATTGAGAAATGAGATAAAAGGCTGTTTCTCATACAGAGGAACTAACATTTTTGACAAAACAGCTGTTGTGTCCAATTGATGTTTAATGCAAGGAAAATACAGCAACAAATTATTTAAAGAGCCATGACATGTTTTTTAATTATATTATTAATAAATCTAATTATTTTCTTGAGATTATTATTATTATAAAAAAAGCTTTATAAATGTATTTGTCCTGCTGAACACAAAAGAAGATATTTTGAAGAATATATAGTTCTGGGGCACTTTTGACTACCGTTGTCATTTTTCCTACTAATGTAGTCAATGGTGGCCAAGAACAGTTTGGTTACAAGCATTCTTCCAAATATAATTCTCTGTGTTCATCAGAACAAAGAAATTTATACAGATTTACAACAACTCGAGAGCGAGTAAATGATGAAGGAATTTTCATTGAACTGTCCCTTTAATGTCTAAGAAGTGTATTAAAATCACAATGTTAATTGTGAAACAATTGTAACATTTCATTTTAATTCATCTTATTTCACCAGCAATATCATTGTGAATATACAGGGACCACAGACACTTTTATTACCTTCTAGTGAAGATCAAGAAACTAATTAAAATGTGCCTCGAGTTAATATTAACCCGACAACTTGATAGAGATTGAGATGAAAATATTATAACCTCTCTGTTCATCCAGACTCTCAAAGTTTGATCTTAACCCACGGCAGCGTGTTTTTCTGTCATTAGATCACTTTGTCTCATTTTTCTTCCTCTCATCTCATTCATCACTGGACGGAGGCTAGCCTGAAGCTTCAAACACTCCTGTGTAATTAGCATGTAGATAAGAAAGCTACCAAACAGGTAATATGTCACTTTAAAAGCTTGTTTTAATGAGACAGCGAGATTGGCAATCGTATTTACTAGCAGGTGTGACTGTCAAATTGTCCTGTTTACACAACAACTTCCAAGTCTGGATTGAACAAACAAGCAACCAACATCAAGCTTTTCTTCCGCACTTGCAACAGCCTTGGATAACACCGGTGACCATATGGTCGGTGACGTCAGTATCAGAAATCAGGTCTTATCACAATTAACAAGACATTTAATAAACAAGTCTGACCGAGGTGTGAGTTCATCCGTCAAAACTTAATTAAGTAATGTGGCTTTTGTGTGTGAAGCACAGCATATGGCTCTCACCCAGACCACAAAACTGATGCAAGCTGTTCCAGAAAAACAGGTAAAACCTTGACATGACATGTGAAAGCTCACATGAAAATAAAAAAACTCGTCAAGACACACAGGTTGGCCATCACATCCCATTGAAAAACTAACCATAGTTTCATTCATTCTATTGTGATCATGGAGACATTTTGGTTTTATGGTTGTCAATCGGATTTTTAAACTGGATTATGTGTGAACGTAACTAAATTCTTATAAAAATACATGCTGTGCAAACTCAAACATACACCACACACGAGAAAAATGTGAAATCTGAATTGATAAATGTTTCTGAACTGATAAACCTATGGCGATTTTTCGAACAAAAGAAAAACCTGAAACAGAAGCGGGCATCAAATGTCCCATATGAAGAGACACCAAAAACACAACAGGAACGATTTTACACATTTAGCAAGCATCTGCTCTCTGCTTTTCAGGTGAAAAAGAGCATTATTCACCAGCCGGGTCACTGTAAACAAAACCCCCAGTGAAAAATACCTGAAGCCTGTCTTCACAGTTGAAATGCTATTTAGGTCCAGCTCTGTGCCATGGCTGTCCTAGGTGGTAGTCTTAACTAAAACAAATGGTATTTTATTTCCGGCCTTCCTGTGCTAGCTCAGCTAGCCAAGCTGTAGGGCGGTAAACAAGACAGGCCAAAACCGCAGACAAAGATATATTTCCTGCACGGACAGCAGAATCCCAATATATTCAGCAAACAAAAGTATCAGAGGAAATCTGTTGTGTGAAGCGCCATTGGCACAGTCTGGCTGCGTAGGTTTGATCTCCTCAGCGTTTGCGTCTAATAGGAACTAAAAATCATTTAGTTCTAATGATTCTTACATAACTCAGACGGTCCACTCATTATCACTGACCTTGCTGTGCTGAGCTGCATGATATCTAAATCTTTTATTTTAACTGGCTAAGAAAGTCAAGTTTCGTTTGATTGTTATCAGAAATAATCTACAGGCACTCTATTGTTTGTGAATGTGTATCGGAAGTTCAGTTGGGGTCACAAAAGTGTGCGTGCGCAGTAACGTTTGTTTATGTTGTTAGGATGAAACCGCCTATAGACACCTAGAAGATGTCTATGATTTAGAATGTCTGTAAAACTGCTCTTTCTAATATGTATATCAGATGTTTTTACACAGCAGATGTTTTCCAGATCTCCAGCAGACATCTTACAGACGTACCTGCGCTATCTGGGCTAGGGCTGAAACGATTCCTCGAGTTACTCGAGTAATTCCAATACAAAAAATCAGAGGCAATTTTTGTTGCCTCGAAGCTTCGTTTAATCCATTTAACTACAGTACACACAGAGCACTGCGTTTCCCCACGGACCGTTATTACTGATGCACAGACCACTAAACTCTGTTCATGGACTCTCAAGTCTCACGCATTCACCGTGAGACACACGCATTTTAGTCTGTTCACACGCTCACACATATTTCTCATGCTGATAATTAAGTGAGAGCTTATTGAAATGGTCAACTGCTATTTTACTGTTTTAGTCTATTTTGCGAGTGAAACTTGTTTTCCGGCTGCATTGAGTCCATCAAACTAGATGCAGACTAGTCGACGCCGAATCCTGTTATTTACATGTTATCTGGCTGTAATGCGTGTCTGAGTGAATGAACTGCACAGTTTAACGTGCTACACGCATGATGCTCATGAATTTGTCTGCGCTTTATGAGGACATGAACTTCACCTCCAGAGTTGCTCTGAGAGTTTATTTCACGAACATGTTATGGTTTGAGTGAAGAAACAGACATACTAAAAATAAGCCTCTTCCGACAACCTGCCAAAATAAAAGTCCGGCTAACTTTGTATTTTATGTGGACAAATATATTACTATTTAATAGTAAAAAAAAAGAAACTAAAACTAATTTATATAAACTAAATGCATCATGCATAAGCTAAAGTTAGTTGTTTACCTTTGAAATTATTCTTTCCATTTTTATTCATGTTTCTTATTTATACATTTGTATTATATTGCATTTCGAATGTAATATGGCAATGTAATATATTAAATGGTATAACTTTTCACAGATATTAATGTATGCAATTTCAGCAATAATTTTTTAATTTTTTCTAAAAAGAAAACAAATTAGTTGTTCATTTTAAGAGACCAGTCTTATTTTCTCTTGTACTTTTAGTATTGCTCTTTAATAAAGAAAAAGTATTTATTATCCGAAAACCAGATTAATCGATGGAAAATCAGTAGAATACTCGATTAGTAAAATAATCGATAGCTGCAGCCCTAATCTGGGTTTAAGCCTGTGTGTGATTTTCAGCAAGTACTAGAGAATATGCAAAACACATTTACCAAAAATGTTTGTGACAAAAAATATATATAAAAGCATGTTTTGTAATACAGTGTGTTCATGATATGTAGTTAATCCAACCCAGCCCCACTTCTTAATCAACCCCATAACACTCAACGGTATTAATCATTCTCTTCTTGTGCCGACTAACAGTAGGATACTTGAGAACTTGAGAAAATCAACATGCACTTGGGCAGATTTTATCAAGGTCATTCATTGGCTAGCGAGGAGCAGCGAAGACGATAAGCCATCTTCTATAAGTTAATTAGCTTTTTATCGCACAACACAATTACGAAATTGTCAAGCCATTGGTTTAAAGGAGGCGCAGAAAGCGTTTTGAAAGGAATACAATAACAGAAAGGTCGAGAGCAGAAGCAAGGGGAATGTCCATTCTGCAGGGGTGACACTATAGCTGTAATTCAGAGGCGGTGCTAAATCAGTGCCGGGAGCTTTACTCTACCTCCATTGGTGAGTGGTGGCCTCATGCAAAGTACACAGTACAGGGGACTTAGCTCTAACTGCCATACTGATAAGGAAGATTAATGGGGTTGTCGCACCGCTTGGCATACGATCAGGGCTCAAGCGATCCAAATGTGACTGCTATCGCAGCCATCTGTATCACCGCGAAGTGGATGAAACGAAAGGACAAGCAGTCTCACGAAATCACGAGAGCAAACTGTACTCGCCAGTCGCCATGAAAGAGCTCAACAAAGTATCATCCGGCACGGGACTACAGCGGTTGTGGAGCAAACGTGCAAATCAAAGAAAATTGTGAGGTTAGAAAAGAGCAAAGGAAAGGGCCGAGGAACATGGAAAAATAATTTTCTTGAAGATATTTGCATGGAAATTACATCTCTTGCTATTGGTGTGATGTGAATCTGTGCCATCAGTCTGGTAATCTCAGCTCTCCGCAGCGCTGAGTATTACACGCTGCTATTTTCTCAACACTTTTCCTTTCTGCATATCTCACAAACCTTCTCAAAGCAATAGATATGCTAAATGGAAAGCGCTGACTGAAAATAAACAAAAACAAGGTCTTGAAATGAAATAGCACGACAATCAAACATGTCCAGATTTGTCTTTAACAGGAGATAGACAGGAAACTATTACCCTATAGTCAGACTTTTGTATCACGCCACGTGACTTGCCCACTTCTTTAGCCATTTTAAGAAAACCCCACATTTGTATGCATTTTAGGTTTGCATCTGTCAGTCTATTGTAGCAAAACATTGGGTGAAGCCCCTTTAATCTGATGAAGTGTCTGTTAGCTATGGGTTTATAAACTGCAGTGGCTTACATTGTTCCAACCTAGATTTTGCCTTGAATGGCATTGTTATAATTAAAGTGCCATTTTTTGTGATAACAGACAAAGACAGCATCACCAGCAAGCATTCTGGTGCATTCCTTGTTTTTGACGGATGGGCACAGCACAAGTTCCTGTTGAAGCTTCTATGTGCACCTGATCCCTGGCAACCATAATCCTCATGCTTGTATGTGTCATTAAACAATTCTGAAAGATGTTCTTGTTTAGGAACTTTGATTTGATGTAAGCAACACATCCCTTACAAAAAAGTATACTTCAAGTAAATTTTTAAGTACATTGAACTAAATTATATTTGTAAGCATATCTAGTAAGTATATCAATGTACTGATAGCATACTTTTAAGTGTACTTTTTTAAAACTACTGTTCTTGTGTACTTTAAAGGTACAGTGTGTAGTTTTTTGGAGGATCTATTGACAGAAATGTGATATAATATACATACAGTAACTATGTCTTCAGAGGTGTATAAAGACCTTAAATAATGAAGCGATATGTTTTTATTACCTTAGAATGAGCTATTTCTATCTACATACACTGCGGGTCCCCTTGAATGGAATTTACCATGTTGTTTCTACAGTAGTCCTAAACGGACAAACTGCTCTACGGAGCACGTTTAATAAATATGTTATCTTCTTCGGCAAAGAAGCGAAAAAATGTGACAACATTTTAGTTCTGTTTCAGCCACCGTAGTGCTTCAAAAAAGTGAAACTGAAGTAGACTTTGATTTAAGCCTTTACCTAACAAAGAACACTGAATGCCAGGTCTATCTACAGTATGCATACAGTGAGTCTAAAGATGTGTGACTCTGGGCAAAGACATTAATATTAACCAAATGCGCCACTGCCATTACAATGAATGGCGAGGAATGCAACGCTCAATATGGCCTCTCTAGCGAAGGAAGTCCCGCCTTCCAGTAAAACGAGCCAATCGTCAATCAGTAAAGACTGACGATTCTCTGGGACGGGACTCTCGTGAGGCGCTTGCCAGCCTGTGCGCAGATGGAGTAGATTATTTTTAGTGCAATTTAAGCTTAAGCTTTAAGTTATGATTCAATTCATGTCATGTTTAATTGTTGATCGGAAACATGCTGTTTAATTGTGATTTTTGCCAGCAATTTAAAAAATATCTGTCTTCCCCCATTCAAGTAGATAGGACTGTGGACTTGCTATGACATAAATAGCTGCCCAGAGGGATTGCAAACATGGCCGCCGAGTGGCACGACTTCCGTAAACGGACTTTGGGTCTCATGGGATTCCACGGTGAAAGACCTGAGGCCACATCATAGTTAAGATCTGACCAATTTTACACAAAACATAATAATATTATTAATTAATAATAACTAACAAAATATGATATTCTAGAGGATTCTAGGATGTTTCTATAATACAGTCCCAAATTAGCCTTTTGACCCACCAAAATAACACAGACGTTTATACCTTAAACATATTTTTGCATAGTCACCTGTAAAGTGCAGTCACAGTAAGCACCGAAGCTTTCCTCCGAACCTCTGCTAAGTTTATCACCATTTCACTGTCCTCCGTGTCCAATGTGAGGTCACTGTAAAACCTCATGAATGACTATTAGACTGTGCCACAGTTTCTCCCGCTCAGACACCGAGCGTGATATGAAGGGCACAGCGGAGGAACGATCCGGGGCTGAGCTGAAGACAGCAGCCCGAGGACCTACGTCAAATCGAGACTCTCCCCTCCACTAATCTGCATGGCATTTATCAACCAGATCGCCCTAATGGAGATGTCAGCGGAGAGAGGGAATACGGGAGAGGGAGAAGAGGAGGCCATTGGCGGCACTTTTGCCTTCTGAAAGGCATCGTGACAGAGACGAAGAGCTGTGTAAAGATAAGTGATGTCTCCAAATGAGACCTCGGGCTACATTAGTGAGGAGGAAATTGTAGCTCTTTAATCTTTGTACCGCTAATCATATTAAAGCGATGGCCATGACCGGGCAAGGCTGATGGGACGTTGGTCAAAGTGGAACTAGATTTGGGGTCAATTCATTCAGGATCCTACAAACTCTAAAACAACAGAAGTGGATTGTGGAATGACAACAAAAAATTAAATACGGCTAAAAAAGATTTTTACAGAGATGGTGACCCTTTGGAAAAACCGTAGGCCAATTTTATATCCTGACACATCTCGGTGACATATCTTTTGGAGACGTCATATTACAAGGTCTTCAAGACAAACGATTCCCATCAAAGGTCAAAAACAAAGACGGACCTTTGAACCAACGTTTAGCTTGTTATCATGCTTACAACTCCTCTGTTCTAGTTACGGCGCTGTCAAATGATCCTACCCACCTCCTCCATCATGTTGACCTCACACAGACATTTGTCTTTTCTCTGTTTGGGCTTCTCGAAAACCAGGGGAACTGTTGCCACTTTGGCCTTTAATATCTCTCACGCATCCACTATGATAAAGGACGGTCGGTGCCCGGCTTCTCATTGCCGTAGAGAGGACGGACGGGCGGAGCAACAGATGAAGCACAAATATGCTGAGTCACTGGAAAACTGTGGGTCACTTTGTCTACGTGAATGTCAGCTGCAGTTTTTTTGGAGGCAACATAGCTCAGTATATTCTGCAGTTTTAAAAATCATTATTTTTCATTAGTGGAAATATTTTTTATGTCAACCACCAGCTTCCAAAAATTCTTAAGAGCAATGAACCAAGGCTCCACTTTTAACCTCCAAAGAATTTACAAAGCATCCAAGTCATTTGTAACAGAAATTAAAGGGACAGTTCACCCAAAAATGGAAATTCTGTCATCATTTATTCACCTTCTTGTCATCTGTATGACTTTCTTCTGCACAACACAAATGAAGATATTTTAAAGAATGTTGGTAACCAAAAAAAAAAAAAGTAAACCTGTTGACTTCCATAGTATGGACACAAAACCAATGCAAGTCAATGGGTACCACCATTGTTCGGTTACCAACATTCTTTAAAATATATTCTTTTGTGTTCTGTTGAAAAAAGTAACGCATGCAGGTTTGAAATTACAAGAGGGTGAGTAACTTCTGATGGAATTTTCATTTTTGGAAGAACTTTCCCTTTAAACGAGATATTTCTGTGATACCATTACCATTACAATGTGACTTGTTTAATTATAATTTTGCCTCTGCAGGGGGGGCAAATAAACTCAGGTGTAGGTTCAGACCCCAGCATGAGCCTTGTTAATGAGTCTTCTATTATACAAATAAAGTTCTTAATGAGCTACGTTTAAAACACCAATATAATGAACCTGTTCTGAGCCAGTTCCCCTCAGTGGAAGAAAGCTCCATGTGGCTCAATGGTCCCTTAGTACTCAATCTCTGCAACATCTTTATCTCGAGCAGAAATTGAGGATTAGTGTGAAGCCCTCTTGCACAGCAGTTCTCCTTCAACGTTCCTCTGTGGATTTCAATTATGTAAGGCCCATCTCCTCTCGCACAGCTCAAAGGACCATGCTGTCTCTGAAGTCAACCTCAAACTACCATCTCATTATATTCACACCTCCTGAAAGAGGCTCCTTTTATCTTCTATGAGGTGTTGTTTAAATCAGAAGTAAAGAAATGGGTCAGACGTGTTTTGGACGAGAGAGACGCAAAGCCCTCTAAGCATTCTGCTAAATTAACGTGTTTCATTACAGTGCTTTTTCATAAAACTACACACCTTAATGAAATTTGAATTTTCTGGTAACTTTGAAAGTTACCAGAAAATGTTCAAAATCAGCTTTGGTAATGAATTGGATGTAAATTCCAATGGTCTTCTTTCTAATATCTACTTAAACACATATTACACTGCAAAGATGACATTGTATAGATTCTTGTGCATTCCCAGAAAACATGACAACTAATGATTTCAATAAAACATACCAGTACAAAACATACGTTAATACTATTCTATATTGCCTTAAAGGTGTAGTTCACTCAAAAAAAAAAGAAGTCATAATTTATTCATCCACATTCAAAACCTGTATGTCGCTGCTGTCCTTTTGAAACCTTGTATCTCCATATTTCGTGATTTTTTCACCATAAATTATTCTTATTAGTCACTAACCAATAAAAAAGTATTAAAAACTGCTCGTCAACTTTGACAACACAGTATGTAGTCATTTAAAAAGTACAGTGTTTTTCCCATTTCCTGAAAAACAGCTAATTTGGACATATGAGGTTTTAGAAGGACATCGACGATATGACTTTTTCTTTTGTGAAACACAAAAGATATTTTGAGAAAAGTCAATGTAGTTCAGTGTTGTTTGGTTACCAACATTCTTCAAAATATCTACTTTTGTGTTCTGCAGAAGAAAGTTGTACAGGTTTGAAATAACAAGAGGGTGATTTATTGATCAAAGAATTTTCATTTTGGATTGAAATAGCCCTTTAAAAGCACTGACATTTCCTTGAGCATATGCAAATAGCGTTTCATTTGGTTGCGCACAGCTCGGAGCATTTCTAATTTTCTGGACAGCCTTAAGTTTCATGTCTCTTAAGATATTTGGCGATTTAAGAGAACATCGCTGTGGATAAAAACATGTACAAAGAGTGACTGAACATCAGATCTCGCGTCTGAAGACACACAAATGCACACATACACGAACAGTCATACAAATGGATTCAAGTGGGAACATTCTGTGAGGAAATGATGGGATTTTAAATGACACACTCCTCTGAGCGACCTTGTTTATTCCCTGCGTTTCATGCGCTGTGTTTGGCTCCGTGTGAGTTTTCATTAATGTCAGTCAGCCGGGCTGTGAAACAGAGGCAAATCACTGTCTCACTTTTGTCAATCCTGCCGCCTCGCCTTCCTCTTTGCCTCACTGGATCTCTCGCTCTCTCTCTTTCTTTCAATTCTTGCTCTCTCACCCACCTCAGTCACCTTACAGGGACCTCCAGACACCGTCTATTTCCCATTTAGCTGACCTAGCAGTATATTTTTGAAGTGCGATGAGGACTGAGTTTTAAGATGGGACAGTCATTTAGATAGACATGGAAAGAGAGTGAAATGTGTTCAGAATTTAAATTCTGTGAAAGATATAAAGGCCACAGCTGAGTGAGGCTGACTCATGTACACACCCAGATTAAAGCCACTATATGGAAGAATTTTGTTATGAAATATCCAAAAATAACTTGCACATTGTGATATATTTCATGCAGTTGTGTACTTACATTATCCCAAATGTTCCCAAGAATGTGCAAATCCAGAGAAATTCCTATTTAAAATAATGGCCCATCCCCTTGTCTCCCTTGTATTTGTCGTGTATCAGTGACTTAATATCCAGTGCTCAGCACTACCCTCAGTTTCCGGTTGTAGAAACTACGGCAACACGCAAATGCGGAAGTGGTTATACAGCATCTGGGAAGCAGCATCTGTTGTTCTGTTATTATGGATCACGATTACACTTTGACGAGTAAAGGAAACACAAAAAAGAGTAAACATAGGCCAAATGAGGCAAGCAGGCTCATGGACAAACGAAGAAATAAAACAAGGATTAATATCCTTTTTAATATTAATAAAAGCATTTTCTAAATGGAGAGAGCTTCGCGACCAACTTGGACTCGACACGGACTTCGCTCTCGCATGTGTTTTAATAGACAGGTAAGCACATTTTATTTTATTGTACACGAAATACTCATGCACAGATTATTTGAATAGTTATGAATGCAGTTACTAGGGATGTAACGATTCACTCAGCTCAAGATGCGATGCGATTCACGATTCTGATCTCACGATGCGATCTCACGATGCGATTTATTCACGATTTACTCACGATTTATTTTTACAAAATGAGTTGAAACAAATTAGAAATGAACAACTTCCCTTGCATTATTTCTTAAATGCTTCACGTTTCTTTGTATAATTTTTATTTTATTTCAAATAACAAAACTAAACTGCAATTTTAAAACAAATTAATAATAGAAAAAGTATCTTTAATATAAACAAACTAATACTGTCTGTGCTTTTCTTGGATTTTTTTGCATTTAAGAAATATCAGCATGTCCACGTTTAAGTTTGCAGTGAACATGGCGGCCCCTGCTGTTCAAAAAATGTATTGCAATTCAGTTCACACCTCAACCGATTTGAATCGTCACACATTATAATCGATTTTCAACCGGCTCACGGTGAATCGTTACATCCCTAGCAGTTACCCTATGAAATACAGTATATGTCGCACAAAAATATGTAGCCAATAACGTTACTTGTAAATGCTGTGGGTTCGTTCTGATTTACTTTTTAAACGACGACTGAATGACTGTTTTAAACACGAGAAAACGGTGTAGCATTACGCTACCAAATCAATGGACAAAGTCCAATATCAGTCGCGGGCTAATGTAGCATTACATTCCACGTTTCTTTAAAGCTAATTCATTACAATGACAAAATAAAATTAATTAATTACCTCGTCCGTGAACATGATGTGCGATCTCCATACACCTCTGGATGGTGAAAACGACATGTCCCATAATTCCACTCACCTACATAACGTCATTTAGCTTCACCTTTTGTTGTAGTTTTGAAATTGCGCCATCTAGCAGTCCAAATATTCCATATTGTGGCTTTAAAGTGTAAAGAAATTAATGATAGTGGCAGAGATTTGCGTACTTTGAATGTGTAATGTGAAATACATGTACGTGTGATCTGCTTGTTTTACCGTTATACATTAAATGATTCGCTAAACTGTTGAATACGGAAAACCGTAATTGAGTGCGTAAAATATTTACCTCAGATTCAGCTTAAAGTCCCCGTGAACCAGAAATTGCAATCGTTTTTACTTCCGTATTATGAAGCATTTCCGAGTGAAATGGAATTTAGAATTAGAAAAATAGTGGGTGTGGCTTTAGTTTTTTCTGCGATTTGATTGGATGTATCTATAAAAACAGCCGTTGCATTTTGAAATGGAACTGGCAGCAGACTGACAGTTGAAGGGGAGGAGTTAACAGATTCTCCGCCCAAGCCATCTAACATACGTCATTTAAAGTGTCACGAAACCTCCCCTTTCAGCTACATTCTACCTCACTGTCATTTTTGAAAAATGCAATTAAAATGGGCGTGAACGCTGTGAGAAGAAGAGCCGTTAAAAACCGGCAAAGGTTCCGGCATGGGAGACGGGCGCTCCAATCACAAGGCGCTGTCATGAATAATTAGGAGAAATGTTGTCTCATTGGTCAAGAAAACAGTCTCATGAATAATAATGAGACACCGACGCATCATCGATGTACTATAGAACATCGCCACGTCACATCCTTTGAAGTTGGCCAGATGAGGATTTTAAACCAGGAAGGCAAAAATAGCACAAAAAAGCTAGAAATTAACTAGTTATCTCTACTGTAATAACTTACAGTTGCTAACATTGTTTTCTATGATGTGCAACACAACCAACTTTGTTTACATCTAAATAAATGTTGTTTAGTGTTTTGTGGCTCTTTAAGTTGGATAGTCTATACAGGAAGAAAGTGCATTTTCAGATTTAACTGAAGAGTATGAAAGCACAAAAAGAGAAAGAGAATGACCCACATTGATAAACTATTTACAATAAACGCTGCAATATTTCATGAAAAAATAAGCATTTTAATTTTCACTGGGACTTTCACCACAACCTTTTTAACTTTTCCATAACCTGATTTTCATAATTCTTATAGTAAATAGGATGCTAAAACTACTTCCCTCCAGAATGCATCTCTGAGGAGAGAGGGGCACGTCACAAAAGCGTATTTCCTCTCCCATCTGACACCATACTTTTCTCCCTTGAATTCACATGAATCTACATTGAAAAGAATCAGAAACCCCTACATAAATGCATACAGCCCAAGTTGCAACCAGAGCCGTTGAAAGAGCGAGTCACGTCAACTCCATTCACGTCAATCGAATGTTTTTTTTTTGTACAGCAATGGCGGTTCATGAAGTCTCTCAGTAGTTCCCGGAAGATACTAAAAACGCATGGAGCTACAGCAGAACAGACCCATTAAGATGAACTTTTAAGACATTTAAAGAATAAAAGTATTAAAGAATTAAAAGAATAACCCTTACGTTCTGGAACTAAAGTCTTCATGAATCAAGTGACGCTCAAGCATCTAGAACTTACGGTCGCGACTTTCCCTCTTAACGGCTCTGGTTGCAACCACACAGCTATATCTTCAACCTGGTAGAACATCTTAAAAATTGGTGCGTGAAAACCAGCCCGAGATAAACGATGAGCTGAAGATCCCATGGGCGGCACAGGCGTGACCAGCGGATCTGCACGCACGGCTGAGAAGCAGGGCAGCTGCAAGGCTCTGAGGGATCTAAATCAAGGGAAAAAATGTCAGAAGAAAGTGGTCTGGCCAACTGGCACTAACTTCCATCGAGCCTCAAAAAGGCAACAGCTGCTTGCTAAATCATCTGTAAAAAGAAGCAATGCCGCCCAAACTCTCTTTAAGTACCACACCTTCATACCACTCATATTTAATTGTTGGGAGAACAGCTGGTGGCTTGTTTTAATTAAAGGACAAGCAGGTTTCATTGTCTTGTGGTGCATTCAAGTGCAAGGTCCTCCATATCCAGAACTGCCGCAGGAGGAGATTACCGCGCTTCCACCCAGTTGAATGCGGCCACATTTAAGATGGATAATGACCCATTACTGTCGCAGATCTTTATGTTATTGTCTTACACAGCACCGTTGGCTTTTAGACAACCATAGCTACATTTTGATTGTTTGGACGAAAACTCAAACATGGCCGCTGCATCAGAAACTGTAAACATTTACGACGCAACGTTTGTGCATGTTTGCGTGCGAAAGTAAAACGGAAAATTTAAGTAGTACATTTCACAAATAATATTCCAAATAAAATGAATTTGAAGTAACAACAGTAATGTATGCCATTATGATAAGGAGCCTAGATTTCTTAGCATTTCAGTTGTAATACAATCTATGGCTGTTAATGTTAACTAGCAACGTATAAATTATTTAAGAGGTAAATGGAATAATCATGTTTGATGGCGATTTAAAAAGAACGAACCAAAACTGTTGAAGGTTATTCATCTGCATGGTACGCAGAAAATTTCTGCCACCCAGCAAACACAATGCTGAAGATTCAAGGTTAATTCAAGTGAAGGACATTTTTTTACAAATATTTTGTGAACGTATAGTAAAATGTGTTTATGCCTGCCTAATGCTATAACTCATATGAACTCTGTGCTCTTTAGGAGTCATGATTGTGTAGTTTCTCCTACTGAAATCTCATCTACAGAAGTCATGATATAATAAGCCAACAGGGGGCTTGAGACTTTTTAAAAGTCAGATTTTTTTAATTGGACTGAATGGTTTAAAATAGTAGGGTGGAAAAATGCATGTTTTCTCTAGAAATGTTTTCTTTTTTTATGTTGGTTTCAAGTACCTAGTTCAAAATGGTCTTACACAAAAAAGTCAAAACTGTAGATATATTCATGCAACTGTATTATGCAGTAGCATAACGCTGTAGTATTTAATAATATGTGTGACTTTGTAAAAGGCTTAACTTTAGGTTTATGATTATACAGAAACTAACTGTGAGCTGTGGTACCCCCAGTATTACTTTTGGCTCAACAACCTTTTCCCTTTATCTAATCTCTAGCCAGAGTAACACAACCACCTAAAACTTTCTTTTATTCACTTAGTCCACTCAAAACAGACAAGAGTCTGTGAATGTGAAATCACCTAAATATTTGATGAGTCTCACTGCTTGATTTTCTGCACCCCAAACCCCATCGCCCCCATGCCTTGTCTATGGCCCAGTGACTCTGTCCAGTTGGGCTTCCTCTCTCGGCCTAATCCCTGTACCCTCCAGTGCAGAAAGGGGCCATGGCTGAACACGGCCTGCCGCCGATCGCTATTAGTACAGGGCACAAGCTTGCTGGAAAAAAATCTAGTCATTTTAGAAAGATTACTTTTTTAAGCTTCTCTGCTTTTCGATTATTTTCTTCCCACATCAGGGGCTCGAGTCCATCTTCCTCTCCATCCTCCCATTTCCGTGTTGATATCCTCTTCTCAGAGCCCACAGTGCTCGCCTTCTGAGAAAAGTTCTATTGTTTTCTGCGCTTCTAAATAGACCCTGTTTACTTTCTTAATGCATATTTCAGCTCTTATTATGCATGATTAATCTATGCATGTTATACTGTTGCTTTTGTAAACTTTTACAATTACTCCACCACCAAAATGACCTACTAAACGCTTCCTCTTCACTCAGAAATATGCCAGCTGGCTGAAACACAACAGTTAGCGAATATTATAGCATTTTGCATTGGCTCTTATGTAAATGTATCATTTGCGAGATCTCCATGTCATGGATTTGTAATATTCAGAGTCCTTTAAAAGTTCAAAATCAGTCCATTTTTCCCCGCATAATCAATTGCATAGCTGATATTATATTTATCAATGACTTAATGAAATAGGTCAGTGATCAAAGTCAGATCACTCTATCCCAGAACAAGACTCACGCTTTTCTGACTCAGCGTGGCACTTTTGAAGATAAAATATTGGAGCAGGAGTTGATAAGGACGTACAGCATCATTTCTTGCAGATAAGAAAAACCAAACAGAGACTGCATTCTTATATAAGTGAGAAACGCCATTAACAAAAGCGTGCCCACCTTTGGTCTTGCTCAAGGTTAAAATGTGGTCCACCTCTGCCATCTACTGTTCTGGAAGAGCAGCTGGAAGTCCTGGAGAATTGCCCTCAAACACTCAAATGTACTGAACAGATCCTCTAATGATATTATAATAACAACTCCTTAACCCACCCCTAAAAAGCAGTACTGTCAGAAATCCCATATTACAGGTATCTCCTGCCTTTACTTCACAGCATATAAACTTCAAACTGTCTTAGCAGGAAGCCATACGTTACAAAAATCACACATAAAATCACTGACCGTCTATTTTCTTTGGCAAATGGCTTTCCGCACCGGGGAGAAAAAATGTGATCAATTTGAAAGGCATGAGCAAACTGAAAAACGACTGTTGTCCTGCTTTAATTGTAACCACTCAAGTGGCTCTCGCTTTGGCGAATTAAGTGTCTTGATATTTGGAGCGCTCGCTGACTGCGGAGTCGATGTGGAGGTTTCATGAAGAAAAGACATTATCCTAATCTATTATAATGTCTCTGAATGAACAAAGAACTTGTTTATAGGTAATGATGCCCGGTTTGTAAACATTTATGACTCAACTCCTCTATTTGAATAACCCTATGATTGCATATTATCCATAGTTTTGAGTCACGTGACCAACCAGGGAGGTCATTTTTTTATTATTTTTCTACACTGGTTTATTATTGTGGTACGTTCTACCTCATATAAAAAGAGGCAAAAAAAACAAGTAAAAATGTTTTCTTACAAGTTTCCTAGCCAGCTGCAATGTGGACAAGTCAAATATGGAGCTAAGTGAGATTGCCATTACCTTAACACAAAAACAAATTGATACCCCAAACTTGCCTTCACCTCTGACCTTTACCCTCTAACCTGACCTGTAGCTCATTACATGTTCAGCTGAAGGGTCATTATTGACAAGTTGTTGTGTGAGCACCAAGGGTTGAGCTAGATGGCATCACTGTACCCAAGGGAAAGCTGGCGAGATGCTGAAGGGAAGAGCCATGGCTGATGTCTACAGTGGATTGTCCACTCAGGCCTCCCCAGAGTGCAGTCGAGCCCTTGCTTTGTGCTTTATGATGTGTTTCTGGACAGTCGCTTTTCCCTGCATTCAACAGGCTGCCAATTAATCAGCTTCTTCGACCCACTGAGAGTCATTCGTGCCTGCAGTCTTTCCCTCCAGAGACGTGACCCTCTCTCGCTCTCGCTCGCTCGCTCGCTCTCGCTCGCTCGCTCTCTCTCTCTCTCTCTCTCTCTC